>NW_004524596.1:5819480-5820715 GCF_000260255.1 Octodon degus | reverse complement strand
AAAAAAAAAAAAGAAAGAAATAGAAAATCAGATTGCTCTTTTTTTAAGTGTATTTAGTACAGGGTCTCACTACACAGATCAAACTCATAGTAATCCTCCTATTTTCAGCTTCCTAAGCACTGGGATTACAGGTGTGCACCACGACACCCAGTCTCAATCACCATCTCATCCTGTCCTGGGGTCAGGGCTGGCACTGCATGCCAGGGGGTGCCCCAGTCCCTGTGCCTGCCTAAGCAGGCACTTTAGTCTGCTGAGCTATCTGGCCAGCCCCAGATTGCTATATTTAAAGGTGGCAAGAGACTATACTATTGTCATGTTTAGAATTTGTGAATAATTAAAAATTAAATCATTTTCAAGCTGGCTGTGGTGGCTCACACCAATAATAGCAGTTGGGAGAAGGCTGGGACAGGAGGACTTTGAGTTTGAGGCAGTCATGGGCTACATAGCAAGTTCAGGGTCACCTCTGTTATCTCTATGATGGAAATCTGATCTTGAAAAAATAAATACGTATTTTCATAAATCACCTTTCTGCTTTTCTCCTTCTGTTATACCAGTGGTTGTGAATCTATGACATATACTGCAGCAAAATGTTGGTATCATTGGAAGTTCTAAAAGGTTCGCCATGACTTTGTTGAACTTTCTATCATAACCATGATTTTCTTCAGAATCATAAATGTTTATATAAATATTATTTGTAACTTTCCATAGGTAAAGGGGCAGATTTTAAAATTCTTACTCTCTTTCTGGGACATTCAGAAGAGGTCCATTCATTTTTCTTTTAATGCTAGAGATTGAACTTGGGCCCTTTGCAGTGACTTACATCCTTAGCCCTTTTTTTATTTTGAGACATTGTCTCACCAAGTCATTAAACTGCTCAGAGTGGGTTCAAACTTGGTATCTCTCTGCCTCACCTTCTCTGAGTACTGGAATAATAGGTGTGTGCTATATGTCTTTTTTTTTTTTTTTTTTTTTGAAACAGGGTCTTGCTCTGTAGTTCAGGCAGACCTTGGACTTGCTGTGCAGTCCAGGCTGGCCTCAACCTTGTGGTGATCCTTTGGCTGCAGCCTCCCAAGTGCTGAGATTACAGGTGTACATGACCATGCCTGATTGTCATTCATTGTCATATGTTCCATAACTTCTACTTAAGGAATCTAGGTGTCTCTCCCATTGTCATATGGGAGGTTGCTTCCTCATGGGTTGTCCTTCTTGAAGTCTTTTTCTTCTGTCTTCTATAC
>NW_004524596.1:5811745-5819370 GCF_000260255.1 Octodon degus | reverse complement strand
GCCAGCTCAGCCCACCAGGGGGCGGGGCTGGCTGGCATGTGGTGCTGGGGGATTGAACCGTGGTCCCTGTGCTTTGCCAAACTTGTTCTAAGTAGGTGCTTAGACCACTGAGCCATCTCACCAGCCCAATATACACCACTTTCATATTTCATGTTTGCTCAGAGATCCTTAGGTGCTATGTTATACCCAGGGAATAAAATGTTGTCTTTCTGATAGGCCAATATTTCGTAGTTAGCCTTTATTTTATCCGTTTATTCTGATTTCCTACTGCTCTACTCAGAGATTATCATGCTTTTTCCCAAGACTTTGTTTAACTGCTAGGCCTTTCTTATATTAGCATTTTTTTATTCACTTGAACCAGACTTTCATTCTGGTTGGTTTGGTTTTGTTTTCCTTTTGGGATTTTTTGAGACAGGGTTTTGCCATATAGTTCATTTCTGACCTTCGGACAGGCTGGGCCTGCTTGGTGCCCTTGGCCTATGTATTCATGTAGCCTACACTGGCTTCAAGCTCTTGGTCATTCTCCTGCCTCCCTGCTTGAGTGCTGCAATTGTAGGTGTGCACCACCACATCTGGCCTCTTTAAAATCTTTAAAGATTTGACCAATTCAGTTTGTTTCTGTTGCCTTAAATTTTTCAAACTCTTTACTTTAAATTAGCTGTTATTTGCTGACCATTAGGACATCAGTGCTACTATTTTATTTTTTAGTCTTGTGCAGCTTTCTGGTTCCCATTTTTCCCTTGTCTTCTCTGTCTAAGTTGGTGAATCTATGGCATGCATACCACAGTGAGCTGTTTGTATCATTGAAAGCTCTAAAAGGTTTATCATCCCTAGTCTATGCCGTAAGTTCCATAAGATTAGTTTTGCAGCCATTTGTGTCATAGGTGTCCAACAAAGTTTTGACTATAGGATGGTACTACCATGTTGCATTTATTAAGTGGTTACCTGGGCTAGCACTGTTCTAAGTATTGTACTGTTTTTTTTTTTTTTTTTTTTTTTTTTTGCGGAACAGGGGATGGAACTCAGGCCCTTGCACTTGCCAGGGAAGCACTTATTCCACTGAGCCATCTCCCCGGCCTGTTTTTTTTTTTTTTTTTTTAAACTGGGGATTGAACTCAGGCTCTTGCACTTGCCAGGAAAGCGCTTATTCTACTGAGCCATCTCCCCCCTACCCCCCCCCTTTTGTGTGTGTGTGTGTGTGTGTGTGTGTGTGTATGTGTACTGTGTTAATTTAAATCTGACAGGAGTGTGTTAGACAGTCCTGTTCTTCCTGTTTTATCAGTGGTAGAACTAAGGGACAGAGTTTAAGTTGCCCCAGGTCAGAGGTCAGAGAACTAGTAGAGGTCAGAACTGGAACATGAACCCAGGCAGCCTAGCATTAAAGCTTACTCTTACTTTTTTGCGGTATTGGTGATTGAGCTGAAGGTCTCTGTACTGAGTTGCTTCCCCAGCTGTTTATTTTTTATTTCGAGACAGGGTCTTGCTAACTTGCTGAGTTGCACCAGTTGAATTTGAACTTGCAGTCCTCTACCTGAGCCTCCCAGATTATAGGTGTATACCTTTGTACCTGCTTAAAGTTTTCTCTTGACTACTGCATGATTCTGGGTCTCCTCAGAGTCACCTCTACAATAGGAACTGTAGGTCTTGATGTTGCTGCTGGGAACATTGTAACATCAACCATGAAAGGACAGCTTCTTTTTAAATGTGCTGGTTGTCTATTTTCCTATTTGATTTAACTTGTTTAAATTAAAATCTAACCTAAACTTCTCTTGCAGATGGTAGTTAGTATTGCTGAAGATCTGTTACGAACTGCTGCCCAAAATAGCCGGCTGTCTTTGCAGCGCACCCAAGCTGGATGGCTTTTACTTGGCGCACTTATGACTTTAGGTATAATTACATTTAAGTAGGATTTTTGTCTTATTCTGTAATTGTCAGTGGACTTTAAATAACATTTAATTTAAAACTATTAAAATTTTCTTTCTAGACTTTGAATGATGTTGTAAAATGATGGTTGTAAAAGATGTTTCCTCATCATTTGGTAATAGTTTTATCTTTTAAGTACATTAAAAGAGAAAGTTGTTAACAAAGTTTTGCCTTTACCAGAGAGTAACCATTGTCTAGTTGATGAGTTCTAATCCAGAGAGTTGAGAATATGGGGCATACTTATTTCTCAGAGTGAGGTCCTCATTTAAATAGGGTGATAAAGTCATGATCAAATAGTGTTCTTTGTGCTACATTTTGGGGACTGTCCTTACATGCTTCATTTTCTTAAGTGTGTGATAAATCTTAGGTACAAGGGAAGTTTAATATTGTGCATAGGATGGAAATTCACATTGCAGTAAGTTGTGTGTTCACTTTTGAGTTCACATGTTTAGCTGCTACTGTAAATAATGTATAGCTATATGCAAGGTTAGTGTTCCAAGGGGATCTGGCTGTTGGGAATTATACTTTGCCCTGGTTTTCTTTTCTGAAGAAAGTAAGTATGTGGGTGTGGTGTCTGGGTGTGTTGTCTCTGACCTGTAATCCCTTGGGAGGCTGAAGCAGGAAGATCATGAGCTCTAGCCCAACCTACACAATTTAGTGAGATCTTGTATTAAAAATAAAAATTGGCGCTGAGTGTGGTGGTGTATGCCAATCCCAGCACTCAGAAGACCGAGGAAGGAGGACTGAGTCCTGCCTTGGCTACTTGGTGAGTTCCAAGGTCAGCCTGGATTGCGTAGTGAAGCCCTGTCTCAAAAGGACAAAAAATTAAAGAACTGGGGATGTAGCTCAGCAGTAGCACTCCTCTAGGTTTGATCCCCACTATGGAGATGCAAGAGAGTACAGAAAAGAAGTGGTAGTGCTTTTTCAGAAGTTTATTTTAAGTGGTATGACAAATTAATTCTTTAGCAGAGTAAATGTAGATTATTAGTTTTGAATATACTTTTCTATGAAACTAACCATATACAGTACATTACCCCCAGTATAGAAGAAGCATGTGTATTTGTATGAGTGTGTGGGGAGTGAGTGTATATGTTTATGTACATATATACATATAATATTATATATTATTTTATCCATATGTAATATTTATGGAAAAAAATCATAGAATGTCATCTAGATAAATTGTATTATTGATAGATAAATTGTATTATTGATAATGTTACCATTCTTAATATAGCATAGTTTTTGTTTTGTTTTTGTCTTTTTGGTTGTTTTTTCTTCTTCTTCTTCTTTTTTTTTTTTGGTGGAACCGGGGATTGAACTCAAGCCCTTGTGCTTGCCAGGAAAGTGCTTATTCCACTGAGCCATCTCCCCGATCCCCTGTTTTTGTCTTATTGGGACAGGGTCTCACTATGCAGCTCAGGCTGGCCATGAGCTCACTGTGTAGCCCATGCTGGTCTTGAACTCATAACAATCCTCCTGCCTTAGCCTCCCAAGTGCTGGGATTACAGATGTGCAGCACTGTGCCCAGCTAGGATAGTTCTTTTTTTTTTTTTTTTTTTTTTTTTCTCCTGTGTTTATCTTTGGATACTAAAAATAGTAATACTTCTAAAGTGATTTGTGTGTGTGGACGTGGGGGGGTGCTGGTAATTGAACCCAGGACCTCACATATGCTGGCTGAATCCTCTACCACTGACCTACGCATCCTGAACACTTTTTTAAATGTTTTACTTTTAGAGATGGTCTTGCTAAATTGTCAGGGCTGGCCTCAAATTTGGAATCCTGCCTCAGCATCCAAGTAGTTGGAATTTTAGTGATATGCCACTCTACTCATCTTAAAGTGAATTGTAGTATATTTTAACATATATTTATTGTGGTCATTGAATAAAAGCATTTGGACGTTAATGTTAATTTTGAGATTAAAAATAGAGTGAAATGACATTGTTAACTTGAATGGCACTCACATCCTTTGACTTTTGTTTGTAATGTATATTTCATATTTACAGTATTGTACCCTTCATTTTCTTTTTTTCCTTCTTTATTTTCTTGGTTAGGACCATCTGTTGTTCGTTATCATCTGCCAAAGATGTTGTTATTATGGCGAAATGTTTTTCCTCGTTCCTTAAAGGAATTGGAGGCTGAGAAGGCTCGAGGGGATTCTTTTACCTGGCAGGTAACTTTGGAAGGTCGTGCTGGAGCTTTATGTGGTAAGAACTGAAAGGATTGTACTTTCAGAATATTACATTACTAAAATGTCTGTGAAGTAAAATCAAGAGTTTAATTTTTTTATTTTGTTGTATAATCATAAATTCATAGATTTCTAGGTTTAGAAAAAAATTATATATAACTAACTCCAGCACACTATCATTATAGTTATTTCTAAGTTACTGATATTTTATAATAAAAATGAAGCTGAAACTCTAAGAAAGTAGTCAGAATTAGTGGTAAGACGGGAGTTGGAACCCAAGTCTCTTTATTCTTAGTCCTCCTCTTCTGTCTGGCTAAAAATGCCACGTCACTAAGTGGAAAAATCCAGTGAATATCTAAGGAAAAAGAGTAGTCTTTGCGAAATGGAAAAGTGGCCATTTTGTTTCTCATTGTTGTCAAATATGAAGCTGTTGATGCATTTTTCAGACATGAGCATTACAAAAGTGTTGGACACGGGTCCAGGAAGATAGCTCAGCAGCATAAGCACCTGACGAGCAAGTGCAGGTTCCCGAGTTTGACCCCCTGGTATCTCAAAATAAAGTGTTAGACACAGCTTTTTTGAAGGGCTCAACAACTGAAGGGAAATAAAGTTGTATTAGGTGTCCCTGTTCCTTGTGGTTTATCTCAAGGTAAAAAGTGCTTTTCCCAAATTGGGAGAGATATGTGTTTAACATCAAGGGTGCAGTTCAGGATGTCAGTTTTTCCTCCACATATCTGAGAGGTATTTTAGTCTTAGCTCTTAGTCTAACCTCTGAGGACTAGTAAAAATACTCATTCTCCTGGGCCATTTGGTTCCCTCTTGCTTCTGTCCAGACCTGCTTTCTTTGTAGTCATCTGAATTCCCATGGGAGTTTAGTCTGAGTTTCTGCTCACAGATGTCTCCCTAATGTATGCCTTCATCTCTGCTGTCCATCTTTTCTTAGTCTTTTCTAATGAGTTTTTTCCTAGTTGTTGCTGATTGTCTTTTGGCTCTATATGGTTTAGCACCTTGTATATTACAATAAAGATTTAGATGCCTTTTTCTTTCTGTAAGCTTAATAACTCATAAAAGCTGTTCTAAATCATTCCTTTTGAATTTTTTTTCTAGCTATGAGGAGTTTTGTTGCACACTGTCCTGAGCTCCTAACTGAAGATGTGATTAGAAAATTAATGACTCCTATAGAATGTGCTATGACTATGATGTCACAGTAAGTAAACATTTATGACAACATCCTGCTTCATATATTAATTATTTATATAATCCTCAGTCATAGTTTACTTCCTTCTAGAGCCATACAGGAAGCATCTAAAACTTAATTTTTGTAAAGTGGCTTTAAAACTTGAAACAGTAAGCCAGGTATGGTAGTAGATGCCTGTGATTCTAGCACTCTCCATGTTGAGGCATGATTGCAAGTTTGAGCTCAGCCTTGGCAACTTGAGACACTGTTTTAAAATTAAAAAAAGCTGGGGTTGTAACTCAGTGAGAAGCCCATTGGTTCTACCCCCAGTAGTGTATTTTAAAAATCGTATTAATAATGTAAAGCACAATTTTATAATGCTTTTGCTATTAATAAACTAAAATGAAAATGTGATACATAATGACAGTATTTATATTTACATATGTTTGTAAATAATACTCATTCTTAAAAAAAAAAGAAACCAAAAAGATAATAATAATAATGCTCATTCTTGTAAGTTACTCCCAGCTGTGCTTTGTTATTTTAGCATTCCATCTGTAATTAAAGCCCATGGAGCTCATCTGAAAGCTAGTGCTGCAATGGTCCGTTTAAGACTTTATGACATCTTGGCTTTGTTACCTCCAAAAACTTACGAAGGTAAGTACCTGATAAAAATTCTTCATACAAAAAAAAAAAAAAAAGGGCCAGCCAAATAGCTCAGCAGATTAAAGAGCCTACAAGCAGGCACAGGGGACAGGGTTTGGATCCCTGGGCCTGCCATGCTGGCTTCGCCTTCAGGGTGCACTGAGACAGCAATTGAGACTGGGTGTGGTGGTGTGCGCCTGTAATCCCAGCTCTTGGGAGGCTGTAAATAGGCGGATCACTACAAGTCTGGTCCAGTAGTGAGACCCTGAATACCCTGTAAACCCTTCCCTAAAAAATAAAAAAATTCTTCAATATGTCAGTCTTAGTTGCTTTTCTCATTGCTGGAACAAAATACCCAACAACCAGAATTAAACAGAGAAAGGTTTATTAAATCCCATAGTTTGTAGAGGTTTCAGTCCATAATTTACTGGCTCCCAGGCAGGATGACACATGGAAGAGAGCATTTGTTCATGGCAGCAGAAGACAGAAAAAGCAACAAGAAAGAAGAGAGAGGACAAGTCTCTTTCCATCCCTTATGTTGTATGCAGCCTACTTGCCCTAGGGCAAATGTAGCATTCACACCCTTAATCCCAGCCTTGTACTACAAAATCAGAAACACACTAGATTCAGATACTTCCAAAAAGCCCCATTTAAACTGCATGAGGCTTTGAGGGAGTATATAGATTCAAGCCATAATAATGTCTTTCCAGTTCTTACAATATTGAAGAATTCTGACCAGGTCTCTAACTGGCTTATTATACAGAGCAAGGCTACCATTTTACTTCATCTAGTTGTGAATACTTACTGAGTTCTCACTGTGTTCCAGGTTCTATCCTAAGCCTCTATTTTATATATGAAGAGTCTATGATAGAGATAAAGTAACTTGCTCAGATCTTACAGCCTAGTAAGTAAAAGAGCTCATATTCAAATCAGATAGTTTATCTTCATCATCTATATTTTTATTACCATTCTAAACAGCTTCATGTATATTGTATTACAGCCATTACTGCAAAGGTCGGAAGAGAAAATAGTTATGTATGTTGTAGAAATCAAATATATAAAAAGTTAAAATGAGCCATTAATTTTTTTCCAATACAACTGTGTTCAAGAATTTAGGTATGCTGTAGTTCAGTAATGTACACATTTTTGGGCAATGAATATTAATCATATCAGAAGACGACCTGCAGAAATGGCACCTTGCAAGGGGAAAGAAAAGAAGGAAAAACAGGTTATCGGCCTCAGGCCTCAGGTGGTTGAAGGAGAGAATATATTTGATGTCTGTCACATCTTTGTATCCTTCAGTGATACTTTTGTCCATGTCACTGATCTCTCTGGCAAGGATACCATCTCTCACGTGACTGGTGGGATGAAGGTGAAGGCTGATCAAGATGAATCCTCCCCATACACTGCCATGTTGGCTGCCCAGGACGTGGCCTAGAGGTGCAAGGAGTTGGGCATCACCGTCCTGCATATCAAACTCTGGGCCACAGGAGGAAACAGGACTAAGACCTCTGGGCCTGGTGCACAGTCAGCCCTCAGAGTGCTTGCTCACTCAGGAATGAAGATGAGGAGGATTGAGGATGTCACTCCCATCCCCTCCAACAGCACTCGCAGGAAGGGAGGTCACTGTCTGTGAAGAAGGCTCAAATTCCTTACTGTTAATTACTTTTCATATATATAAAAAATATACAT
>NW_004524596.1:5806933-5811442 GCF_000260255.1 Octodon degus | reverse complement strand
AAAAAAAAAAAAAAAAAGACAATAGGGGTCTTTCTTTTTCCACCATCTTGGATGCTGGGGAGGCATGGACTTCTAAAAGGTAAATATGTCTGGAAGACTGGTGCAAGACCATTTTTGCTGGCTATAAGCAGGGACTCTGAAACCAGATGGAACATACAGCTCTTAAAATTGAAGGTGTTAATGCCCAGGGTGAAACTGAATTCTACTTGAGCAAGAGATGTGCTTATGTGTACAAAGCAAAAAGCACAGTGACTCTAGGTGGCAAACCAAACAAAACCAGAGTGATCTGGGGAAAAGTAACTTGGGCCCTTGGAAACAGCAGCATGTTTCCTGCCAAATTCTGAAGTAACCTTCCTGCTAAGGCCATTGGACGCTGAATCCATGTGATGCTGTACCTCTCAAAAATTTCAACTACCCCTTGAAGATATACTTAGTGAAATAAACCAGACCCACATCTGTAAATAGTATTGTCTCCCTAGTATAAGGACTTACAATTCCATATATGGTTAGGTTTCTAAATTTCTTTGTAAAAATATGTAAATGCTTATTTCTACTTTTATGTAATTATTTTTCCTTCATATTTTGTAAGGACTTAAAGTTCAACATATCAATATCTAATGGAAAATACCTGTTCCATGATATGCCAAAATGTTTGATATTGGGGCTGGGGAGATGGCTCAGTGGAATAAGCACTTCCTTGGCAAGCGCAAGGGCCTGAGTTCAATCCCCGGTTCCACCAAAAAAAAAAAAAAAAAAAAAAATACACAAAATGTTTGATATTTAGATAGATAGGGTAAACCGAACTGCACATATTGTAGGTTATTAATTAGCTTCTCTTCTGGAGGGTTAACAACCTAAGTTACCTGGGGAGAGTCACATGGAGAGAAAAAAACATTTTCTCAAGCTTTCACAGAGAGCAAATTGATCAAGCAATGGCTATGACTCATCCTCATGTCAGATGCTGACAAAAGGGTGTACAAAAGGCGGTACAGGGCTACAGGATAAATCCTGAGAGTACTTGACTGGCCTTATCAGATACAAAAGTTACATTTCTTGGTATGTAGATCTTGCTATATCTTGGTCTTAACCATCCAGCAGAAAAGTATAAAAATGAGGTATATAAAGTAAATCAATATTAATACGATGAGCTGTAAAAGACTCAAGTCAATAACTTCTGAGGATAACCCACTAATATTATAGACTGCTAGACAGTGTTAGATTGTTTAGTTGAATTCAAACACCTATAGTATTTAGATGCCAATAGAATATTCACCTCTGACAGGACAAAAAAAACAAAGGATACAAAGGAAAGATCATTTTGTATTTATATATATGAAAGAGGATAAATTTACAGCTACTTTCGCTTAATTCAATGAGAAGAAAGAGATGTACTAACCGTGTTTGGACAGAATATCCTGTCTGCTTCTTGTACTATGGATAACTACTAAGAAGATAACAATGCACAGTGTATTGATTATCAAAACTGTCCTATTAATCAGCTGTGAAACTGTCTCATTCATATTTATTTCTCAATAAAAATTAAAAACAACAGAAAAGCAACTTAAAAAGAATTTCAACTTGTGCATTTGTGCTTTTGTAAAAAAATTCTTAAAAAAAGGTAATAGGTATTTTTTCCTGTTAAACATATTTTTGCTGTTTATAGGTAATAATTGTAATTTTCATAAAAATTATTAGTTTTAATCTAATCTAAAATTGGTTTTTTTAAGGATCTTTCAATGCACTTCTTAGAGAACTGGTAGCAGAATTCACCTTGACTGATAACTCAGCCAACACCACTACCTCTCTCCTCCGGTCACTCTGCCATTATGACGATAGTGTTCTTCTTGGTTCCTGGCTTCAAGAAACTGATCATAAATCAATTGAAGATCAGGTAACAAACCATACAAGAAAATAGAACATTAACTTCATTTAAAATAATGGTATACATTGTCATATAAGAATAAAATATTGTGGACTAAACTTCAATTTTCATTTAGCTTTGTAAGACACTGAATGATGCCATCTTGATTATAGAAAAATGGTGAAAAAAGTAAACAGCAGTGGTTAGAATTTGGCAAAATGTCTTATCTTGTAACTTTGGCAAAAGTCAGCTTTAACTTGCTTTGTTTTGTCTTAGTTTATTTTGTTTAATAAGGTTGGTCCAAAATGAGAATTGGTAGGTTAGAGATTAGAAATTTTTGCTCACTGAGTATATAACTTTATGTACTTTTTAAAGACATAAAACCCCTTTTAAAATAATTTTTGTGGGGCTGGCCAGATAGCTCGTTGGATTAAAGTGTGTGTTTAGGCAGACACAGGGGCCCAGGTTGGGTGTACTGTGCTTGGCCCTGCCCCTGGGGCATGCTGAGACAACAAATGAGACTGGGCATGTATGTTTAACTAGGGATGTTGGTTAATTGATTCTCTTTTTGTGTGTGTGTGTGTGTGTGTGTGGAACCAGGGATTGAACTCAAGCGCTGTAATCCCAGCGCTTGGAAGGCTGAAAAACAGGAAGGATTGCTATGAGTCTGATCTGTGTAGTGAGACTCTGTAGACCCTGTACTAAACACAGTAATAATAATGATAATGGTAGTAATTTTTGTGGATTTATGTAACTCTAGCTAATATTATTTTGCTCACACATTAATGTGGAGTTATGAAAATGTTTTCAGTGGGCAAGACTATTTCTAAAGTTCAGTAAGGTATTAATGGTGATTTTTAAATGACCAAATCATATTGTTACTTATTTAAAAATTTTTCAGGTCTAGTCATTCTTTTTTATTACCTTTTCTTTCTCTGATCTGTTCTTCATATCCAAAACTTAGTAAGTTTCCTAAGGATTTTGAATAATTTTTATGTGATTCCTTTGCAGCTCCAGCCAAACAGTGCATCTGGAAGTGGGGCTCTGGAGCATGACCCTTCCTCCATCTACCTGCGAATACCTGCTGGGGAAGCAGTGCCTGGTCCTCTCCCTCTGGGAGTCTCAGTCATTGATGCTTCTGTGGCTCTTTTTGGTGTAGTGTTTCCTCATGTTTCCTATAAACACCGGTTAGTATTAAGTTATTCAGGTAATTTTAGTTAAATGTAAATTACATTCCAACAGAAGATTTTCCCCTCCTAGTTAATGCTGCAATAAAGTGAGTCTTAAACAAAAATTTCATATATTTACTAATTTATGAATATGCCACTTAAATGTATGCAAATTCTATATAATTTGAGACTGTATTTAAGATTTGGTTCCATGTACTAGAATGTGATATCCATTGTTCTGTGTACTATGTCTTGCACAACAAAATTTTCATTATAATAGTTTGATTGACAGTGCATACAGTTTGTATGTTTAACTAGGAATGTTGGTTGATTGATTCTGTTCTCTTTTTATTTTTTTTTTTTTTTGTGGCTTTTTTTGTTTGTTTGTTTGTTTTGCGGAACCAAGAGATTGAACTCAAGCCCTTTCACTTGCTGGGCAAGCACTTATTCTACTGAGCTATCTCCCTGGCCCCTTCTGGTTTTTTTTTTTTTAAACTAAAGAAAAAGTGGGTGAGAAATCAATTCTGAAGGCATTTGTGGTAAAACCATTCAGGTGTGGAATTGTGGTAACTTAGATGACTGGTTCATTTTTGTAAAAGCATTTTTGTTTTGTATATTTTACATTCATAGTCATCATCCCTAATTTTAATATAACTTTAGAAGTCACTTCATATGTTTATGATTTTTTTAAATGAAACTCCAAAATGAATTAATGTTAGGCCTTTATAGATAATTTAGAAGCTTTACAAGGCATATCTTGCATATATTGTTCTTATATGTGAGATACTATCTCTTTAAATATGTAGATTACATGATTAGTTTCTTTTTAGTTTGCTATTTATATTGAAAGCTTACATGTAAAATTTATCCAGATTGTGTGAAGAATATTTGGTTGCCACGTAAGTGTTAAAGAACATTAAAGGTGAAAAACTCTTACAAAACCCAAGCATGGTGGTGCATGCCTGTAATCCTGGCACGCAGGCAGCTGAAGGGGATTGCCATGAACTTAATTAAGGCCAGCCTGAATTCTGGTACTTGGATTTCAGGCAGGTTCCCCTCCCAGTCCCCCTGGCCTCACAAGTGTAGTCGCCTTAACTATAAAGAGATCTATTTGGAGTTCTTGCAGAAGACTCCTTATTCCTTCCTGTGAGTTTCTGAAAGATACTTTGGTGTGTAACTTGAGGCATACTGTAAGTTGAGCTTAAATCTTTATAGTGACCTTTGAGAAATTTTGATTTCCACTTTAGGTAATAATTATCTTAGTGAAATACTGTATTTACCTTCCCTGGGTTCATTTGCTTTATAGACTGTTTCTTTTAGAATAGTCTTACTCTTACCAGAATAGTCTAAAGTACCACAGTTTTTTTTTTGTAAACTCTCTTCCTTCTTAAAAATTTGAAGTCACTTTTAGTTTTTTACATTTTCAAAAAATGACCAAAGGTAAAGTCTTTTTTGAAATCTTCCAATAGCTTTTTTTTG
>NW_004524596.1:5804281-5806833 GCF_000260255.1 Octodon degus | reverse complement strand
TGGCTGGCATGTGGTGCTGGGGGATTGAACCGCGGTCCCTGTGCTTTGCTAAGCTTGTTCTAAGTAGGTGCTTTAGACCACTGAGCCATCTCACTTAAGCTTGTTCTAAGTAGGTGTTTTAGACCACTGAGCCATCTCACCAGCCCGTTCCAATAGCTTTTGTGGTTAGGATATAAGATGCTATTCTCTTCTATGTAAAGATTTTTTTTTTAAATACGCCATACTTCTTGCGGGACCAGGGATTGAACTCAGGACCTTGTGCTTACAAGGGAAGCATTTATTCCACTGAGCTATCTCCCTGGCCCTACACCATACTTCTTAAATTCCTAACTTAAAAATCTTCCACAGAGTTACATAATGATTTATCTACCCCATTGATTTTGGTCCTGTTGTTGAGGCTGCATATTGTGGCTGGAGTATGTGGAAGAACAAAATTGCTTACTTTGTGACTGGGAAGCAAAAAGACAGGGTTATAAGGTCCCACTGTTCCCTCCAAGATCCCCAAAAGTCTAAACTGCTTCTAAATGGACCCACCCTGAGCATCAAGCCCTTAACACATCGAGTAGGGGGGCCACTCAAGAGACAAAAGTGTAAGCACAAGTTCCTGAGTTCAACCCCCGGTACTGAAAAAAAAAAAAATACTCCCTTTTTTGGGGCCGAGGAGATAGCTCAGTAGAATAAGCACTTGTCTGGTCAAAAGTGTGGGACCAGGGAGATAGCTCAGCAGCACAAGTGCCTGCCTGTCAAGTGCAAGGTCGTGAGTTCAATTCCCAGTATGAAAAAACAAAAAAAAGGAGACAAACTGTAGCACATGGGATATGTGTCAGATACTTTGTTGGATGTTGGTGTTAATGGTAAAGACCACTAATTTTGCTAAACAAAACTTAATGTAGAGTCTTCTTTGTTCTATTTAAAAACTGTATGATGGGCCAGCCAGATAGCTCAGCAGACTAAAGTGCCTGCTGAGGCAGAGTGTAGCAGCCAGGGTTCAGTCCCCAGTGTGACAGTGCCAACCCCGCCCCTGGAGTGTGCTAGGACTGGGTGCGGTCGTGCATGTCTGTAATCCCAGCACTTGGGAGGCTGAAAACAGGAGGATCACTATGAGTCCGATCTGTGTAGTGAGACCCTGTACTGAATACACTAATAAATAATAAAAAAATAAAAACTATATGATTATATATTAATTTAGAATGAGGAGCTATGGTTTGTATTAGCTGTGTAATGAAATTTAAAAAAAAGCATGTAGTATTTTTTTAAACTTTTTAAATAATTTTATTGAGAAATAGCAGTGAGACAGTTTCTAAACCCATTAGGACAGTTTCAATAATTAACACATTGCACATTGTTGTCTTAGTGGTTATTAACAGTACAAGATGCAGACATGATATCCTGTCCACAAACACTATTACTACAAATCTTTTTATTCATTGAATTAAGAGAAAGCTGTATATCTATCCTATTTTGGATATACATTTACAAAATGGTCATTCATTTTTTTTTTCCATAATTTTATTGAGAAACAGCAATGAGACAGTTTCAAATCAAATTGGTAGGATAGGTTCAATAATTAACACATTGCATACTCTCTTCTTAGTGGTTATTTGCTGTATAAGATGCAAACATTATATCCTATTTACAAAAACTATTAGAACAAATCCCTCTATTCATTAAGAGAATGTAACTATATATCTATCTTAAGCATTTTGAACATGTGGATACAAAATGGATATTCATCTGTATCCCCTATTTTGTTTAGTTCTGTCATTTGAATATTATAGGTGTGTGAAAAGCAAAATATTCCAAAAGAGTCCAGTAATCCATAATAGTATTGGGTCTTCCACTTCACTGGCAATGTCAGAAATTGTTGACCTGAGTCCCCTACAGCTCAACATAACAGCATGGCTTTACTTCTTATATTTCATTTTTATACTTTTCTGCTGGATGGTTAAGACCAAGATAAGGCAAGACCTATGAAACAAGAGTTGTAGCTTTTGGATCTCATAAGGTCAGTCAAATCCCCTCAGGATTTATCCTGAGACCCTGTACCTCAGATGTAGATCCTTTGTCAGTGTCAGCCACGTGGATGAGTCACAGATATTGCTTGGCCAGTGTACTCTCTGTGAAAACCTGAGAGAATGTTTTCTCTCCGTGTGACTCTTGTTAGGCACACTCTACATCATTGATCACTTTCCTCTTTGGCCTCATAATCTCCTTGATCAGAAAATTTGGGACACAACTGAGTTACATGATGTTGCAGTACAAATTCTCATATGTCCTGAGTCTTAATTGACTTGGAAGGCTAGGGCCAAAATGTTGGCTTTCCTTGCATCCCTCTTTTTTCTCTAATATTTTGGTCTACAAACTTTGGTTGTTAACCCTCCAGAAGAGAAGCTTATTGTTATTACCATACAACCTAGGCTGTTAAGCTTAACCTCACTATCCTGCTACAAGGTTGTATATGGTTAGATTTCTGGACTTAGGTGTAAACATAAGAATTATATAATTCTTTATTCCTATTTTTTAAATATATTTTAATTTTTTAAATGTTTTTT
>NW_004524596.1:5801700-5804021 GCF_000260255.1 Octodon degus | reverse complement strand
TTTTTTTTCTTTTTTTTTTTGCAGTACTGGAGATTGAACTCAGGACCTTGCACTTGCCAAGCAGGCGCTTATTCTACTAAGCTATCTGCCTGGCCCCCTACTTTTAAAACATAATAAATTTTCTGAAATAAAATGTGAATGCAGCCAGAACATGGTAATGTATGCCTGTAGCCCCAGTACTTGGGAGGCTGAGACAGGAGGATCACCATGAGTTGGAAGCCAGCCTTGGCTACAGAAACAAGTTCAAGGCCAGCCTGCACTACATAGTGAGACTTTGTCTCAAAAAAAAGTTAATGCAATTAACAGGCCAGGCATCTCAAGATTATTATAATGTTTATCGGTTTATATGCACTTGATAACTGTGCATTTATGTTAGCTTAATAAAGTTAGAAATTTATCTGGGGTTCATTGTAATTAAATTAGTATTTTATATATGTTTATATTTCAATCTGAACCTCAGATTTCACAGTGCCAGTAAGTTCCTTTGGAATTTTCAAAGATGTATGATTGATCAAATATGATTTTCTACTGAAGGCTGATTAAACAAAGCTTAAATTTGATTTGTAACTCAGAGAAGCTGTGTATGTAATTTAAAGACTGTTGCATGTAGACAGTGTTTTCAGATTTAACTACTCATTACATTTGTGTCTAGTGTAGTTTGTTTAACCCTTTTTTGTTTGTTTGTTTTCTGAGCAAGGGTCTCACTATGTACTTCATGCTTGAACTCACTACATATCCCAGGATGTAGCTCTTAACTCACAGTGATCCTTCTGCCTCAGCCTCCCAGGTGCTAAGATGGGGTATGCCATGATACCCAGCTTTCTTAACCTTTTTTCAATGAGTTTATATACTGCAAAGTAGAATAACACTTTTCCTACCTCAGAGTTGATGCAGCCTTTCATAATGGATGTGAAAGCTTTTCATATTATGTAGCACTACACATATTGTAGGATATTGCTTCAAAATAAAATGGTGTCCAATCCAAGTGTTTAAGTCAGCATATCTCAAATCATGTTTTAGAGCTGTTAGGGAAAAGGATATAGGCACTGGTTATAGAGATAAAGATTTCCACTATTTAAATAGCCGTTAGTGGGCCAGGGAGATAGCTCAGTAGAATAAGCGCTTCCCTGGCAGGCGCAAGGGCCTGAGTTCAATCCCCTGTTCCACCAAAAGAAAAAAAACAAACAAACTTTAGTATATGCCCTCTGTAGAAGACATCAACTAATACTGACAGCTGAGTTTTTTTCTTTTTAAAAGGTGGTTGGGAATGGTGGTACACACTTATAATTCCAGCACTTGGGATTATAGGCCAAGGCAGGAGGGTTGCTCTGAGCTCAAGGCCAGCCTAAACTACATAGACATAGTAAGACCATGTCTCAAAAAAAGAAGTGAGGTGGTTGTGGTCTTCCTTAGTGGTTGGAAGAATAGCAATAGATATCACTGTGCAGGTCATGCCTCTTTCACTGATATGCTTAGTGCTTCTGCTATACTTATTTTCCCCAGTATTGTGATATATAGATATTTGGTGTCAAGTACATTAAATTTTATGATAGTAAAATAACAGATATATTAATATTTGATATGATGCACAAACTATATCAATGCTTAATTATTGCTTATTTTTACCAAAAATTTTTTTACACATATATTGATTATTCTCTTAAGACATAATTGTGGTAGCTGGGTCAGGTGACACACACATATAATCCCAGCAGTTAGGAATTGAGGCAGAAAGATCATGAATTTGGGATCAGCCTAGGCTACATGGTGATTCAAGAATAGCCTGGACTACATACATGGTGAGACACTGTCTCAAAAAAATAGTAATTGTCTCTTGTTAAATTTTATACAAGTGAATCAAAGTTTTATTTAGGCTCATCTTTCCTTAAAGTTTGAGTTAGTATGTTTTTAAATCCTATTTAGGAAAATGATTATTGTCAATTTAACAGATACAGATTTAGGGGCCAGGGAGATGGTTCACCTGAGTTCAATCCCTGGTTCGGCCCCCCCCAAAAAAACAAAAACAAAAAACAGAAAACAGAAAACAGAGAGCGAGAAAGTGAATTTGGGAGCTGGGGAGATAGCTTAGTAGAATAAGTGCTTGCCTGGCAAGCACAGGGTCCTGAGTTCAATCCCCAGTACTGCCAAAAATAAATAAGTAAATAAATAAATAAATACAGATTTAGAAATAGTATTATATATGCAAAAATTGACTAAAAGTAAGGTACAGGGCCAGGGAGATGGCTCAGTAGAATAAGCACTTCCTTGGCAAGCACAAGGGCCTGAGTTCAATCCCTGGTTCTGCAAAAAAAAAACAAAAG
>NW_004524596.1:5793897-5801543 GCF_000260255.1 Octodon degus | reverse complement strand
ATTATTATTATTATTATCATTTTAATCAATGTAGGGCTTAGCTGAAAACAAAAGTACTTTGGGCCCCGAGGAAGTTCGTAAATCAGCTCTGACCCTGGTCATGGGAGCTCTTGACAACCCAAACCCCATCCTTCGGTGTGCAGCAGGGGAAGCTCTTGGAAGAATGGCTCAAGTGGTGGGAGAAGCAACTTTTATTGCTAGAATGGCCCAGTACAGCTTTGACAAGTAAGTGGGGCTCTTAAGTTTCTTAACTAGACAGAGATATCTTTTAGTAATCCATGATTATTATCTAGACCATTTATGAAATGGCACTATTTTGTGATTTTTCATAACCATCGCAAATTTTCAGTCTAATAATCGATTTAACTCTGTAATCTCAGAAAAATTGTTATGTGTTAGATACTTTCAGTGGGGGAGGATTTCTAATCTAGCTCTTAGAATCAAGCGTGTTAGTTTTCTTAGTTATGGGTACTCATTTAAGAATAAATAATGAGCTGGATGTGGTGGTGCACTTCTATAATCCCAGCACTTGGGAGGCTGAGGCAGGAGGATTGATGCATATTCTAGGCCACTCTTGGCTGCAAAGTGAGTTCAAGGTCAGCCTGAATTGCATAGTAAGACCCTGCTTCAAAAAGACATAAATAGGCCTGGGAATATATCTTAGCCGCGTAAACAACTACCTGGCAAGTACAAGATCCTGAGTTTGATCCCTGGTGCTGCATAAAAAAAAAAGTTTGAGAAAAAGATAAAAATAAGTTCAAACAACTTTTGACTTTTCAAGGAATAATTAAAAACCATGAAGGCTTCAGAGTTTTTCTAAAATTACAGTAGACAGGGGCTGGGGAGATGGCTAAGTAGAATATGCACTTCCCTGGCAAGCGCAAGGGTCTGAGTTCAATCCCTGGTTCTGAAAAAAAAAAAAATTACAGTAGACTTTATTCAACTATTGTATATGAAATATGTGACTTTGACAAACTATTCTACTTTGTTTTTTTTTAATTGATATTGTTTATTTTTCTTTATTTTTTATTTATTTGTGTGTGTGTGTGTGTGTGTGTGTGTGTGGCCAGCTCAGCCCACCAGGGGGCGGGGCTGGCTGGCATGTGGTGCTGGGGGATTGAACTGTGGTCCCTGCACTGTGCCAAGCCTGCTCCAAGTAGGTACTTTAGACCACCGAGCCATCTCACCAGCCCCTCTACTTTGTTTTTTATTTATGTAGTATAAGGGATTGAACCTAGGGCCCTGAGTATATTAAAGACGTTGTACTCAACTGCTGAGTTACATCCCTAGCTTAGCCAGCCATTTTTTTTTTTTTTAAAGACAGGGTCTCATTATGTAGTTCAGGCTAGCCCTGAGCTTACTGTGTAGCCCAGGCTAGCCTCTAACTGTGTGGCTATCCTCTTGTCTCAGCCTCATGAGTGCTGGGATTACAGGAGTGCACCACCTTGCCCAGATATTAGCCAGCTATTTTAAGTTGAAACTCTCCCTCTTATTAAGGAGTAGAAAAAGAAGTTTCATGATTATCATATTTTCTGATTTCCTGAATATTTTTCCTTTTTTGTATAACTCATGAGCTTGTTATTACTAGAGGAAAATGGAAAAATTGTTCCTGAAGCAATCTTTCTTTCAGGTTGAAGTCAGCTCGAGATGTTGTATCTAGGACTGGTCATTCATTGGCTCTTGGTTGTTTGCATCGTTATGTTGGTGGTATAGGCTCAGGACAACACCTGAAGACTAGTGTCAGCATCTTATTAGCTCTTGCACAAGATGGAACATCCCCTGAAGTCCAGGTATAGTACTGGAGATAGAGCCTAGGGCTTTCTCACTGAATTACGTGCCCAAGCCTGGTTTTTGAGAGAGGGTTTCCTGAAGTGACTTAGTTGCCCAGGCAGGGCTCAATCCTATGCTCCTGCCACAGTCTCCAGAAGTGCTGAGATTACAGCTATATACCACTGCACCCAACTTAATTTTTTTAATTATATATTTTAAAATATTTTTAGAAAGATTATTTATTGTTAAGTAATGATAATTCTGATACATTAAGAGAAACATATTACAGCATATTCTTTACCCATTATTTTGTTTTAAAGTTTTATTTGTTGAAGTATATAAAAAGATTTTGATTTTCAATATAAAGTCTGCCTTATTCTGCAAATTCAACCCATTCACATACATTGTTTGAAACATATTTTATATTATTTTCTTTATTTGTTTCTCCTTTTGTGCACCGTCTGTATTAGATTGATTTTTTTGGGCTTTTTTCCCTCTAATTATGGTCCTTCCCTCTCTTTCTTCCTATATTACAATGATGGCAAATCTTTTAGAAAGTTCAGTGGTGTAAACAGCCTGCTGTGGCACACGTGCCCTAGGTTTGGCACTACTGCTCTATTATGTCAGCCTACTTCCTAACATTGATTGAATCTTCAAGTTTACTCCTTGCATTTTATTTTTTTGTTTCTTCTTGAACATTTTATACAAATATAAGAGTAAGAATCAGCATTTGTTAAAATAGATGGTAATCATGATTTACCAGTTCACATTGATATGCCTAAAAATATGGAGTATGTGCATGTAACATTTGAGTATAGTCTTAATTATTCCTCACAACTCAAATAAAGTTCTGTTTTATTCTAGACTTGGTCTCTTCATTCACTTGCTTTGATAGTGGATTCTAGTGGGCCAATGTATCGTGGCTATGTAGAACCAACATTATCTCTGGTTCTTACCTTGCTGTTGACAGTTCCACCTTCACATACAGAAGTTCATCAGTGTTTGGGTAGATGCTTGGGTGCTATAATAACTACTGTTGGCCCTGAACTACAAGGTAAGAAATTTATCTTAAAATAATTGCTGGGCTGGGGTGATAGCTCAGAGACATAAGCACCTACCTGGCAAATGCAAGGTCCCAGGTTCAATCCCTAGGATCTTGGGCGCACTGTGCCAAGCCTAGTGCCAGGCACACACCTGTAATCCCAGCACTCGGGAGGTTGAGACAGGAGGATCTCTGTGAGTTTGAGATCAACCTGAGGTCTGCAAAAGTGAGCACAGGCAAGCCCAAACTGCATGGCAAGACCCTGTCTCAAAAAATAAAATAACTGCTGCCTTTCAGTTTTCTAAATGTTGCTTGAAGAAATTTTATAGTAATAATTATTGCCTACTGAATTTTTATGTTTTCCAAAGGCCTGACACTCAAATTTTTACATGTGCTTTTTCAAAATTTCTTTATAAAAACAAAACAAAAAGCCCTCAAACCTGTAATGTGACAGTAGTTTTTAAAGTTTTTAATTTTATTTTTTTTATTTTAATGATAGTAGAAAAATAATAGAAAAGACGGACATTAGAAACAATACACAGTTTTTAAAAAATGATAGGTATTCAGTAGTGGTTATTATATTGCATACTGTCGACTTCAGTGTAGTTGCTCAGATAGCCAGACACAAACATCTAAAATTAGGCAAATTAAAAATTTGCAATATTAGCTGCTACCTTCAAAGAACTGAAAGGATTTAGTATTGTACTCATCTTAGCTATCCTGTGTGTATACATACATGATTTTTTCCCCTTCCTTTTTTTCCCTTTTTTCTTGTACACTAGGGAGACAATACGATGTTTTTGAAGTTTTAAGCAGAGAAAAACTTTTGGTGTGTGTGTCTGGAATCAAACTCATGACCTCTCTCTTGCCAGGCAGGTGCTGTGTTACTGAACTATATCCATGGCCCTGAGAAAAACATTTTTAAATGAATTTTTTTTTTGAACCTTGTGGAAATAAAGATTAAATATAGAAGTTGTTTTATCCTGGTGTGGACTTTTGTTTGACTTGTTTTTAACTCTGATGACTAAGAGCATAGTTTAAAAAATCATTACCATAAAATAGATAAGATTATCTTATTTTCTATGAGGAAGCTAGCTTATAGAAGATGAGTTGTCTAGAGTTGCTTAACTTGAGTAGCACCTAAGACTTATGTTCCTACCACTCCAGTACAATTCACTAATAGCTAAATACCTAACTCAGTGAATTATTGTGAATATATCCACTATTATGTATCACTAATGATTATTGCGAATGTATCCATAAACCCCTTTCCTTTGTCATTTAGTAAATACTTTCAGTGAGTCAAATTTTTTATTTATCTCATTTAATTTTTACAGCAATTCAGAGATACTGTAAATATTATCTCCATTTTGCAGATGAAAGAGGTTGAAAGGGGGTAAAAAATTTTCTAAGCTCCCCACCCCCAATTATTTTGTTTGGCCTTGTGTAAAATTGTTTTACACTAGAAAAAAATTTAAGCCCCATATTTAACAATTAAATTGTATAAATAGCACATAACATTATCATATACTTTAATTGAATCTTTGTAAAAATAGCCGTGAATTCTCTTAGGAAAACAGGATTTGAAATTACTGTATTATATAATGCAGGATAATATTGGTTGAACAGAAAACCAGAGAATGAAAAGTCTTCTTGCCCTTGAAATAAAACAGTGATGATTGCAAAAGACAGTAAGTGTAAATACAGCTAAATTTAAGAGTGTTGTTTTATTGTCATCCAAAGACAGTTGTATTTTGAAGTCTTGTTTGTCTTTTTTTTTTTTTTTTGGTGGTACCAGGGATTGAACTTAGGGTCTTGTGTGTGCTAGGCAAGCATTCTACCACTGAGCTATGTCTCCAGTCCTGTATTTAGAAATCAGTTCTGTAGATATGTTGTTTTTAAAGTGAACAATAATTATAACGAGGAATTATATAGAAGATAATCATTTTTAGGAATATGTGATATAGGGGCCTGGGGAGATGGCTCAATGGAATAAGCGCTTCCCTGGCAAGCACAAGGGCCTGAGTTCAATCCTGGTTCTGCAAAAAAAAAACAACAAAAAACAAAAAACAGACATGGTAGGAATATGTGATACTAATAAAATCTTTGTTTTTTACTGTCTTTGCTACAAGGGAATGGAGCAACAATTTCTACAATTCGTTCCTCTTGCTTGGTGGGTTGTGCGATCACCCAGGACCATTCAGATTCTCTTGTTCAGGCAGCTGCTATATCGTGCCTTCAGCAGCTTCACATGTTTGCACCTCGACATGTCAATCTCTCTAGTCTTGTTCCTAGCCTTTGTGTGAGTATAAGGTGTTTCCTTCCTTGATTTATTTTGGGACCCACCACATTTCTTTTGTAAAATATCACATTGGCCCAAGACCAAAAATACAAGTGTTCTAAATTGTAAATTCTAAAGTTTCAGCTTCAATACTTTATGACTGTTTTATTTACTTTTTTTTTTTTTTTTTGTCTTTTAAGAATGCTGAACCATTTATTTCTTGGCTGAGAATGTATCAGATGCAGTCTTTCCCTCTCATAATTCTTTCCTTTCCTTTCCTTTCCTTTCCTTTCCTTTCCTTTCCTTTCCTTTCCTTTCCTTTCCTTTCCTTCTTTCTTCCTTTCTGTGTTTCTTAAAAAAAAAAAAAAAAAAAAAAAAGATTATTTGATGGTGGGAGAAAAAGGGAAGAGAGACATGGCAGACAGTTAGTCTGGATGAGAAGGAAGTCTTTGAAATATTTATGGATTTCTTGTCTGCAGCTTCTTTTATTGAGAGCCTTGTCCTGTATAGGCTCTTGGAGTCTAATTAGATTCCTGGCTTGTCTTATCTTCAGCACTCTTACAGAGAAGCGCTTATTTTCTTCCTTGAGAGTTTCAGTTGTTAGAATGTAAAGGAAGGCTGACTAAAACCTTTTAGGGTTCTTTCCTCTTAATGTTTAGCAGAAACATGCCTCCAGGAAGAGGAAAGTACAGAGTAACAGGACAAGGTTGGAATAAGAGATCAAGAAAAGGAAAGTTTTCTCCTCAGCTGTGGAGGAGCAAACTAGAAAGGAAACTGAAGCAGCACAGGCTATAGCATGGGAGGAGCTGGAGGGGGGTCACCTGTCAGGCCAGATTGCCCCAGTGAAAACCCTGCACCAAGCCTTTTTTTTTTTTTTTTGCAGAACCAGGGATTGAATTCAGGCTCTTGCACTTGCCAGGCAAGCACTTGTTCTACTGAACTATCTCCCTGACCCCGTCCACCAAGTCTTAAGAATAGCTGCTGACACTAACTGTCTTTTAACTAGCAGTTGGAGTCTTGTGATTCATTAATAGGCATTTTTATTTTCTAGATATGAACTAGATTTTATCAAAAAGAATCCATTTTATGAATTCACACTTTCGGGGTTAGTATCAGTGTCCCCTGGGGGGCGCTCTAACATTCATTTTCCCAACATTGCGGCCGGAGCTATATTGCTCTTCTCCCTAGCCATTTGTGAATATAAAGGTGTTCCCTTCTTTGATTTATTTGGGTACCCACCACATTTCTTTCTTAAAAGATCAAATGGACTAAAACAAAAAATACAAGTGTTCAGCATTGTGAATTCTAGCATTTCAACTTCAGCAGTCACACATCACAGGACTGACTTACGGGGCTAACTATGAATCTGACCACAGCTATCCTGTACACAAATTTTATAGCTAGTCCCTATCCGAAGACTGCCTTTTTGATGTCCTTCTTAGAGTATTTGTAGATGTGTCTAACAAGGGGGCACTGCTGCTGTGCTGTCTGAGCAGCTCACTGTTACCCTAAATACACAGTAATGAATGAGACAAAATTTTACTTACCCAGCCAATATGCCAGTTAAAGTAATGTCTGGGGAGGGATTGCTCTTCTGGGACACTCAGCCTCTTGCGATTGTAGACCCCACATAGGTGAAGAACTAAAGATTCGGGTTGTAAAATAAAAGAGATGATTTATTTCAGGTGGGGGAAGGGGGAAGAGAGACCTGGCAGACAGTTACCCTGGACGAGGAGGGTATATTCAAAAGTGAAATACTCTGGCATTTTATTTCTTTAACTCTGACCCATTACATCTAATAATCTGTCAGACTGAAATCATCAGTTTATTCAAATATTTACAAATAAGTAATTAGACATTAGGTACAATGCAGATTACTAGAGGAACATTTGTTAGAAAGATCAAGTCTCTGTCATAACAAAGTATTTATTTTGCAAGGAAAATGGACAAGAGCTATTTACAAGTGAAGAGTATAAGATAGGTATAATATGGGGCCCGTGATGATCCAGACATTCAGAAATAACTTTCCTGACAGAATGACATTTAGGTTATAACTTGCAAGATGAGTAAGAGTTAGTTTGCAGCACAGCATGGAATTGGAGTAGACAACATCTGTATTTATTCTCAGGAAAAATGTGTAAGAGGACCCTAAATGAGAAGGAAGAAACCAACTAATCAAGGTTAAGGATACTAGAGAAGAATCTGGATAGTTAGCTAAAGCTTTCTAATTTTAGGGTATTTGAAAAAATGTTTTTTAATGTCTTAGTTTTTTTTTTTTCTTTATTTTATTGAATTGTCTTAATTTTTAGGAAGAGAAATAATCATAAGATTTTGTTGCTAAAAATCTGTAAGGTTTTTTCGCTTCAGTTGTATTTTATTTTTCCTAATATTTGATATAAGCTTCATGACCCATGATTTCTATGCAGTTATTTCTTATTTTACAAGTACTATCTTAATTGTTTTTTTATTTTTTTTATTTTTTATTTATTTGAGAGAGAGAGAGAGAGAGAGAGAGAGAGAGAGAGAGAGAGAGAGTGTGTGGTGTGTGTGTGT
>NW_004524596.1:5773740-5785145 GCF_000260255.1 Octodon degus | reverse complement strand
CATGAACTCTTTGCCTACCCCTATGTCTTCAAGAGTTCCTCCTACTTTCTCTTCCAGGAGATTCAGTGTCTCTGCTTTAATGTTTAGATCTTTAATCCATTTTGACTTTAGTTTAGTGCATAGTGATAGACCTGGGTCAAGTTTTAGTTTTCGGCATGTAGAAAGCCAGTTTTTCCAGGACCATTTGTTAAAGAGGCTATCTTTCTTCCAGTAAGTGTGTTTGGCCCCTTTATTGAATATCAGGTGGCTGAGTGTGTTCATAGAGGCCTCTGCATCTTCTAATCTATCCCATTGATCCTCAGGTCTATTTTGTTACCAATAAAATGCTGATTTTATCACAGTAGCCTTGTAGTATAATTTCAAATCAGGAATTGTAACTCCTCCTGCCTTATCTTTGTTGGCCAGGATTGCCTTTGCTATTCTAGGTCTTTTCTGGTTCTAAATAAATTTTAGGAACGATTTCTCTAGGTCTGGGAGGTATGTTGGTGGTAGTTTGTACAACAATTTTGGGAGTACGGCCATCTTCACGATGTTGGTTCTTCCTATACAGGAACAGGGAATATCTTTCCATTTTCTGAAATCCTCTATGATCTCTTTTTCCAGAGTACTGTAATTTTCCATGAAAAGATCTTTGACTTCTCTAGTTAAATGAATTCCAAGGTATTTCATTTTCTGCAGTACTATTGTAAAAGGTATTGTTTCTCTGATTTCCCTCTCAGTGTATTTGTTATCTGTGTAGAGGACTGCTATTGACTTTTGGGTATTGAGTTTGTATCCTGGTATGCTACTGAATTTGTGTATCAATTCTAGTAGCTTCTTGGTGGAGATTTTCGGGTCTTCCAAGTAAAGTATCATGTCATCTGCAAATAATGATAATTTAACTTCTTTACCTATTCTTATTCTTTTATTTCTTTCTCTTGTCTAATGGCTCTAGCTAATGATTCCAGAATTATATTGAATAGGAATGGTAATAGAGGACATCCTTGTCTTGTACCAGATCTGAGAGTTAAAGATTTCAGTTTTTCCCTATTTAGAATTATGGTAGTCATTGGGTTGTCATAGATGGCTTTTATCAAATTGAAGTAGAGGCCTTCTATTTCAATTTTCTGTAGGACTTTGAACATGAATGAGTGTTGGACTTTGTTAGAAACCTTTTCTGCATCAATTGCAATGATTATGTGGTTTTTAGATTTTGCTCTGTTGATATAGTGTATTACATTTATAGATTTTCGAATATTGAGCCATCCTTGCATCCCTGGGATGAATCCTACCTGGTCATGGTGCATGATCTTCTTGATGATTTGCTGTATTCTATTTGCTAGGATTTTATTGAGGATTTTTGCTCCTTTGTTCATGAGGGAGATTGACCTGTACTCTTCTTTAGTTGTGTCTTTCCCTGGTTTTGGTATCAGTATAGTACTTGACTCCAGGAATGATTTTGGGAGAACTGTTTCATTTTCAATTTCATTGAAGAGTTTGAGGAGTGTAGGGATTATATCTTCAGTAAATTTCTTGTAGAATTCAGCTGTGAATCCATCAGGACCTGGACTTTTCTTTGTCGGCAGGCTTTTTAATTACATTTCGTATTTCATTGGCTGTTACTGGGTTATTGAGAGTAACAACTCAATATCTTCTTGATTCAGTTTTGGTAATTTTTACCTTACTAGGAATCTGTCCATTTCATCTGCGTCTTCTATTCTGTAAGCGTAAAGATTTTCAAAGTAGCTATTGATAATCTTCTGAATTTCCACTGGGTATGTGGTAATTATACCCTTTTAATTCCTTATTGCTTGCATTTGAATTTTTTCTTTCCTCTTTTTGATGAGGTTAGTTAGGGGCTTAACGATTTTATTTAGTCTTTCAAAGAACCAGCTTTTTGATTCGTTAATTCTTTGAACTGTTTTCTTCATCTCATTTGAATTAATTTCTAGTCTAATCTTTATGATTTCTTGCTGTCTTTGGGCTCTGGGTTTGGTTTGCTCTTCCTTTTCTACTTGTTGAAGGTGCAGCATTATGGTGTTTATTTGTTGCCGTTCTGTTTTCCTAATGTGTGAGTTCATAGCTATGAATTTTCCTCTGAGAACTGCTTTCATCGCATCCCATAAATTCTGATAAGTTGTGGTTGAATTTTCATTGAATTGTAGATATTGTTGAATTTCTTGTTTAATTTCATCTGTGACCCACTGATTGCTGAGTAGGGTGTTAATTTCCATGTATTTAGGGTTTTTTTCTGGTTTCTTTTGTCATTTATTTCCAGTTTCATTGTACTGTGGTCAGATAATATGCATTGGATAATTTCTGTTTTCTTGCATATACTTAAGCTGAGCTATTGTTCTGACCAGAACTGAGTGGTGACAATGGATATCCTTATTTTGTTCCTGATTTTAGAATGAAAGCTTTCAGTTTTGTCCATTTAGTATGATGTTGACTGTTGGTTTGTCGTGGATGCTTTTATCAAATTGAGATAAAGACCATGTATTTCAATTTTCTCTAGGGTTTTTATAATGAATGGGTATTGGACTTTGTCAAATGCTTTTCTGCACCTATTGAGCTGATCATGTTTTTTTGGTCCTTGGCTCTGTTAACATGGTGTATTACATTTACTTATTTTCATATATTGAGCCACCCATGCATCCCTGGGATGAATAATCTTCTTGATGATTTTGTGCATTCTGTTTGCCATTATATCATTGAGGATTTTTGCATCTATTTTCGTTAGGGAGATTAGCCTGTAGTTCTTTCTTTTTTGGCTGGGTCTTTCTCTGGTTTTGGTATCAGAGTAATACTTGCCTTCAGGAATGAGTTAGGGAGTTTTGCTTCTCTTTCAGTGTTATTAAAGAGTTTGAGGGCCGGCCAGATAGCTCAACAGAGTAAGGCGCCTGCTTAGGCAGAGTGCAGGGGCCTGAGTTCGATCCTTGGCATGCCATGCTGGCCCTGCCCCAGGGCACACTGTACCCTTGATTGAGATTGGGTGTGGTGGTGTGTGCCTGTAATCCCAGTGTGTGGGAGACTGAAAACAGGAGGATCATTAGGAGTCAAATCTATGTAATGAGACCCTGTACGTACTGGCATTAGTCTTCTCTCAAATTCTTTCAGAATTCAACAGTGAGTCTGTCAAGGCCTGAGCTTTTATCTGTTGGTAGGTTTTTAATTATGTCTTTAATTTTATTGGCTGATGTTAGGTTATTTAAAATCTTCTTGATTCAGCTTTGATAATTCATACGTATCTAGGAATTTGTGCGTCTCTTCTGTGCTTCTTATCTTATTAGTATAGGGGTTCTTAAAGTAGGCATTGATGATCTGGATTTCTGCAGAACTTTGGTGATTTCACCCTTATCATTCCTAATTGCATGGATTTGAGTCTTTTCTTTCCTATTTTGATAAGGTTCCTAAGAGTTTGTTTTATTTAATCTTTCAAAGAACAAGCTCTTTGATTCATTAATTCTTTGTGTTGTTTTCTTAGTCTCCGTTTGCATTAATTTTTGCTCAGTCTTTAGAATTTTCTCCATCATACAAGCTTTGGGCTTGATTTGGTCTTCTTTTTACTAGAAGCTTGAGGTTCAACATTCAGCTGATTATTTGACTTGCTCTGATTTTTCTTATATTGGAATTTACTGCTATAAATTTCCCTAATAGGACTGCTTTCATTTCATCCCATAACTTGTGTTATGTTTTATAATTGCAATGTAATGTAGAAACCGTCTAATTTCTTTTTTAACTTTATCTGTGACCCATTGGCTGTTCTGGAGGGTATGATTTAATTTCCATGTGTTTTTAAAGTTCTTTTAGTTTCTTTGTCATCAATGTCTAATTTCTTGCACTATTGCCTGATAGTATGCATGGGATTATTTCAGTTGCTTTATATTTACTTGGACATGTTCTGTGAGCTAGTATGTGATCTGTTTTGGAAAACATACCACGTGCAGCTGAGAAAAATGTGTGTTGATGTGGGGCAGAATGCTGTAGACACTACTAAGTCTATTTGCTCCAAAGTTTGATTCAGTTCTGATATTTCTGTGTTGATTTTTTGTCTAGTTTATCTGTATATTTCTGACAGTGCAGTAGTGAGGGCCCGATATAATTGTATTAGTGCATATTTGAATTTATCATGTCTGTTACTATTTTTTATGTGGTTAGGTGAACTCGCATTTGGTGCATGTATATATTTATGATTATTATTTTTCCCTGTTGGATTGTTCCCTTTGCTAGGATGTAGTGACCTTCTTTGTGTCTCTCAATCAGTCTTGATTTGAAATCCACTTTGTCTTCAAATAGATTAAGCTAGCACTGCCTTCTTCTTGTGTTCTTATCACAGAGAGTACTGTTTTCTATTCTTTGACTTTTGGTGTAGGAATTTTTGAATTAAATGTTTCATGTTTGCAGCATATTGTTGGATCTTGTTTCTTGATCTGTTCTGCCAGTCTGTTTATAGCTCGGTGTGTGTGTGTGTGCGCATGCAGGAAATTGAACTTAGAACCTTGCGCTTGCCAGGCAGGTGCTGTGCCCCTGAGCTATATCCCTGGCCCCTAGTCTATTTAAAAACCTTTCAATTGGTGAATTGAATTTACACTGATAGTTATTTATATTGACTTATCCTTGTCATGTTATTTTCCTATTGTTCTCTTTTTTGTACTGTTTAATTGCTTGTCTTGCCTGGTAGTTTTCTTTCTGTTGGGGTTACTCAAACTTTGGGAAACTGAAAAAAGAAGACAGGAAGGAAAGAGAAGGAAGAAATAAAAACAATAGAAGAGAACAGTAACCACAGAACTAGAAGTAGTGCTCACATTCATAAAAACAAGAACAAACTATCAAGAAAAAAATTAAAAATGAGAAAAATTTTTAAAGAAAATTGGAAATAAAAGTACACTTCAAGTGGTGTCTCTGCTGCCACTTGTAAACAAAATGGGCCAATAGGGTCCAGATTCATGTTGTTAATCCCAGAAAGCCAGCTTTAGATGTATGATGGGGTACTAAATAATCCCTGAAAGCCTGTACCTTTAGTTCTACTGAAGTTTGGGCTGGTTTCTGGCTGTGAAGCTGGTACATGATTTGTTCAGTCTGCAATACTCTTATGTGCATCCTGATGGCTAGAACTTGGCTCTATCCTGCTTGAACTCAGCTCCTTGACCTCTTGCCAATTTAAATTTGGTTCCACCTCACCCTGACACTGGGAACCACCAGATGAAGCCTGCCTGCTGCAGCTTAGTTCTGAACTGAGTTGACTCCTGTCCAGGATGGATACCTGCCAGTTGCCCTCTCCTGAGGAATGGCTGAACTTGAATAACTCACCAGTCCTGCAGAGTACTGTTCCACTGATGTGTTTCTCCGTGGAGGTTTCTGGGGTTACCAGTAGTCACTGCATCTGCAGGTTAGAACTGCCCCTCCCTCTAGTCTCAGGGAGAAAGTGCTGGGTCCCAGTGATCCACTTTCTTCTTTCTTTGTGTTCCTTGTGTTACTATATTCTAGCATTTGGACACCAAATCTTGGAGAGGCAGTATTTCTCTGCTGTTTACCAAGTGCCCTGCTTTTAATGACTCCCATGGTTAGACTGGATCCAGTTTTGTAATTTAATGTAATCCCCATGTCAGGGCCTATAACCTTAATTCCATCTGGAAAATCTCCTTTTTCATGAAAAGCGACAAAATAGCAGGTTAGAGAGTAATATATGGACATCTTTGGACAACATTAAACTGTACTGATTTATTATAAGCAATGGCAATAAGAGAATGTGTATTGTTTGAATCTTAAGTTTGCTACCTATGTTTAAGGAATGGCCACAATCCTTAGAATGGCTTGCTTTGAGTGTGTGTGTGTGTGTGTGTGTGTGTGTGTGTGTGACCAGGGCTTGAACTCAGGACCTTGAGCTTGCCAGGCAAGCACTTATTCTTCTGAGCTATCTCCCTGGCCCAGCTTTCTCTATTTCGTAACTGTTTTCTTTTCTCACTATTTGTGTCTTCTTGTCCTTTCATGTGATGTCTTAAAGATTTTCCCAAGTTTTCCATTTATACATTGATAATGTTTTATTCTTTTCTGCTTCCATAGTAGATCTTGAGTTGGGAGGTATCCTTTTAGTGTGCTTGTAACTTTTATATATTTTTCCCATGTCCATTATATTATATTCATTTCATAGTTTAAGGTGTTCTATTTTTATTTAGTAATAACCATGATTTTTTTTTGCATGTTGTTCATAACAAAGAATTTTCTAAATTTTATTCTGGTTTTTCATAAAGAATTGCTTTCAGAGTTTAGTGCTTTCTCTGAATCTTTAGAAGCCATCTTTTCTCTGATTCTCTTATGTTTTCTTTGTAGGCTTACTTGTTAATATATCCTTGAAAGAGAAGCATGCTCTCTGTATGTGGGATTTGCTCACAGTATGGTAGTGTTCTCTGTCTTTGCTTACTGAGTACTTCATAACTGTAGCTGGATGGTGAGTTGATCTTACAGCTCTCTCACTAGATTCCAGGGTTAGGTGTTCATTCTGTGGAACCCAACAGGACCTATTCTAATTCTGAACACTTGTAGAAGTCTATAAACAAGTGTCGACCCAGAGCATGTGCTCTCCAGACCCTTTCTGCAGCTTCCTTATCTACTCCTTATGTACTTCCTTATTTCCTATTGACTGCACTTTAGCTTTAGGGAAATTACTATTTTCTAAATATGGTAAACCTCTGCCAACCTTCTAATTAATTCCCTGTTCTGGTCTTCTCTTCAATCCTCCTTCCCCTTCCTGCCCTTCAGGAGTTCATCTTGGATTTTAGAAAAAAGATGTGTTAACTTGAGGTAGGTTGGAAGTAGAGAAAACAGTTGGGGAAGGTAGCTGTTGAAGGAGAATTAGTTTTTTAATAATCTTAGGCTTTGTGAATTAGCTCACAAGATATTATTGGAGGAATAATAGGTCTTTTAATTTACTTTTAGGTTGGCATAATATGAATAGACCCATTTGAATCCATTTCTTTCTGTGCTGGAAATGTTCTCCCAAATTCTGGCAGATATTTGTGATTGTGTGTGTGTGTGTGTGTGTGTGTGTGTGTGTGTGTGTGTGTGTGTGTGTGTATTTGCTTCTTTTATCTGAGGAACCATTGTAGGCTTCTAGCCAGATGTTTGCTTCTCTTCTGTTGCTACCCACCTCCCAAACCAAGGTACTTTTTTAAAAAATGTAGGATTCTAAAGTTGGTATTTTTGGTAGGCACCTGAAAAAAAAGTGAAGATACATGCTTGTAACCTTTACAACAATAATAATGAAAACATATTTTTTAAAAATTATTTTTTAAAAAATTTTAGTACAGGGTCTCACCATATAGATCAGACTTGTAGTGATCCTGATCCGCCTGTGTTCAGCCTCCCAAGAGCTGGGATTATAGGTGCATGCCACCACACCCAGTCTCAGTCACCATCTCAGCATGCCAGGGATTGAACCCCATTCCTGGCTGCTGTGTCTGCCTAATCAGGCACTTTAATCCATTGAGCTATTTGGCAGGCTCTGAAAACCTATTTAAATAGTAGCTGATTGGGGATCAGATTGAGTCACAGAATTGCCTCTTTAAGATGACTGAGAGGGCTGAGGATATAGCTCAGTCGTAAAGCACTTATATAGCATGCACGAGGCCCAAGTTTTGATCCCTGGTACAATAAAGGAAGGAAAAATGGAAGGAAGGAAGAAGGGAGAAAGGAATGGCCAGATGGAGATGGCCAGACAGTCTGATGGTCAGAAGATTTTCAAAGTTTTGTAGCTTTCAGTAGAACTTTAGGGTTCTTAAACTTGATAAATTCTTTGTAATATAATTTTTTATTGATACATGTTAGCAATACATAATGATTATATTCGTTTTGAGGAGTTGGTACAGATACATAACTGGTAAATTCTTTAGGTGATGGTTGTTGCTAGTTGCTACATATTTTAAAGTCACTGATCTTTAGTATCTAATCTCTGTTAATCTTTTTAAATTTTTTAAACATTTATTTGATAGAGGGTCTCGCTATGCGGTTCAGATTCATAGTAGTAGTCTTCCTGTCTCAGGCTCTCCAGTGCTGGGATTCTAGGCATGCACCACTAAGCCTGTTTTTCTGTTAATTTTATCTAGTGTATGTTTCACTTGAAGCATTTTATTTTATAGTCCTCTTTGTGTTTCTTTTTTTCATTTCTCTCTTCATTGTGTTTATACTCTTTTCTTTTTTGAACATAGAAAAAATATTGAAAATTCTGTTATTTTCATTTTCAGTCCTCTTCTTCCTTATTGAATTTGTCTCCATCTCTGTCTCTCTCTGTTATGAGATACTTCCCTATAGTTTTGCCATCTTGGTAATATTTTATTAGCTGTCAGATGTTGCAAATTTTATGTTAGTGCTGGGTTTTACCTTGTTTCTTTACATAGTATTAGACTTTGCTCTGGGATGAAGTTGAAAGGTCTTTTCCTGACCACCCAGTTTTTATTTTATTTTTCTAGGGATGGGCAGACATCCTGAAGTCCAGATACCCCCATAAAGTTTATTGGAGCACAGCATACTTATTTCAGCATACATATTGTCTATGGCTGTTTTTTTTTTTTTTTTTTTTTATTGTAAAAGCACATTGAAGAAGTAGTAGTAAAGGTTATATTATCCATAAAACCAAAAATATTTATTTCCGGGTCCTTTACAGTGAAAGACTTCTAAACTCTGTTCTAAAAGAATTGTAAAATCATGTGGGAAATCCATACACTAATCAAGTATTTTTCTTCTGATGTCATTGTAAATCCTGTAGTCACCTATGTGAACGTATTGTGTAAAAGCTGACTGTTGATGGGAATGTGCAGCTTGTGACCTGCCTTTTGTTTATGTGAGGAGAAATTGTCTTTACCACATGTAAGCTATATAATATAGTTAATGCATATAAACAAGACTAAAATTTTTTATTGTTACAAATATATAAAATAAATATAGGGCTGGGGAGATAGCTCAGCAGTCTTAAGTGCTTGCCTGACAAGTGAAGGATCCAGGTTCGATCCCTGGTACCACATGCCGTGCTGGCCCTAGAAACTTGGGCATACTGTGCCTGCCACAGAAATCAGACATGGTGGTGCATGCCTGTAATCCTAATACCAGGGAGGTGGAGACAGAAGGATCACTAGGGGAGGCTGAGATAGGAGAATGAGCTGTATAGTGAGACCCTGATGTGTTTGTGTGTATAATTTTATTATTGCAGGTTGAACACACATGAATGGGAGTTTTCTTGAAAGATTATTTTAGTTTTTAGAAAACATGTGGGTCATAAGTGTTTTTATCAGAAGTGTATTTTGTGTTTTTTATGTCATAACACTCATTTTTGGAAAAGCTTTCCCTTTTGCCTTCTATTTTTATTTTTAGATGATCTCTTAGTACTTCATCTCTCTGACCTGATTCGCATGGCATTCATGGCTGCAACTGATCATAGCAACCAGCTGCGGATGGCTGGGCTCCAGGCTCTTGAAGACATTATCAAGAAATTCGCGTCTGTGCCTGAGCCGGAATTTCCAGGTCATGTGATTCTGGAGCAGTATCAAGCTAATGTGAGATGTGCCGTTGTTTGTTTTTTGTTTTCTTTGGAAGGATCATTAAAGGAGTGAAGACTCCTTAGAGGAATGTATTTGAAACTGTAATTTACTTTTTCACGTGAGATGCATTTCTTTACTTCCATAATCTGTTTCATAGTTATGGTCAGCCCATAGTAGGAGAAATAATGGTATCAAACTGTTGCCACTATTTTTAAGTTGTGATAACATATCAGTGGTAAAACTAGAATAGAAATTCCAGCCTAGTGGAATTTTAAGTCTTGTGTTTAGATATTTAGCCATACCATTTCAAAGATAAAAGGAATGTTCAGAGAGGATTGTTCTGTGTTTGCTGCCACTATTTTTTTGTGCCAAGACTTGATAAGCAGTTTTAGAAGTAAGAAGCAGTGCCTTCTGGTGTACTGAACAATAAGTTAACCCTTAATAACAGCAGCTAAAATTATTACTGAAAGAATTGGGTACTTTTGAAGAATTTTTATTTCATTCTAAATAGAGTTAAACTTTTTTTCCCTGAGATTTATATCCTATTTATCAGAGGAAGCACAGTAAATTAATTCTAGCATTAGGGGTTTGTGTGAAGGTTAAAAAATATTACATTAGCAAGTAAAATAAAAATACTTTTTCCAATGTCATTGTGCTAAAACAGTGGTGCCAAACCTATAGCATACATGTTTTCTTGTAAGACAGAAGACATTAATGGGAGCTGGGGAGATGGCTCAATAGAATAAGCACTTCCCTGGCAAGCGCAAGGGTCTCAGTTCAATCGCTCATTCTGCAAAAAAAAAAAAAAAAAAAATTAATGTATGAGGGTTTTCTTTTTCCTAAACTAAAACTTCATTATGCAGGCTTAATTTCAGTCTTTGCACTGTAATAAATAAGTGGATTTTTTTTTTTTTTTAAATAAGTGGATTTTGAATTACAGTTTGGATACTCATCTCTGAAAGGTTCACCATCACTGTGCTAAAATACTGGTTCCATATGCATTATACTCTGTCTAAAAGGTGTGCAAATGTACACAGAATTAAACCTGTAAATAAGGGCTGGCCAGATAGCTCAGCAGACTAAAGTGCCTGCTTAGGCAGAGCGCAGTGGTTGGGGTTTTCAGTCCCCAGCGTGCCATGCCATCCCTGCCCCCAGGGTGTGCTGAGACAGTGATTGAGACTAGGCATGGTGGCGCGTGCTTGTAATCTCAGTGCTTGGGAGGCTGAAAACAGGAGAATCACTGAGTCTGATCTACATGGTGAGACCCTGTAGACTCTGTACTAAATACAATTCTTAAAAAATGTAAGATAATGTGCATTCCATATTCATTTTTTATAAGTGCAGATGAGGAAGTAAATGGTAGCTTCTGACCCCAAATGACTATTGAAAACCTATTTATAATCATTTACTCCCAGACTTCCCACTTGGGACCCCTTCTGTCTCTCTCAGACAGAAGCTTTCTTTCCCCCAATAAATATTCTGCTCTTATCCTCCAGTGTTTCTAGAATTCGTTAAAAAAAAAAAATAGTGGAGATCTTCCACTGAGATAATTGGGTGGATGCTTTTGTTTCATAGGTTTTTTTTTTTTTTAAAGGTGTTTTAAAAAATAAAGAAAAATGGTGTTCAAAAGACAGGTGTTGACAGGACAAAAAAAATAAATAAATAAAAATAAAAACTAAAAAAAAAAGGAATACAAAGGAAAGATCATTTTGTATTTATATATACAAAGTAGGATAAATTTACAGCTACTTTCGCTTAATTCAGTGAGAAGAAAGAGGTGTACTAACAGTGTTTGGACAGAATATCCTGTCTGCTTCTTGTACTATGGATAACCACTAAGAAGATAACAATATACAGTGTATTGACTATCAGAACTGTCCTGGGCTGGTGAGATGG
>NW_004524596.1:5765839-5773640 GCF_000260255.1 Octodon degus | reverse complement strand
GGCATGTGGTGCTGGGGGATTGAACCGCGGTCCCTGATGCTTTGCCAAGCTTGTTCTAAGTAGGTGCCTTAGACCACTGAGCCATCTCTCCAGCCCTACAAGTACTATCTTAATGGGGTAAAAAATACATTAGCATTGTGAGGGGGTGTTGTTTTCCTCTACTTCTATCATTGTGGCAGGGATTCTTTCTAAAATATATTACTACATTGTTTAAAAAGCAAAACATGGTTTGTAAATAGGATATAATGTCTGCATCTTGTACAGCAAATAACCACTAGGAAGAGAGTATGCAATGTGTTAATTATTGAAACTGACCTACCAATTTGTCTTGAAACTGTCTCATTGCTATTTGTTTCTCAATACAATTATGGGGAAAAAAAAGAAATGACTTTAGCTGAAAAAAAAAATAGAAACATGGCAAGTAATTTAATGTTTTCTTGATGAGTCACATTTATGGGAGCCGGGGAGATGGCTCAGTAGAGTAAGTGCTTGTCTGGCAAATGCAAGGACCTGAGTTCAATCCCCGGTTCTGCCAAACAAAAACAAAAAAAAACCAAATTTATAGTAATAATGATCCTTCTGCCTCAGCCCTCAAGTGCTGGGTTTACAAGCGTGTGCCACCATGCCTGGCTGAGCTTGAGTTCTTAATTGCTTTGCTATGCTGTTTTTAAGTTTTACTTTGCTTTTTAGAATATACTATATTGATCCTTTGAGGGATATTTCAGATGAAAAATAATTGTGTTAAGATCCCATTTTTCAATGCTTTTTAGACGTTTATGTTTGTTACTTTTTGTTTTTTCATTTTAATACACACACACTCCCTTTTGCTTTAGCTTCTTACCACATGCTCTGCTGCTTAATTCTTCATTCACTATATGTGTTTCCATGAACTTAAGAAGTTCAGATGACAGACTTCAGTAGGACCTCGTTAAAATAAAATGGGCAAAAGAGCATTCTATATTTTCATCTAAATGTATGGTGAGAGTCTTAGTGCATAAATTTTGGCACAGCTATTTTGCCTATAACTTTTTAATCTTATTGGTATTATTTTGCTAAAATTCCATTATTAACTATATTTTAAACAACCAAGGTAAAAGGAGCCTGAGTAAAGCACTCATATTTATTAGGCAAGCAAGATTATAGAATTACTAATTAAAAATTGCCCGGAATTTTTATGCTTTGTAGGTTCATTTATGTAGTTCCCATTTGTTACTTCGACGAGCTGCTGTGGCTTGTCTTCGACAACTTGCACAGCGAGAAGCAGCTGAAGTGTGTGAATATGCCATGAGCCTGGCAAAAAATGCAGGGGACAAAGAGAGCAGTGGTGGCCGTAAGTTCTTTCATTGGTCAAAACTATGGCTTAAATAGTCTCATATTTTGAACATCTCAGTATAATCATTTTTAAAATTGGGATTTGACTCTTACTGTCAGATCAAATTCTAATCCTAAAGGTATATAACCTAGAGATCATAGGTTTTATTTTTTTATTTCTATGTCTGTCTGCCTGTCTTTGAGAAAGGGTTTCACTGTGTAGTTCAGGCTGGCCTTGAACTCACATTGTAGCTTAGGCTAGCCTTGAGCTCCCAGAAGTCCTCCTGCTTCCGCCTCCTGAGTGCTGGAATTATAGGCATGTGTCATCACTTCCTGCTGATCGTAGTTAATTACATGTATAGGTAGCTTACTTTGTTCCCATCGAGAATTTATTTGTAAGCCTCATCTTTTACTTGTTATCTGTAATATACAACAAAATCTCATTGAAATTCATTGTAAAACTTTTCAGATGTCAATCCTTTTGCACCAGGAGTTAGTTGTCGAAGCGATATTCATTGCCGGCATCAAGGTGTTAACATAACAGAAACTGGTTTGGAGGGACTTCTTTTTGGAATGTTAGATCGTGAGACAGATCGGAAATTGTGTTCTGATATTCATGACACGTTGGGCCATATGCTTTCATCACTGGCAGTGGAAAAACTTTCCCATTGGCTAATGCTTTGTAAGGATGTCCTGGCAGCATCTAGTGGTATGTATTTATGTTCTTAAAATAATAAAAAAACTTTTACTTTTGTTCATTTGTTTGAGACAGGGGATTTATTGTGTAGTGCAGGCTGGCCTTGAACCCACTTATGTAGCCCAGGCTGGCTTCCAACTCATTTAGCCTCTCAAGTGCTGGAATTATAGTTGTACGCCATCATACCTGGCAACTATTTACTTTTGATACATAGATGTAAATATATAGATATAGAAATACACATTTATATAAATTTGATTTTTACATTTAAAAGTATTGATAATTTTTCATCTTTATACAATAAACCCCTGTAAAAATACTAAGGTTAAATTATATAATAAACTAATAAACTTACTACATATTTTGGAAAATTTATTTCAAAATGTTTTGAAAGTTTAAATTTTCATGTCTAAAAATCCTAGACTGGCTGTGAGAATAGCTCAGCAGTCTAAATGCCTGCCTAACAAGTACAAGGACTTGAGTTTCATCCTTAGTACCACAGGCCTTGCCGGCTGTAAAATCAGGTGTGGTGGTGCACTTTTGTAATCCAGTGCTAGGGAGGCTGAGACAGGAAGCTCACTGAGTCTGAACTGCATGGTCAGACCCTATATCCAGTAAATAAATAAAATTAAATAAAGAGGAGAAAGAAGAAATATATATATATATATATATATAAAATTCTAGGCTATCCTGCAGTACCATACAATATGTTAAACTGTTGTACTAGGTAAGCATAATTTATATGGAAGTAATTTATGTTATCCTTTCCTTGATTTTTGAGTGTTTAAAGAAACTTTTCCACTGGACCAGCCAGATAGCTCAGCAGATTAAAGCTCCTGCTTAGGCAGATGCAGGGGTGAGGGGTTCAATCCCCAGCATGCCGTGCCATGCTGGCCCTGCCCCCGGGTGCCCTGAGCGGGGTATTGAGACTGGGTTTGGTGGCACAGGAGGATGAAAAACAGGAGAATCACTACGAGTCCAGTCTGTGTAGTGAGACCCTGTAGATCCTGTACTAAATACATAATAAATAAATAAAAAACCTTTCCAGTTCTGTTTTCCACAGAATGAAAATTAATGCTATTTCTAAAGCATAATTTTACTGTGAGATCCTATGATTTTCCTGATTTTTTATTACAGATATGAGTACTGCAACACCCTTAAGTAGTGGAAAAGATGAAGAATCTGAGAAAAAAGATGAAATGGATGACGATACCATGTTTACCACTCTAGGCGAGGAAGATAAGTCAAAGCCTTTTGTAGCACCTCGCTGGGCCACTCGAGTGTTTGCTGCTGACTGCCTGTGCCGAATCATCCACTTATGTGAGAATGCAGACCAGGCTCACTTTGATCTTGCCATGGCACGTTCTGCTAAACTACGAAACCCTAAAAGTAAATTTAAATCAGTACTTTTTAATTCCAAAACATTTTTATAGGTTTGGGATATTTTAATGCTGTATATCATGCTTTAGTCTGTTCTAATTTATTATAAGTTGTCTTGTCTTTTACCTTAATTTCTGTTCCCTTTATATGTTATCCATTTCTGTTTGGAAGAAAAGTTGAAGAAGGTGGTCCATAGATAAATAACTGCAGACAGAGAAAGAGATAGGTAGATATGTGCATGTATTTTAATCATTGCCCTAAGAGTAATGATGGCAACGTAATTTAGATTTCTTCAGTACATTTTTTTTTTTTTTTTTTTTTTTTTTAGTTTTGGTAGTATTTTGTAAAAGAAATAAAATGTTAAGGTATGTAAATAATGAACTGCAATTTTCAGTCATGGACATTGAAAGTTCATGAATGCCATGCAGATACCAGCTTCTCAAATTTTGGAAATCCTATTAGGCTATTTTTGACTTCATCTAGAAAGTGTTTTTTCTTTTTTTTTGAAGTCTTTTCTTTTTCGTGTTGGTGCTGAGGCTAAAGCTTAGAGCCTCACACATGCGAAACAAGTGGTCCGCTTCAGAGATACAGCCCCAGCCCAGTGCTTTTTAAAAATTTTATTTGATCAGTATATTTTATGCATATATAACGATAACATTCATCATAGGGAATTATACCTGTGTATGATGTATCTTTTTTTTCTTTTGCGGCACCGGGGGTTGAACTCAGGCCCTTGCGCTTGCTGGGGAAGCACTTATGCTACTGAGCCATCCCCTTGGCCCCTGTATGATGTATCTTGCTGCTCCTTTTCCCATTCTCCTCTTCCTTCAACCCCTCTTCCCTTCCTTATTTATAAAAGCTTTGTTTGCATTTTTCTTCTATTCTTTTTTGTTGTCCCTTCTTTCCTCCTGCCTCCCTTTGCTCCTTTTCTCTTTTCAACATTTTCTTGCCCTTTTCCAGTATGTATTACACATCTAGAATGTCCTTCAGAACATTTTGGGTTATTACACTTTCAGTTTCTTAAAGAGAAACAATGCAGTGTTTAAACATGTGTGTCCAATTCATTTCACTCAAGGATATGAACTCAGGGTACATCCATTTAGCTAGAAGCATCTGAAGCTTATCCATCCTTACATTAGAGTAGTACTGCATTGTATTAAAAAAATCGCACCTTTATCTGTTCATTGGTTGATGGGCATTTTGACTTTTTTAAACTTAGCTGTTATGAACTGTGCTGTTAAAAACATGGCTGTGCATATATGGTGGTAGTATGATTCTTTTAACTTTTAAAATTAAGTTTATTGGTACATTTTATTTTTATTTATTTATTTATTTTTGTATTTTAGGAGAGGGTCTACAGGGTCTCACTATGTAGATTGGACTTGTAGTGATCCTCCTGTGTTCAGCCTCCCAAGTGCTGGGGTTATAGGCGCGTGCGCCCGCGACACCATGCCCAGTCTCAGCAGCCTTCTCAGTATGCCCCAGGGGCGGGGCTGGCACAGCACGCCGGGGATCAAGCCCCAGATGCTACATCTCCCTAAGCAGGCACTTTAATCTGCTGAGCTATTTTGCCGGCCCTTTTAGTACATTTTAGATACACATCATGATCATACTCATCATAGGGAATATGTACCCATACATGATGTGTTTTGATTGGTCGTTTTTTTTTACCAATCCCCTCTTCTCCCTTTAACCTGTCTTCCCCTCCCTATTTATAAAACTTACCCCTTTTTTGTTTTTGTGAGTTCAGGCTAGCCTTAAACTCACTTCATAGCCCAGGCTGGCCTTGAACTTGAAACAGTCCTCCTGCCTCAGCTTTGTGAGTGCTGAGATTACAGGCATGCACCACTGTTCCCAATTTTATCCTTTAAAACATTTTCTTTTCCATTTCTTCCTTCCCCCTACCCCCACTGTAGTTCCTCTTTCCTTTTGAATAATTTCTTCCCATTTCACAGTATCTGTTGTACATTTTGGCCTTCATGTACTCTTTCAGTTTCTCACATGAGGGAGATGATGCAATATTTACATATGTGAGTCCAATTAATTTCACTTAAGTGTATGGTCTCAAGTTGCATCTATTTACCTAGAGATACCTCAGATTTGTCCTTTATAAGACAGATTAATACTGCATTACATAAAAAAAAATCATCTTTATCCATTTCTGAGTTGATGGGCAGTTGGACTGTTTCCAAGATTTAGCTAATAAAACTGTGGTGCACATATAAACAAGAGTTTGTATGTGTCTCTATGGTATGATGTTTTTAATTTCTTTGAGAAGATACACAGAAGGGTAATAGCTGGGTTGAATGGGACCTTTAATCCTAGTTTTTTGAGGAATCTCCATACCGATTTCCACAGTGGTTGCAGCATTCTGCACTCCCACCAACAGTAGAGAAAGGTTGCTTTCTCTTCACAGCCATTTAGCATTTGTTATTGGTTGATTTCTAGATGATCCCCATTTTTTCTGGGATGAGAAGGAATCTCAGGATTGTTTTAATTTGCATCTCACTAATAACCAGTGACATTGAACACTTTTTAAATATATTTATTTGCCATTTAAATTTCTTCATCTGAGAAGTTTGTATTCATCTCAGATGCCTAATTTTGGATTGGGTCTTTATTTTATTTATTTATTTATTTATTTATTTAAATTCTGAAGAATTTTTTATTGGAATTTCTCATTTTATAGTTTTGGACTATAATTGACCTTGAGTAACTGAGATCAGGGAAAGGAAGACCACACATAAGGAATGGACTATGTTCTGTACTGTAAACTTAAAGTTTGCTCAGAGGCTAGAGTTTTGCATTAAGAATTTGTTTTGGTGGTATTGGGGATCAAACTCAGTGTTCCTCACATGCTCAGAAAGTAAACCTTTGAGCAACACCCCAGGCCTGTAAGTATTCTTTTTTTTTTTTTTTTCCATTTCTCTCAATGTTGATCATCTAGCTTGATTTTTTTCCTATTTTTCTTTTATTTTATAGAGAAACAGCAATAAGACAGTATCAAAACTTATTAATAGGATAATTTCAATAATTAATACATTGTACATTCTTATCTTCCTAGTGGTTATCCATAGTACAAGATGCAGACAGGATATCCTGTCCAAACACTATTAGTACAAATCTTTCTTATTGAATTAAGCAAACGTCGCTGTATATCTATCCTAACTATTCTACATATACAGATACAAAATGGTCCTTCCTTTGTATCGCCTTTTTTGTTTAGTCCTGTCAGAAATGGGTATCCCATTGGCATCTAAATACTATAGGTATGTGATTTCAGCAAAACAGCCCAACACAGTCCAGCAGTCTATAATAGTAGCGGGTTATCCACAGAAGTTGTTGACTTGAGCTTTTCACAGCTCAGCATATTAATATGGCTTTACTTTACATACCTTGTTTTTATACTTTTCTGCTAGATGGTTAAGAACAAGATAAAGCAAGACCTATATAACAAGAAATGTAACTTTTGTATCGGATAAGGTCAGTCAAGTACCCTCAGGATTTATTCTGTAACCCTGTTCTGCAGGTTGCAGATGCTTTGTCAGTGTCAGCCGTGTGGATGAGTCACGGCCATTGCTTGACCCATTTGCTCTCTGTCAAAGCCGGAGAGAATGTTTTCTCTCCAGGTGACTCTCCTTAGGCACACTCTGTGTCATCGAACGTGTTGCTCTGTGGCCCCATAATCTCCTTGATCAGAAAATTTGGGACACAACTGAGTTACATGATGTTATAGTATAGGTTCTATGTTCTGAGTCTTCACTGACCTTGAAAGGTTATGGTCAAAATGTTGGCTGTCCTTGCAGCCCTTCTATTTCTCTAATTTTTGGACTGCAAACTTAGGTTGTTAACCCACCAGAAGAGAAGCCAATTATTACCCTACAACATATTCAGTTGGGTTTAACTTCACTATCTGTCTGAATATCAAACATCTTAGGCATAACATGAAACAGGTATTTTCCATCAAGTATTGATATGTTGAACATTAAGTCCCTACAGAATATGGAAAAAAAATTTGAAAAATGAAAATATTTAAAGAATATGAATAAACAATTATGTATTTTTACACAGAAACTTAGAAATCTAACCATATACAGCATTTTAGCAGGACAGTCCTGTGACTTTTTTTTCTTGTGTCTTTTTTTCATTTATTACCCATTAAAAAAAAAAAAAAACTACTTGTGAGATATTTTGGTAATAATTGGTATGTCATGACAAGATACGTATTTAGAAGACCAGAATGATAGGCATTTCAAGCGTGACCCTTCTATTACACATTGCTATCTTCAATGCAGTTGTTTGGTTCACAGGTATCAGTATGTATAGTTAGTCAAGGTGAGAATCCTACCAATTAACTGCTAGTTTCAAAAACCTGCTGATGTTTCTCAGGATCATTGCCTTACCCATCTTGTG
>NW_004524596.1:5746888-5764742 GCF_000260255.1 Octodon degus | reverse complement strand
AACTAATTTGGCTGAACAAGAGTTAGCTTATAAATTATGAAACATTATTTACCCCATGATAATTAAGTAAAATTTATCAACTATTAAAAAATAATAAATAAATAAAATAAAAAGAAAGGTGTTTTAAAAACTTTATTTAGAAATAAATTTCAAATTTACAAAAAAATGCATAACAACCCCCCCAAAAATGTCATGCTTTTATTCATATTTGTCCATTGTTAATTTTGACTCATTTGTTTGAATGTTCTCCCTTCTTGTCCCTCACTGTCCCACCCTATTGCACTTTTCTTTCTACACATATACATACCCACACAATTTTAGCCAGCATGATAGTGCATGCCTGTAATCCCAGCACTTGAAAGGCTGAGGCAGGATTGCCATGAATTCAAGACCATCCTGGCCTACATAGTGAGTTCAGGGTTCAGCCAGGACTACACAGTGAGACCTTGTCTCAAAAACAACTACGACAACGAAAAACTGCACACAACTTTTTCCTAAGCCATTTGAAATTATTTAAATCATGTACTTTTCCCTGATTACTTTGGTCTGTATTTTCAAAAAACAAGAATATTGTCTTAGTATAATGATAGAACAGTTATTAACCTTAAATTCAGCACTGACCAAGTACTTTCATATAAGCTAAAAAATTCCAGTTGTCAGTGAACCCAGTAAAGTCTTTTGTAGTATCCTTTCTCCTTCAGGGCAAGATCCAGTACTGGCTCACATGCTATGATTGGTTGCTGTGTGTGTTTTTCCTAAAAGGGGCCGTGATCCCTTTGCAAACTACTATTGGTGTATGTTAGTGACCTGATCATTGTTATAAGGGAAGAAACACCAACCCAGGAGTTACCTACATCGAATTGCTCTATTCAGCATTCTGATTCGTCTAAAGATCTATGATTTTGCTTGTTTAAAACTAAATTGTGGGGGCCAGGGAGATGGCTCAGTGGAATAAGCGCTTCCCTGGCAAGCGCAAGGGTCTGAGTTCAATCCCTGGTTCTGCAAAAACAAAAACAAAAACAAAAACTGTGTATTTATTAATATATAACTATACTAATTAATATGTTTAACAACTTTAGTGTAAAGCACCAATTTTTAAGGTTAAATGATCTCTGAGGTCTGTTAGTAACTGAGTTTTAGAACTATTCAGTTAATAATGAAATTGTTCCAGTTATATGAGATTCACCTATGAGGTTAAAAAGAAAAGTAGTTATTTTGTTGTTTTGTTATCTCATATGTCACTTTGTCCGAAAGTCCTGTTTATTATGAAACAAAATAAAGGCAAAAGAAACAAGATTAATTGCCTAAATCATGTAGCATTCCTATACATTTGATATGATGACCTTCTGGAAAACAAAGAAAAATGGTATGGCTGAGTTTATTAAAGCAGAAAAGAGATAAGGGAAAGATGATAAAGAGCAAAGGGACAGAGATATGTTTTTACCCTATAGACAGAAGAAGCTTTATGTTTGCTACTTACCTCTAAAACTCAAGTGCTTTTATTCATTTTTCTAGGTGGGTGCTGCTTTAAGACCAGCCTTCTCACAGGATACACCATCAGATATAATAGCAAAGGCTTGCCAGGTAAGAAGACAAATGAATCTTCCTATAGTTGTTCTCTATAAATTCATGTATAACTAGAATTTTCCTTGAGAAAAGGAGAGAAAAGTCAAATCATTTTTATTTTTATTCTGCAAATTCAGTAGTGGTGGTTTCCTCTTCGGTTCTACATGAAATAGTAACTGTTAATTATCCCTTGTTGTCATAACTAAGGACATAACTTTGACATACATAGTTCTTGTGTGATCTAGAAATGAATAGATAAATGAAAATCATAAGAGTGATAAAAAAATGAAAGATAATTGAATATATAATTAGTACCTAAAGAATAATAATGATAGGGGCTGGGGAGTTAGCTCAGTAGAGTAAGTGCTTGCCCGGCAAGCTCAAGGGCCTGAGTTCAATCCCCAGTTCCACACAAAAAAAAAAAAAAAAAAAAAAGAAGAATAATGATAATTTAGTTACTAAACATTCCTTTGACCACAGGTTATGAAAATTCTTCAAGTTTTTAAATACTAAATTATCCTAAAAAGAATCTCACAGGCAGAAATTATATTGCAAAATTAATCCGTGGACACTCTTCTCATTTTATCTTTGTTTTGTATGAGGGATCAGGGGCTGGTGGGATGGCTCAGTGGTCTGGGGCACTACTTGGAGCAAGCTTGGTGGAGCGCAGGGACCGCGGTTCAATCCCCTGGCACCACATGCCAGCCAGCCCCGCCCACTGGTGGGCTGAGCTGGCCACACACACACATAAATAAATAAATAAAATATTAAAAAAAAAAAAAAAAATGAGGGATCAAACTCAGGAGTTTGTGCTTGCCAGGCAGGCGCTTATGCTGCTGAGCTATCTCCTTGGCCCTCTCATTTTATCTTCAGAGATACTAACCAAAACACTTCCTGTACACATTTAGTAAAGTCCTCTTTTTCATATGTCTCGTCTTAAAGAATTCATGCATTAAGATCTACTTTTTCAGCAAACTAGATTGTTTACCTGCTTACCTACCAAAAGAGCAGAAGCAACTGCCTCCTTCCCAGTTCTTTGGAGTATAGAGCTATAGTCCATCATTTTTTGCTCAGAATTCACCTGTAAGCTTCATGCAACCTCTATACAACTAAGGTTTTGCTCTCTGCAATGATATGTTTGAAATTCTGACTATATGTTTGAAATCTCTGACTGAATGGTTTACTGCTTCTTTCCACTGTTAAGTATTTTCTCTGAAACTTTCTGCCCTATAAAGGCCTTCGGAGGAATAACTTTTTCTATTCACAGCAGACCAGAGAGAAGAGAACCTAGGAATAGGTGTATGGATTAGGAACAAATGTTGGGGCTAGAGTGGGTAATCTGATTTGTGATATTGATACAAACATCAAAAAGTCATTTAGAGTTGGGCATGGTAGTGTACCTAGAATTCTGTACTCAGGAGATTGAGGTAGGAGGATCATGAGTTCTCAGCCACCCTGATCTACATAGTGAAGTCCTGTCTTGAAAGACCCCCCCCCCAAAAAAAAACCCCTCCACGGTGATGCATAAATATATCATGACGATGATTCAGCACATAGATAGTATTTCAAGCAGACAAAACTTCCTGCTACAGTCCTGAAAATTAAAAAAGCAAATTGCAGTTCACCTTGTAAATGAGTAGTACAACAATTTGCTGTCACTACAGTTGCCTTAATTTCTTTATTTTATGGTTTAACTGCTTATTCTATAAGCAGTTTCTTCTTTTCCACTGGCAGGCTTATATTTAAGACCTCCTTTTATTTTGTAGGAGGAGATCTAGTAGTTTTGAAATAGATGAGGCAGTAGTGTGCAAGAAAAAAAAAAAAAAAAAAAGGAGTTGACTTACATGGTATCCCAGCCTGTTTACAGGAATAACAGCACTTTGAGTCCTTAAAGTCATAGTAACTCAAGATACTGCAGAGCAAACCCTCAAATGTGACTCAGTCAGGGACGTTAATCAATGGGTTAGTAGAAACTAATTCAAAAGCCAAGTGTGGTGGCATACACTTGTAATCCCAGCCCTTGAGAGGCAGAAGGAAGATGATTGCCATAAGTCTGAGACCAGGCTGGGTCACATGGTAAGTTCAAGGCTTATACTATGTAGCAAGACCCTGTCTCCCAAACAAAAACAAAGCAAAACAAAACAAAAAATCATTTAAAGCAGGTTTAGAATTATAATTTCAGTTTAAAATTTATAAATGTATATTTATTCACCAGTCTTTTAATGTGGGGCTGAGATCTTTTCTTTGAATATGATTTTGCCGAGTCAGTGCCACTTGTTTTCACAAACCAAATCTATAATACATTATCTACAGTTTCTAGTTATTGGTTCTGTGAATTAGAGAAAGTCCTTAGATTTTTTTTCCTTCCCCCCTCATCCTTAGATTTTTGCAAGGAACAGATAGAGCTAATTTCTCAGTCATTACAGTTTTTCCAACTTTCAGTTGTTTTTTTTACCATATTTTATACAACTTTTCTCAGACTTAATGTCTTCTCATTTTAAATTTATATCTTACTATCCATCCTTAATTGCTATCTGTATGTCCTTAATTGATAACAGTTTTAAAATTCCTTATTTTATTAAGTTTAGTATTCAATTCTTTGAAAATAAGATTTTAAGAGTAAAAATTTATGTATACAGTGTTCTTTTTTTTGGGAAGAACTGGGAATTGTACTCAGGTCCTTGAGCTTGCCAAGCAGGTGCTTATTCTACTGAGCCCTCTTCCCAGCCCCAAAACAACATCATTTTTTTTTTTTTTTTTTTTGGAGGTACTGGGGATTGAACTCAGAACCTTGCATTTGCCAGGCAAGTGCTTATTCTACTGAGCTATCTCCCCAGTCCCTACAAGTATTCTTAACTTTTTTTTTTATTCTTAACTTTTAAAACTTAAATATAACACAAATCTATTAGCCATGATGTGACACCCAATGCTTTAAAAAGGGAACCTTTTTTTATAATTTATTTGGGAGCAAAATCTGAATGGCTCGTATTCATTTGGCCCTGGCGTGAAGCTGAATGAGATTTTAGTATTAGTCTCTGAGTGATTCATAGCATGTTTTATTGCAGAAGTATCTATGTGTTAACTGTGGATGCTGCCACACACTTTCTAGGTACAAACCTTAATAAGGTCCATGGATCTTGTTATCTTTAACCCAGATGTAGTGAATTATGCAATACACCTTGGCCCAAGGATTTCGGACGAGATAGTGAGGAACTGTAATTACTGTTGATGAAGCTGGTATTCAGACAAGCCAGTTCCTTCTTGAAATTCTCCTCTTGGCTCCATTATCACTGTACTTGCCTGGCTTTTTAGTTGTCTGTTTGTTTAGCTGTTTTCAAATTCTTTCTTCTTATTCTACTCGTCCCTTAAGCATAACTGTTTCTCCTGTGGTTGGCTTTAAGATTGTTTATCTATATATCTTAGGGGCTGGGAATGTAGCTGAGTGGTGTAATGCTTGCCTGGCAAACTTGAGATCTTGAGTTCAATTCCCATTACCAACAAAACTTTACTTAGTAATATTACTTTACTTATTACTATTGTGTGTAAATTTCTAAATTTATATAGTTACTTTACATTTCCTCCTGAATCCAGGCCTAAGTTTCCAACTCCCTTCTGATTAGTATTTTTTCACAAGTTCCTTGGGTTCACTTAGAACTCAGCCTTTAAAAATGTTTCGAACCAAAAATCATTGTTTCTAATCTTATCTCCACTAAACCTTCTTGTTTTCTTTTATTAGCTCTCTTAAAAAATAGTGTCACCAAGCCAGGCATGGTAGCAGATGCCTGTAATCCCAGTGATGTGGAGGCTAAGACAGGAGGATCCCTACATATCAAAGCTGCGTAGCAGACCCTGTACCAAATACTTTAAAAAAAAAAAATAGTGTCACCCTTTTTCCATTCATGCAAGTCAGAAACTTTTTTATGTATTTTGAGACAAAGTCTTGCTGTAAAGCTCAGGCTGGTCTCAAACTCTGTGTTGTCTGGGCTGGTTTTAAACTCATGGTGATTCTCTTGCCTTAGCCCCTGAAGTGCTAGGATTACAAACATGCACCATCAAGCCTGGCTACATTAGAATTTTTTTTTTTTTTTTTTAATGTATTTGGTACAGGGTTTCACTATGCAGCTTGGACTCATAGTGATCCTTCTTTTTTTAGCTTCCCCAGGGCTGGGATGGCAGGCTTGTGCCACAGTGCATCACAGTCTCTAGGTTAAAAATTTAACAGTAAAAATTTGGCAGTCTTTGATAGTTATTTTTCCAGCTGTATTCCTCCATCCCTAAAAATATATAATTGGTTTCCATACATTATAATTTCTACCTCCAAATTTTTCTCTGATGCCTCTACATTTTCATTTCTTTCCATTCTCAGATCCATTTTATCTCTATTATATGGTACTATATTGTCATATTGTAATAACTGAGTAAGTACATTGTTTATTGTCTATACAGCACTAGAATAATTTTCCTAAAGCCCCATTCTAGTAGTAACATAACTCTTTTCTGAAGCAATAGATACTCAGGATTGTTTGCAGAGTAAATCTGAATTCATTGTACATGAAGTTTAAATTGTATCATCTGTGATCTTGCATATAGAAGTTTCTATGTTTATAAACACAAACCTTCCTGCTTATCTAAACATTCCCATTTTTTCTATTAGAATTCATTATTTTGTTGTCTTTTTAGGGGTGGTATCACATTATGTAAGGTTTCCATGTGTACAGTCTATTTGTATTTTCTTACTTTAGGGGAAGGACTCAATATTTTCCCTTTTTCACTCTTTTTTTATAGCATCTAGCATAACATTGCCTGTGGTAGGCAGAAATTTCTTTGAATTGAAGAATTATTCATGACTGAATTACTTTTTTTTTTTTTTTTGACTGAATTACTTTGGATAGAAAAAAATCATTCCTGTTAATTTTTTTGTTAGATGATGGGACATTGTAATAAGTAAATACTGTTTTTGCATACAAATACAATAACATCTATGTTTGCCATTATATTTGTTACAAAAACTTAAAGCATAGCTTTAGATAATCCTTTTGATTTGTTCCTTGGTTTTATTTTGTGAATTTACCTCAAGAAATAGAATCATTTCATTCTGTTCTCTTAATGATAACTTTTTCTTTGCGGTGGGGGGGGGGGGAGTACCTTTTTGAGACAGGGTCTCATTCTGTTAAGGCTGGCCTTGAACTCACTTTGTAGTTCCAGCCTGGCTTCCAACTCTTGCTATCCTCCTGTCTCAGGCTCCCAAGTGCTGGGATTACAGGTGTGCACTATCACGCCTGACTAATGGTAACTTTGTATACACAAAAATTGTTAAATTTTAATTGTATAGGTATGCAGTACATGGATTGGAAGTGGAGTTGTCAGTGACCTCAATGATCTCCGTCGAGTACACAATCTGCTTGTTTCTTCTCTGGACAAAGTTCAAGCTGGAAAAGGATCTTCCAGTCAGCTGTATCGGGAGAGTGCCACAACTATGGAGAAACTGGCTGTCCTCAAAGCGTGGGCCGAGGTAACCACAGCCTGTTGTTGAGTACGTTCTCTGTCCATTAGAAAATGTTCTACTTCTGTTGGTAAAAAATGTTTTATTTTTTAAAAGCTGACTCTTGGTATGGAGTACTTTTCGAAAATCTGTTAATTTTTTTTTATAAAAGAACTTGTGTATTGAAGGGCTGTCATTTAATATTGATAGGGCAAGGAAAACAGAAAACTATAAACAGCAGAAATTTTATGCTAAGAATCTTTTACTCTGTTTGGATAAATTTCAAGAAACTTGCCATCATGATGTCTAGGCTACACTGGGTGTTTGTTGGTTTTTAATAGCTAGCTTTATCTCTTTTGTTCCCAGAGCACAGAGCATGTGTATACATACTCATATTCACTCTCCCCATTCCCTCTCTCTCTCCACCTCCCCCTCCCCTCTCCATCCCCTCTCCCTCCCCTCTCCATCTGCTCTCCCTCCCTTCCCTCTCCCCTCCCCCTCCCTCTCCCCTACCCCTCCTCCTCCCTCTCCCTTCTCCCTCCCCCTTCTCCCCATCCCTTCTCCTTCCCTCCTCCCCTTCCCCTCCTCCTTCCCATCTCCCTGTTTTTCTCTTTTCCCTCTCCCTCTCCCTGTTTCTCTCCCCTCCTTTCTCCTTCCCCCTGTGTAAATATGGTAAGATAGTTTTAAGTTCACTCCTTCTAAATTACTTTTGACAGTTGCTTTGAATTCCTATCGTCTTCCCTCCTGTATTTCAAATATCCAGATTCCATCCTTCACCAGCTCAGCTCAGTTCCTGTTTCCATGGTATCAGTAGGCTATGACCACTGAATAGGCCTTTGCTGATTTAAAGTTTACAGCAACAAAGGAGATACAGTTTAGATGAAGAACCTCTATGATTTTCATAGGTATAAGGATAAATTCTTTTTTCTTTCACACACACATAAAAATGGAACATGTGGTGCTCAATAAGATATCATGGAAATTGGTTTTCTCTGTGATTTTTAGACTACAAATCAAAGTGTGTTTCAAATAGAATATCTTTGAGGGAACCTCTGTTATTGTATTCTGCCATTTTTGGTTCAGGCAAGTAAAATAGCACTTTTTGCTAATATTGATAAAGTCATCATTCTTACTGATAAAATTTTAAAAGATATTTTTACTGGCTTTTTAAAATTTATGCAAGGGGCTAGGGAGATGACTCAGTGGAATAAGTGCTTCCCTGGCAAGTACAAGGGCCTGAGTTCAATCCCCGGTTCTGCCAAAAACAAACAAACAAATAAAATTAATGCAAATATCCAATTTTAGACAGAGTGTTCAGGATCTCACTACTAGATCGGACTTGTAGTGACCCACCTGTTTACAGCCTCCAGGAGCTGGAATTACAGGCACGTACCACCATGTCCAGTCTCAATTGCTGTCTCAATACGCCCTGGAGGCTGGGCCAGCACAGCAGGCTGGAGGATTGAACCCCAGCCCCTGCGCCTGCTTGCAGGTGCTTTAATCTGCTGAGCTATTTGGTTGGCCCTATTATCTCATTTTAAAGCTAATAAAATTTCTTTAATTTCCATTTATTCCATTTCCCTTTTTCTTTTCTTTTTCTTTCTTTTTTTTCTCTTTTTGAGACAGGGTCTCACTTTGCAGTTCAGACTGACCTTGAGTTCACTTTGTTCAGTGTGGTCTCAAACTTGCAGTGATACTCCTGCGTCAGCCTCACAAGTGCTTGGATTACAGGCGTGCGTCACCATGCCCTGCCTTCCCTTTTCTTGTCTTGGAAATTCAATTGTAGTTTTATTCATTTTTTAAACTCACAATTGCCCTTAAATTTTCCAACCCATTAATTTTTCCAAGTGCAGAGACCATCCTGTGTTCTGATGAACATTTAAGATTTTTATTTATTTAGTTTTCTGATCACTGGCATAATGTTCTTGATTCCCTACCTTGGCATAGTTTTGTATAAAAAGCATTAAATACTAAGCCAGAGGCCCTAGGACAAGTTCTGGCTCTACAGTTCGACTTGGTCAAGTGATTTCATCTCTCAGAACCTCAGTTTCCTTATTACAATTGAGAAATATGATCATATAAGGCAATATATGTAGCAGTGGCACTGAGTGGAAGGTAAAAATAATTGCTTTAAAGATTAGATTAGCACATCATTTAACTGAATAATTTACATTTTATTTGGAATTATTTTAGCTGTAATTCAGTACATTAGTAATTTGAACCTGAAACTCAGCCTTTAATGTCTAGGAATTCATTTCCCTGCATACTTCCTTTTCCTCAAAGTCCTATGTATTCTAGATGTCTTTACTGAAAACCTATCGTTGCTTCTACTCTTTCACTTAGAAAATGAGGCATGTTTTTCAACTCCTCAGATTGTTTACTCGAAACCTTCAGATTTATGCAAATTGGTAACTGCTTTTTTGCCTGTGTAACTTGGATGAGTTATTCACCTACCTTTTAAAGCTTGTTATCTCAGCCTTCAAGTATTATATGCATTTCATAAGATTATGGTGTCAATTAAATGAGATAATCAATGTAAAGGACTTTGTGCTGTAACTACTGCATTACACGTACATGCATAATGAATGAAGTTTTCCTCTAAGATTACTTCCCACTGACTCATTCATCAAAGTGTTTCTGAGTTCAGGCTCTGTGCCAGGTTAGCAGCTGTAAATGCAGTGAGGAACACAACAAATGTGCTACACACTCTAGGTAAGGTAAACTCTAAACCAGTATGTACAACAAAATGTAAGAAGCAGTGTTTAAGAAGACATGCAGCCTCTTGAAACGTAGTGCAGAGTTTCTTGAAGTAGGCTAGAGTCTCACAGTAGGCCTTTAGGAAGAAGTGACATTAACTTGAAATACAGAGGATGAGAGATATTCAGCATGAGTATAGGAGACTGTTCAGAACTCAGTGTTCATGTATCTCCCTCTCTTCTGGATCTTTAACCTCTTCTTTCTTTCTTTTGCCTTGGCCTGTATTCTTCTCAGACGCAGCATCCCGTATATACTGCCTCTTTTCTCTCCACCCAACATCTCAAGTCTATTGAAGGAGTTTATTGTCTGCATATACTCACTTATCCAGTTGTTTACTTCTCAGTCACCTGAAGCTTGGGTTTAGTCTCAGCATTCTATTGAGATTATTTCCACCACAAACGTATAACTTGGGCTGGTGAGATGGCTCAGTGGTCTAAAGCACCTACTTAGAACAAGCTCAGCAAAGCACAAGGGACCGCAGTTCAATCCCCCAGCACCACATGCCAGCCAGCCCCGCCCCCTGGTGGGCTGAGCTGGCCACACACACACACACACACACACAATAAATAAATATTAAAAAAAACAACAACAAACGTATAACTTATTTATCCAAAGCATTAGACAGTGTTCACTGCTTGTTTTACCTCAGTGTTTGATCATATCTTTGCTTTCCTTGGCACCTCTAACATGTTTTACTTAGTACTTGTGTTTTGTTTTTTGTAAATTTTTTTGTTTGGTGAAAAATAAACTTTCATAGCCAAGTAATAATAGGATAACAATAGTGATTACACTCTTTTCTGTTACTCGTTTTCAGTGCACTACCATGCCCAGCGGCCCTGTAGTTATTAATATATATTAATTGTACACGTTAATAGGCCTCACCTTCTTCTTTTTTTGGTTTGTTTCATTTTGTTTGTGCTTTTGAGACAGTCTGTGTAACCCAGTCTGGCCTTAAACTTATGGAGATTCTCCTGCCTCAACCTCCTGAGTGCTGGGATTGTAGGTGTGTGCCACGACACTGGCCACTGTGGCATTTCTATACATGCTTATATTATGCTTTGATCATGTCCATCCTCCCTTCTCCTACCCACTGCCGGTCCCCTTCCTAGTCCTTAATAATCCTTTTCCTACTTTCTGGTCTTTTACTTCTTTTTAATTTACACATATGTAAGAAAACCAACCTTACCCTGATACTAACCTTTTTTAAATATTGGCACTTTTCCTGCTAGCTATAGTGGCACACACCAGTAATCCCAGCAGTTGGGAGGTTGAGGCAGGAGGATCACAGTGAGTCTCAGGCCAGCCTGGGCTATATACTGAATTCAAGGTCAGCCTGAACGACATATCAAGATCCTGCCTCAAAACCCCCAAAATAAATAAATAAATACTGATACTTTCTTGTATCTACTAGCTCTTCTTACTTTATGAGCCTCATTAACAGTCATAGCTTATAGCTTTTACTTGTATATTATATAATCTTTCCCTGATTCCAATCCTATGTTTTTCATTGTTTACTAGACATGTCTACTTGGGTGACCTATACATGACACATATGTACAACGTGTCTAAGATTGTTATTTCTTTCCTTATTCATCCCCCTATAGTTTTTGGGAGTCCTATAATTTTGAAAAATCGAAACTAATTTTTCCTCTTCAACTGCATATCTCTCTTCGGATATTCAACCAGTAACTAATTCCTGTTTATTTTAGTTCATTAATATATATGAAAATCACAGTTTTGTTGTTTGGATGAAAATACCTGTGCTCAAGCTGGGTGCAGTGGCACATGTCTGTAGTCTCTGCTGCTTGTTAGACTCAGGTGGGAGGATTGTTTGAGCCCAGGAGTTTGAGGTCAGCTTGGGCAACACAGCCATACTCTGTCTCCTTTAAAAGAAAAAGAATGTCTGTGCTCACTTACTGTTGGGATCTGGACCTCGATGTCCTGCAAGGCTGCATGCAGTTTTAGATGAAAGCTTTTTTCGGAGGTAGCTGAATCTAAAGCATGTAGTAGAGCACTAAGAACATTTAAGGTCAGTGACCAAGTGATTATATTTCTGGACCTTTGTTCTTAATGGAAAAGAGGTAAGTTTACAAAAATGTTTACTTGGAACTTTGTAATACGAAGTAAACAGCTTTTATCTTTTGGTCTGATCTTTTTAGGATTTCTCAGGCTAAGTAATCAGAAGTAGACCCAAGTTTTCAAGTGTAAGGAACTTGTTATAGGTATCATGGGTCTTCTTCTGTAGAAACTATAATAACTTTGTTATGCAGATTGATATCCACATAAGAAAACCCTAACCTACATGCTAAAACTTTGTTGAAACCTGCCCCCAATACATTTGACTTTAAAATCTTTCAGTGGCACTCATTTTCCTCCTTGCCCACACAATAAAATCATCAATTACTCCCACCTTATATCCTCAGCTCAGGTCATATCAAAAACCCACAGATACTTAAAATGCCATTCAGTTGCCTATTTTTATGCTCTTGTTCTTATTCTCTCTGCCTACAATGCATTTAATTTTTGCTATGAGCAAGTGAACTTTTGTCCTTGAAAACTCTTCCCTTGCCTTTCTCATAATCCCAGGATTAAGATCCATCCAGCTTGGTTGCTCCCTGAGATTAATTCACTATAGGAACCATACCTATTCATTAGGTTTCAGACCCTATGCTTAGCCTCTGGGTGGAATGTGGTGAGGAAGATGATTAGAAACAGGTTTTAAAAGTTGTTTGTCATGGCCCATGTGTGGTAGCACATGCCTGTCATTTTAGCACTTAGGAGACTGAGGCAGGAGGATTGCCTAGAAATTGGGGCCAGCCTGGACTACATAATGAGATGCTGTCTCAAAACAACACTCAACTAAACAACTCCCCCTAAAACAACAACAACAAAAACTTCTCTATGTGTTTTTTTTACTTTGTCACTGTATTTGTCTGTCAGTTTGATAAAGCATGCTGTGTTTTTCTTTATTGCCTCAGATCCTAACAGAGTAACAAGCTCAAGACAGAATGTACCTATTAAGGTTTCATGAATGGCTGAATATAGTTAAAGTGCTTATTGAAGCTGGGTGTGGTGTTGCATGCCTATAATCTCAGCACTCAGAAGGCTGAAGCAGGAGAATTGCTACAAGTTTGAGGTCAGCCTGTGCTAATGAGTTCAGGCTCAGCCTAAATTACATAGTGAGACCCTGTCTCAAAAAAAAAAAAAAAATCCCTCAAAATTAAGTGCTTATTAAGATATATATCCTTCGGGTATCAGTATAATAACAAAATTAGGGAAAACAAGCTTAAAACCACTTAGAAATATGAATGTAATATTTTTATATTCTGAAATCCAAAGTGTTCAACAGTTCCGATACTGTTTTCTCTGCTTGAAGGGAGATATATACAGTATCTCCCTTCAAGAAGTTTATAGTGTACATGTATAGACACAGATTTCCTCGTTAGTTACAATGGAAATTACACTAACAAGGTTTTCTCTTAAATTTTTATGTAGTGCAAATTTTTCTTTTTACACTTATTTTTTCCTTTTGATTAATATGTTTTTAAGATTTATATGCACCATTTACAAAAAATAAGTATATACAAAAAACAAACAAAGAAGAATCCTTAAAATTGTTTTAGAAAAGTTGCTGTTATATTTCCGTTTGGTTCAAAAACTAGAGAGTAAGATTATGGATAATTATTTGACTAGTTAATTATACTCTTAACTATCTTTTGTAATTGCTAAATTGCTGTTATTTAAGGACTATGTAAAAGGGGATATAAAAGGATATTAATAGAAATCCTTTCTCTGGCTACCTCACTGTTTTGAGTGTTTTTTTTTGAATGCTGTCTGATTGTGTTTAATAAGTTTAGGAAAGTGGAAGTAGTAAATAGGAGGTTGTACCCCATAGCAAAAAATAAAAAAGAGAAAAAAGAAAAGGCTGCTTTGTGAAATAGAACAAAGGAAGGCAGCGAAAGCTCAGAAAAGCCTTCTGAAGGAATTTATGTGGTGGGAGCACTAGATGTATTTTTAAAAATTTCTTTCAAAACAGGTGAAGTTACTCTTTTGTAGTTAACACTAGATTACCTTTGATAATTGAGCACAATAATGACTTTAAATGTCTTTTTATCTTATTTCTTATTTTATGTCTTCTATATCTAGGTATATGTGGTTGCTATGAATATTAAAAAGGAAGCAGAGTCAAAACCAAAAAGAGGAAGTAAAGCTACTGATGATGAAGATGAGGACTTGGGTGCCCTGGGTGAGCTACCTGCGGACAGTTTAATAACGCTGGTGCAGCCCGAGCTTCCCACGCTTAGTCGCCTGTGGTTGGCAGCGCTGAAAGACTATGCCCTTTTGACTTTACCAGCCGAGTTTGCTAGTCAGCTCCCTCCAGATGGTAAGTATGGCATTTGGGATGTGGCTTTTAGGGAGTTCAAAGTAGTAATTATTACATTTAAAAAGAGGGCTGAGGAGATGACTCAGTAGAATAAGTACTTCCCTGGCAAGCGCAAAGGCCTGAGTTCAATCCCTGGTCCCGCAAAAAAAAAAAAAAATAATAATTAAAAAAATTTTTTTTTTCCATTTATGCATTTGGTACAGGTCTCACTACGCAGCTCAGACTTGTAGTGATCCTCCTGTTTTCAGCCTCCCCAGTGCAGCGATTACAGGTGTGCAGCACCACACCCAGACTCAGTCACCTGCTAAGTGCTTGCCAAAGCAGGCACTTAGTCTGCTGAGCTACCTTGCCTCTCGCTGGCCCCAAAGTAGTAATTAAGCATAATGGATTTGGTAAAGGCGACCATAAGCAGTCACAATAATAGCGCTTTAGTGTTTTGTAGACTTAAACTTTAGAACACGTTCTTTGTATTGAGTTTGTAGACCCAAGACACTACAATATGAAGCTTCTTTGTTAGTGGAACCAAAGGTGTTAGTACTGTGATGGTAATTGCTGTATGAATGCAGGTAAATGACTTTGAATAGCAAGTCATTATGCAGGATGATAAAGTAGACTTCTGTAGTGGCCAGTACATAGATGATCTTACTGTACAATTATCTGGATTCCTAACATCCTATGAAAATTGTTTATACTTTAGTTCTCTTATTGAAATTGATACAGAAATCATCATGAGCATTTTTTTGGTTTAGAAAATTTATTTTCAGTTTCTACTCAAAAGAATCCATTTGTCTCCCCATATAGTTAATAATAACAATAATGGAGTTCTTTTTCTCCTTCCTTAGTCATGATAATAAGAAGAAATCCTCAGTGTGGTTATTAGAAACAGTAGGTGGGAGGAATAGCAAAAGAGTATAAAAATAGAAAGGAGACAGAATCTTTGGTCATGATAAAAAAAAAAATAAGTGGACATAAAACAGAGGTAAATCCTGTGACAGCAGGGCTGGGAAGATAAAGCTTCTTTAGTGGCGCTAGCAGCACAGAGGAGAGGCTTAACAGCAGGCATCAGCACTCCTGGGAGATGTGAGCACTCCAGGTTAACAGCTGAGTAAAGTGGTTAGTATGTCTAGGATAAGCTCATTGGCCAGGTTGTGCTTCTGTATGAAAAAAAGTAGTTTTGAGTTTGTTGTTCATAAACAAGTGAACACTTACAATAGGAAATAATGAATAGAAAATAATTTAATTGCTTGGATTGTTTTACAGGTGGAGCGTTCTATACACCGGAGACTATTGATACAGCCAGACTTCACTATCGGAATTCCTGGGCTCCAGTTCTCCATGCAGTGGCGCTTTGGTTAAACAGCACAGGGTTTGCATGTTCAGAGTCCACAGAAGCAGCAGCAGTGTCTAGTTCACAAAAACGTTCTACAGCTGTCAGTTTAAACCAGGCATCAGGAACAGCAGCCAGTGCTAAATCCTTGCCAGAAATTAATACAGACAGAATGCACCTGATTTTAGGTAGGAGTGTAATTAGCTTCATTATAACTAGTTTCAAGATGTGTCACTTAGGAAAATTTTCGTCTTTCATGTAATGAGCTTCAAAATGTGTCACTTATGAAAATGCATGTCTTTCAAATAATGATATGGAAAAATTTTATATAGCACAATTTAGATACTGAATAATAAAATTTCCAGCTCAACTTGTAAATTAACTGAATTTCTTTTCTTTGGAAACAGGGTTTGACTGGATAGTCCAGGTTGGCCTTAAACTCATGATTCTCCTGGCTCAGCCTCTTAAGCTGGTGTTTACAAGCATGCACAACCATGCCTGTTTTTTTTTTTTTTTTTTTTTTTTCATGCCTGGTTTTAACTGAATTTTTTATTTAAAAATTAAATTGTCGGGCCAGGGATATAGCTAAATGGCACAGCACCTGCCAGGCAAGTGCAAGGTCCTAAGTTCTATTTCTGTTACGAAAAATATATATATTTAAAACTACTCTTTAAATATTTTAGCTATCATGTTCATTCACCCAGCAAATATTGAATAGTTTTCACAGAAAACCCTTAATGTGTTTTTTTAGTTCAACTAGTTTCCTTGTATTTGGTACTTAATAGGCCCCATGAAAAAATTTAATCAAATTTAAAATTGGTGTGGTAGCTCACATCTGTAATCCCAGCACTCAAGTGGTCAAGGCAGTAGGTGCTCAAATTTAAAGCCAACCTGGCTTCCATAGCAAGTTCAGGGCCAGCACAGATTACATAGCATGATGCTATTTTAAAAACAACAAACAGGGGCCATGGAGATAGCTCAGCTGTCTACGCGCCTGCTTAGGCAAGTTCAAGGACCTGCGTTTAATCCCTGATACTGCATGTTGTGCTGGCCACCAAAACCAGGTGTGGTGGTGCATGCCTGTAATCCCAGCACGGGGGAGGCTGAAACAGGGGGATCACTTTGAGTCCAAACTGTACAGCAAGACCCTGTACAGACTGGGGAATGTAGCTCTGTGGTAACGTGCTTGCCTGTCATGCAGAAAAGTCTAGGTTCAATCTCTAGTTAAAGGGGAAAATTCAAGTCCTAATTTCTGATTGCTTTCTATTTGAGTCATTTTAAAGAAAATGAAGGTACCTTGAGACCATAGTGTTAAGTGAAATAAATCTCACAGACATAGGCATAAATATTACATTCTCCCTCTTTGTCTCTCTCTCTGTCTCTGTCTCTCTCTGTCTCTCTTTCTCTCTCGGTCTCGGTCTTGGTCTGGTTTGTCTTATGACAAAACAAATAAATTAAAGAGAAAAAAAATAGTTAATAAGAAATAGGGAAATAGATCTTTTGCATAAGAAAAAGGACTAAGATGAAGGGAAGGGGAGGGGAAGAGGATGTAAGAAATACATGAAGAAGCTTTTAGTGCTGTCATATTTTCTATGGATGAAAAGGAGCACAATTGGAAGGGTATAATAACAGAATTAAGCAGTAGAGCTCACAAGTGAGAATGTGAAAAACTTCCAAAACCTTACCTACCCTATATATGTTAAGAACAGTTGTAGGGCCGGCTAAATAGCTAAGTGGATTAAAGCACCTGCAAACAAGTACAGGGGCTGGGGGTTTGATCCCCGGGGTGTACTGAGACATCAGTTAAGATTGGACATGGTGGCAGGCACCTGTAATCCCAGCTCTTGGGAGGCTGTAAGCAGGCGGATCACTATAAGTCCAATCTAGTAGTAAGATCCTGAACACCCTGTAGACCCTTCCTTAAAAAAAAAACAAACCAAAAATCAGTTGTTACACATTACATCCAATGTGCCTCTGCAGCTTGCCGTTTAAAAAAAAAAAAAGGTGTGTAGGATGGGTGTGGTGACACACATGTACTCTCAGCACTCTGAAAGACTGAGGCAGAAGGATCACAAGTTTAAGCCCAAACTGAGCAATTTAGTTAAGATCCTGTCTCAAAGTAAAAAAATAATTAAAGGGGCTAAGGATTTAGCTTAATGAGAAGGCCTTGAGTTTAATCCTCAGTACTGCAAAACAAAATAAAACAAACTTTGTATGTGTATGAAACTGTTTGGCAAACATTTAATGAAAGGGTAATTTTATAATACAAATTTATTTTTAATGTACTGTCATTTTTTTAAAGTATTAGAAGTAGGAAAGTGACATTTATGCAGTATTA
>NW_004524596.1:5739867-5746499 GCF_000260255.1 Octodon degus | reverse complement strand
CAACATAACAGCATGGCTTTACTTCTTATATTTCGTTTTTATACTTTTCTGCTGGATGGTTAAGACCAAGGTAAAGCAGGACCTATGCAAGAAGAGTTGTAGCTTTTGGGTCTGATAAGTTCAGTGAAATCCCCTCAGGATTTATGCTGAGATCCTGTACCTCAGATTGTAGAACCTTTGTCAGTGTCAGGTGAATTATCTTCATAATCAACTTCATAGTATGGACTTTCCTTTTCTTGTGTATACCTAGCTTAATATTAGCCTAGTTGCAAAACCAGAACTATATGTTGAATGTGGCTGTTTGGCTTAGAAACCCTTTTGAACTATACTTTAAGGCATTATGTATGTATTCAAGTAATGTATAAAAGAAAAAATGGAGAAAATATGGTGTCAAAGCAATGTGTTTGAAATTTAGAACCCATGTATTTATTTTGTGCATTTCAGGTGTGAGTATACAGTTTCTCTGTTCCCCTAGACCTGAGGAGCCCATTGAACATGTTACAGCGTGCCTCCAGGCCTTACATACCTTGCTAGACTCTCCTTATGCACGAAGCCATATTGCAGAAGACCAGGTACAGGATATTTCTAGAATGTGTAATTAACTTTATGCTTTGTTTTAATCATATTTATGTTTGAATAATTTTCTGATAGTGTAAATGTTATATTAATTAGCAACAATATTATACAGTAATTATAATGATGTTAGGGTTCAGGATTTTGACTGTATTGAATTTTGCATGAGGAACTAGAGCTAACTTACAAATAGTATGTCTTTGATTTGTTCATCAGCAATCAAATAAAACTACATTTATTTTTAAAAAATTTTAGAAGTCCCCAAAACTTAAGAATTATTTGTTACAGGACCAAGTTACCCTTGGATTTCTTATTCTTTCTAATTATGATTTTGTTTGGTTTTTAAGAATTATCAGAATAATTCTGTTTTGTATTTTCAAGTATAAAGCAAGACATATCAGTACCAAAAGCAAAAATATGAGGAAGCTATAATAATATACTTCTGCCTTTGTCTCTTCACTAAGAGTAAACTGAGAAATGATAGAACAAAATCCTGCAGAACTTTGTAAGCCTGTGACTTCCATACAGATTGTGAAAGTGCACATAACTAAGGTGAAGATTATGATTTGTTGATTTTTTTTTTTTTTTGGCGGAACTGGGGATTGAACTCAGGCCCTTGCACTTGCCAGGGAAGCGCTTATTCTACTGAGCCATCTCTCTGGCTCCAGATTTATTGATTTTATATGAGAAAATCTTGACAGGGTTCATAAAATGATTTTTGTAAGTATGAATTGCTAAAATTTTCATGGGAAACTGTTTACTTCATTCAGAAGTTCTGAAGACTCATGATATTTTTGTCTTGTGCTTTCCTGAGTTACTTCATTGTTCATCGATCCCATGGGCTTGTCCTCTTTGCACTTTTCTCTGTTGCAAAGGACTCAGCTTTTCTCTCCGTGTTGCCTTTTTCTTAATTTGTATCTGATCAACTTGTCTTGCTGCAGCATTTCTTGATTGGTTGGCGTATGCATATTTTCATTGATAATTTGGCTTTTTGTTATAAGATCAACTATGAACACATGAGAAAAACTGGGCTATTTCACAGCAACTGTTTTCAGACAGGGACCACTTAAACACTGACTCAGCAAGCTCATCTAGCAGATTTATGTTATCAGTCTAAACAGCCATAGGGTCCTTCAGGTTCTGTTCCCAAGGAAACTTCCCATGTAACCACCTCAGAACATGGTAGTGAGGAAGCTAGTAAACTCCATTTACCCATTATGGCTTTTTCTAGGGTTTTCCTGATAGTATGTATGGTTCCCACTGGGACAGTATCTGTAGGAAAGCAATAATCTGCAAGATGAACCCAATCTGGAAGTTTGCAAACCAAAAGTAGATTTACTGCTTTTATATCAGCATGAATGCATTCATTTTCATGTATATATTCTAGTACATGCAGAATTCAGAGACGTAATTGCAGGAGAGTTGACTTTTATAAAATCCCATTCTGGTCTGAAAATCTATTACTAATCTCTATTATGATAAACCTTGTGACTTCTTCCTTCCCTTGAATTCAGTAATAGCAGATCCATAAAACAGAAATTCCTAAATAATAAAGTTGTTTGAGTTCTCTCCACTTTTAACAGTCTTTTTTTTTTGTAGCTATCTGATAAAATTGAAAATAAGGAGTAATTTCCTTGATATTCCTCTTTATTACATGTCTTGTATCTTTGTCTTATTTGTGGAGAAAGCTAAACATATCAGTCCAAATCCTCCAGAGCCAATCATCTTGCCCAGTAATCATCATTTCCATTCAGTATCATTCAAAACCTTGCCTTCTGGAAGTGGAACAGGAAGTTTGTATTTCTCATTTCTTCTCCACGCCATCACTTCTGGTATCAGTGTCACTGACTCCTCAGCATCCAGTTGTGCATGGTGTTTTGTTTTTTGAGACAGGATCTGGCTGTGTAGTTCAGACTGGACTAAAACTCACCCTGGAGCCCAGGCTGGCCTCTAAGCTGGCCTCGATCTTCTTGCTCAGTCTCCCAAGTGTTGCAATTACGTGTGTGCCACTACATCCAGCTAATTAGGAATTTTTTTAAAGTTTTTCATAATAATCATCTCTTGGGGCTGGGGAGATGGTTCAGTAGAATAAGCTCTTGTCTGGCAAGTGCAAGGGCCTGAGTTCAATCCCCGGTTCCACCTAAAAAAAAAAAAGAAAGAAAGAAAAAGAAAAACTAGGAGGCAGGAGAGAACAGGACATATTGAAGTGCACTACTGCTGTTTACTGAGACTAATGTGAATACGACATAGATTTTTAGGTGAGGCTATACGATAGGGTAAAGATCAAATCATAAAGATTTCTTTATAGCACATGAAGGAATTAGAACTGTATTCTGAAAAAGATAGAAAATAAGTAAAAACAAGTAGAGAAGTGACATTATTTATTCTATGTGTTAGAAGGATCACACTATTAAGCTTATAGACATTGGCTTCTGAGAGATGAGGAGGGAGACAGGAAAGCCAATTAGGTTCTTTACATAATTCTAGAGAAACATTGAATACACTAGCCTGGGAAAATTCAATAAAGGAAGGAAAAGATATATGATAGGAAGGAGATCTTCTGCATAAGAGAAGGGGACCAAGAGATAAAGAAAGGGGAAAGGGAAGGAGAAAAAAAAAGAATTAAGATGTGTTATATATATCCACCAATTCCCTGTGAGGAATATAATCATTATGCACTGCCAGCATGTACTCATAAGAATATTGAAAATAGTGTGCGCCTATAATCCCAGCTCTTGGGAGGCTGTAAACAGGCGGATCACTACAAGTCTGATCTAGTAGTGAGATTCTGAACACCCTGTAGACCCTTCTCTAAAATAAAAAAATTAAAAAAATATTGAAAATAAATAAATGAAGAAGAAAAGAAGGCCAAGTTTGGAACTTTAAGGATAAATAGCATTTAAGGATTTAGAAGAAGGAAATAGGCCAGGCATAGTGGCACACATCCGTGATCTTAGCACTTAGGAAGCTGAGGCAGGAGGATTGCTGCCAGTTTGAGGCCAGCCTGGGCTACAAAGTAATTTGTAGGCCTACCTGAGCTCCATAGAGAAACTCTGTTTCAGGAAGACAGGAAAAAAAAAAAAAAAAAAAAAGAAAAGAAAAAATAGGGAACTAAATCAGCAGTGGAAACTACTAGAGAAGTAGAAGGGGCAGGAGATAAAGCTTAGCAGCTCAACACCTTTCTGGCAAGCACAAGGCCTCAAGATCAATTCCTGGTACTAAAAAAGAAAATCAAAACAACAGCAGTAGAAGAAGAACCAGAAGAGAACAAAGTTATCAAAGCCAAGAGACTTTTTTTTTTTTTTTTTTTTTTCAGAACCAGGAATTGAACTCAGGCCCTTGCGCCTGCCAGGCAAGTGCTTATTCTACTGAGCCATCTCCCTGGCTCCTCCAAGAGACCTTTCAAAAAAGGTAGATAACTGTGTCAGGGGCTTGGGGGGTAGCAATAAATAAGGAAATAAAAGACCATCTGCAGAAGACTTTCTTGGATGGGTAGAAGCCAGATTATATAACAGGGAGAAAGGAAAGGAATTAGAAGCATCTAAGCTGGGAAAGGAAGGAGCAGAACTGATAAAGAGATCAGGGTATAAAGATTTGAGAGGCTTTTTGGGAGGATAGGGCATTAGGTAAGAAATATTTTGAACAGCATCTTTGTACTGAGAAGAATAGTTTAACTAGAGAGAGATTAGAGACAACAGGTACCTTTTGAAGTCTTTGAATAATTCCTGCAAAGTCAGTTAAGATGGTATAGTTCATGAGGAAAGATGAACCATTCTTGGATAAGAGGCTGGATGCTTGATGTTAAGTGAAGAGGTAAAACTGGTTCTTTTGCAGGTATGTTTTCTCTTCTTTGAAATTTGAGGCATGTTCAGTGAATGGGTTAGATGTGGAAGAGATTATAAAAGGCTTAAAGTAAAAGTTGAGGGGCCGGAGAGATGGTTCAGTAGAATAAGCACTTGCTTGGCGAGTACAAGGGCCTGAGTTCAATTCCCAGTTCCACCAAAAAAAAAAAAAAAGTGAAAGTTGGAAATAGTTGCTGAGATGAGTAGAAGAGGGATTCACCAGAAATTCCTATTATTTCTGTTGGGTACCTCTCAGGTACTCAGGTCAAGTTGGAAATCATGAATTTCAGTGGCATGAAACTCTGGCTACAGTATTTCTTTCCAGTAGGAGAATGACTATCCTTGAATATTAAAGTTAATTAAATATTAAATGCTGAGGTCATTAATTATAGTCTCTCCCCAATTCCACCAAAAAAAATTATAGTCTTATACTAGCTTTCATTATGTTTCTGATTTTGACATGTATTCTTTATCAGATTATAGTAATACACATTTTCCTTTGAAAATAAATTGTGCTTGTATTAATATTTGACAGCTGATTGGTGTTGAGTTGCTGAGTGTCTTGCACCGCCTCCTGTTGACCTGGAACCTATCATCTATCCAGCTATTGGTTACTGGAGTTGTCCAACAGATAGTAAGAGCTGCTCAGGATTACCTTCAAGACAAGAGAAGCGTTCTAAGTAAGCACTGCAAATTACACTAACTTGAAGTAAAACTTACTTACACTCTTCATTTTTAGAATACTTTTCTAATGCTAGGAAATTTCCTTTTTTTTTTTTTTTTTTTTTTTGTACGGAATTATAAAAAAAAAAAAAAAAAAAACCCATACATTTAGAAGATAGGAAGTTGATTTTGCTTTCATGAAATAGGACCAAATAAAATTGCTGATACTTGACTATGTTATTCTAACTCAAAAGTACCAGTTTCATTGTGATGGTGCACACCTATAATCCCACCACTTGGAAGGCTGAGGCAGGGGGTGTGCTATGAGTTTAGGCCAGCCTAAACTACACAGTGAGACCCTGTCTCAAAAAAACAAAGCAAAACAAAATATCAGTTTTATATGGTTCAACCTAGCTAGCATATGTTGTTCCTATTATGAAATACGTACCTAATAAAATATCTACTAAAATTTTCTAAGGAAAAAAAAAGCTGTTTATTGCTTTGAAGGGGAAGAAAGGTCAATCAGGTACAGTATACAGAATTTCAATAAGCCAGAGAATTACACTGAAAATGACATGTAGCATTACTTAGATATTTATTTGTAAGAATTTCTTAAATGTATTTACTGTTATTTTATACTTATTTTTCCATTTTTGTTGGAAATTCCTCCCCATTATCTTTTACCTAAGATGAAGATGATATGGAGAAAGAATCTTGTGTTGTATTAGGAGAAGGTGGTGACAGCGGTGGCCTCATTCCTGGAAAATCTCTTGTGTTTGCAACTATGGAGCTACTGATGTTCATTTTAGTGCGCCATATGCCACAACTGAGTACCAAGATGTCAGATTCGCCAACTCACCTCTCCACGAAAACTCAGCTCTCAGAAGAAAGTGCTCGTTTGGTGGCAGCCACAGTCACCATTCTCTCTGATTTACCATCCCTTTGTTCACCTGCCGGTACAGTATTGAGCATCATTTGAAAATGCATTCTGTTATAGTAGACAAAGATGTGTTTGCCTTGAATTTTAAACGTCAGTAATTAATTTTCCTCTTAAATTTACAATGTGAAATGAGAAGTTAGTCTTTTTTTAAGGGATTATTTACATGTAAGATCCTATAAAGATTAAAGATTCAAAAAACCAAAACTTGGGCTGGTGAGATAGCTCAGTGTTCTAAAGCACCTGCTTAGGCAGGCACAGAGGACTGCGGTTTGATCCCCGGCACCACATGCCATGCCAGTTCCTTCCTCAGGGTGGGCTGAGCTGGCCAAGGCCAAAAAAAAAGAAAACTCTTAAGATGATCTTTTAGGATCCATTTTAAATCTGAAAACTCCAGATTGGGGGACGACATTGAGTGTTAGTGCATAGATATAATATGAAATTACCGTTTTCTAGTCCGGTAGTCATACATCAGTAACACTAAAGAACTAAATGTCACAGACCCAGTTTAAAGAGTACCTAAGAAATTATGTAATCCTAGCACTCAGGTTGAGGCGAGAGGATCACCATAAGGTTGAGGTCAGCCTAAACTGTATAGCAAGACCCAGTCTCAAAAA
>NW_004524596.1:5731857-5739767 GCF_000260255.1 Octodon degus | reverse complement strand
ATATATATGGCTTGGAATGGGTGGTACAGCATTTGGCCAATAAGCATAAAGCCTTGACTTCAGTTCCTAACACCACAAAGATAAGAAAGGGAAGAAAAGGAAGCTAATAACATTAATAGCTACGTGTAGATACTAAACTAAAGAACTGTTCTAAGGAAGTAAACTTTTCCCTCTTATATCTGGGAAATAAAACTAATATTAGTAGACAGGTAACTTTCAGCCTAAGGGAAATCTAACCTTTCTACCACTTAGAATTAACCTGCATGTGCTAAAATCATTAGATTTCCATTATTGGAACTTCATAAGTGAGAGTATACCAGCTTTGTGTGAAAGTAGTGAAGGTTGAATTTGAGGACTTTAAACATTCCCTGAGCCACAGAATCTAGGATAATTTCATTTCTCTTTGACTACCTCTATAGTCTTTTTATTTTCCTGGTTTGATCAGACTGACTTTATTACATTGAGAGTTGACTACGTATTTTTAAATTACTCTTAAGATTCCCCCCACCCAAGTCACTCAGATATTTCTCAGTGTATATAATAGTGGTATTCCTTTTTTCTATATTCCTTTCTGATTTTCATTATGAAAAGCATGAAATACCAATTAGGTGAACTAACAGAAGTAATAAAACAAGCCTAAGTTGGGAAAAGAAAATATAAATTCTGTCTTAAAATAACATGGCCCCCTCCCTTTTTTTTTAAAGCTTCTGTCCCAGCTCCTGTCCCAAGAGAGGGACAGGAGGGGAGGCCCGAGTGGGTAGTCCCCCCCCCCACTTTTTTTTTTAACATGGCCTTTTTTTCTTTCTTTCTTTTTTTTTTTTTTTTTCTGGCCCTTTCTTATGTTCTTTTTCAAGCATTAAATTATAGTAATTTAGTAAATTTTGTAAAAATACAAGAAAAAGAGATAATATTAAGCCACTATAAAAACAATAACAACAAACCACTATCAGCTAGATGTGGTGACACACATCTGTAGTCTTAGCTCCTTGGGAAGCTACTTGGGAAGCTGGAGTTGAGGCCAGCCTTATCAACATAGTAATATATTATCTTGGGGGAAGTGGAGCACAATCAACTGTAAAAATGTAAACAATGGAAGTAAATAATAAAGGAACTGTAATAGTTACAAAATAACCTGATTTGTTTTTATTTCAGGATGTATGACAATCCTGCCCACAATTCTGTTCTTAATTGCAAGAATATTGAAAGACACAGCAATAAAGTCTGTAGATAATCAAGTTCCTCTGCCTGTCAGTGCGGCTCTTCAAGGGATTAAAAGTATTGTGACACTTTCAATGGCCAAAACTGAGGAAACCCAGAAGCAGTGGACAGCTCTAATTCGTAGCACTCTTGCATGCATCCTAGAATATTCTCAACCAGGTAATATATTTGAGTTTTAAAAATTAAATCTGTTAGGATATCTGTTCCCTAGTTCATTCTTTGAACAGACTTGTCAGAAAACTGCTGTATAAAACTGGATCAACTCAGCTCTTACAGTCACCTCATTTCGACTTGAAATTCAGTGGCCCTCTATGGAATGTTGACTCCAGTTGCCCTTGTCTTAGCACTTTGGTGCAAGATTTTTAAACAAGACACTAAATATGCCCCGAATTGACATGTGTTGATACATTTATGTTTGCTTCAAGGTTGTTTGTTTTGTATTTTTTAGGGAAGGGTGTACAGGGTGTTCAGGGTCTCACTACTAGATCGGACTCATAGTGATCCATGTGTTTACAGCTTCCCAGGAGCTGGGATTACAGGTACGCCACCACATCCAGTCTCAATTGCCATCTCAGCACACCCCGGGGGTGGGGCCGGCATGACAGGCTCTGGGATCAAACCCCTGGCCCCTGTACCTGCTTGTAGGTGCTTTTATCTGCTGAGCTATTTGGCTGGCCCTCAAGTTATTTTAATAAAAATTAAAAAATAGAGAAATTAAAATGCCCATCATCCTGCCAATATGCTGGCAACTAGAAGTGCAATCTTGATACTGAAATATTTCTAAAAATATGTATCTTTTTCTATTAAATATGTCCTGTATTCATATTTATCAATTATGTTAATATACTCTATAGGGTGCATTATATATACCTAAGTAACAAGATACAACATTCATGCTTATTTTTTAATTTATATAATAGATTAATATCAGCTGGGGAGATAGCTCAGCAGTGTAAGCCCCTGCCTGGCAGGCAAAGGTCCTGAGTTCAATCTCTGATACCCCCCAAAAATTTAATATCTCATTTTACTTACATAGCCTTATCAGTAGTTAATTTTTTTTTTTTTTTTTTTTTTTTTTTGTAGAACTGGGGATTGAACTCAGGCCCTTGCGCTTGCCAGGGAAGCACTTATTCCACTGAGCCATCTCCCCGGCCCCAGACATACAATTTAAACCTAACATTGTTAGGGCCAGGGAGATGGCTCAGTAGCACGCTTGCCTGGCAAGCGCAAGGGCCTGAGTTCAAGCCCTGGTTCTGAGAAAAACAAAACAAAACAAAAAAAACCCAATAAACCTAACGTGTTACTAGATAATAGAATTACAAATTTTATTTTTATCCTTATACATGTGTTACTTTTATAATGTGATTTTTAGAAATTATAAAGGAAAAAGTTTTAGTTGTATTAATATAACTAAAATTATTTTAGTTTTATCAAGAGTTAATATTTTCGGCCAGTGAGATAGCTCAGTGGACTAAGCGCCTGCTCAGGCAAGTGAAGGAACCAGGGTTCAATCTCTGGCACCACATGTCATGCTGCCCCAGCACTGAGGCGTGCTGAGCCAGCCACTGAGTCCGAACATGGTGGCATGTCTATAATCCCAACCCTGGGGAGGCTGAAAGCAGGAGGATCATTACAGGTCTGAGTTGAGTAGTGAGAACCTGTACCAAATACATTAAAAAAAAAAAAAGAAAAAAAGTTAATATTTTGCATTCATTGATTGAGATAAAGTCTCACTGTGTAGCCCAGATTGGTTCTGAACTCATAGCAGTCCTTCTGCCTCAACCCCCTGAGTGTTAGATTCTGCAGGAGCAAAATAGTGAACACTGTTGGTGGTTATGGTGATGCATGCCTATAACCCCAGCACTTGGGAAGCTGAAGTACAAGGATCACCATGAGTGTGAGGCCAGCCCGCACTATGTGGTAAAGCCTTGTCGAAAGAAAGAAAGAAAGAAAGAGAACACTGATATATCCTCCTAAAGGCACCAATTAACATTTCATGAAATGTGTTATTGTTCCCTGTCTAATCCAAATATCCTGATTGTTATTAATTTTGCTGAACTACTTAAGAATATGTTGAAGTCATCATTGACTCTTTTCCTAAGTATTGCCTAGATATCCTAAGACCAAGGACCTCCTTTACCTAACCAAAAAGAATTAACAAGTTTAGGCAATTTGTCATTAATACAGTACTATTGGGCCGGTGAGATAGCTCAGTGGTCTAAAGTGCCTGTTTAGGCAAACTTAGGCAAGCGCAGGAACCATAGTTTGATCCCCGGCACCACATGTGCTCCAGCCCTGTCCCCAGGGTGGGCTGAGCTGGCCACACACACACACACAAAAAAAAACAGGAATACAGTGCTATTAATGTTCATTGCAGATTTTAAAACCTTTCCTAATAAGGACTTTTATGGAACTTTTTATTTAGTTATTATATTCCTTTAAGTTCTTTATTTCTCAGCCTTTATCTTTTATGACTTGAATATTTTCAAAAAATATAAACCATCTATTTTGTAGAGTGTTCTCAATTTAGATCAGTCTAATTTTTTTCTCAGTTTAAACTACATTTTTGGTAGGAATACTACATAAGTAATGTTGCATATCTCTTCTGGTGTCATATAAAGAGGCAAGTAATACTGCCTTGCTCCTTTATTAAGAATTGCGAGCTTAATAACTTGGTTAAGATGGTGGCTGTGGGGGGCCTGCCCCTTAGCTCAGTTCTTTAAGTGGCTGCTTCCATAAAGCAGTCAGGCTCAGGTTGCTGTGGTTCAATCCCCGCAACTCAAGCCAGCCAAACCTGCCCTGAAGGCATTGGGAGCAAAAAAAAAAAAAAAAAAGATGGTGGCTGCCTTGTGTTTCCATTTTTAAAGTTGACATTTCTGGGGCTGGGAAGATAATTCAGCAGTACTGAGTTCGATTCTTAGTACTACATACCATGCTGGCCCCAGAACCCTGGGCATGCTATGCCAGCCCTGAAACTGGGCATGGTGGCGTAAACCTATAATCCCAGTGCTGGGGAGGCTGAGACAGGAGGATCACTAGGAGTCTGAGCTGCAGAGGGAGACCCTGTACCAAATAAATAAAAATTTTTATAAATTAAAAAAAAAAGTTGCCATTTTTCTGTTGATAATTAAAAGGTAAAGGGTAAAGAGATTCTTTGAGATTATCTTGACTGTCTGCTCCCCTCCAACTTTCCACGTGGTAGTTTTGTTTTGCTTTGTTTTCACACAGTACTTTTAGAATTCATTTTGCCTGAATCACTTACTATAATACTTTGAAAATGATAGTTTTCTAATATATATTTTTAACTGATACACTGCTCACTCTGGGTTTTTGTTTGTTTTTTAAGATTGAGACACACTGCTAAAAATATTGGGGGAAGAGAGAGTTGATACTGGAATTCCAAACAGTATTAGAAATAGCACTTTGCTTTCATCTTTTTCAGAGGATTCTATGCCTGTGCCTGATGAAGTAAGCATGCTAACAGCAATTGCCCTCTTCCTGTGGTCTGCTAGTAGTGAAATAATAGGAGTCCAGTCATTACAGAGTGGCTGCATGAGCAGATTTAAAAATGCATTAAATTCATGTGATCCATGGGTAAGTTATACTTCTATGAAGAAAAGTTCAGAATAGTTCTTAAAAATATGATACACGGGCCAATGAGATAGCTCAGCGGTCTAAAACACCTGCTTAGGCAAGCTTAGGCAAGCTTAGGCAAGCTCAGGGACCACAATTTGATTCCTGGTATCACATGTCATGCCAGCCCTGGTCCTAGGGCAGGCTGAGCCAGACACACACACACACACACACACACACACACACACACACACGCGTGATACATATAATGAAAACCCAAGTATTTGCAGTATGCTTTTTTTTTTTAATTTTTTTTTTTTAATTTTAACATTTATTGTGTGTGTGTGTGTGTGTGTGTGTGTGTGGCCAGCTCAGCCCACCAGGGGGCGGGGCTGGCTGGCATGTGGTGCTGGGGGACTGAACCGCGGTCCCTGTGCTTTGCCAAGCTTGTTCCAAGTAGGTGCTTTAGACCACTGAGCCATCTCTCCAGCCCCTGCAGTATGCCTTTTAAATGGAAAAACCTAGAAAACATCAGTGCAGAGATGCATATGTATTTACTCAAATATGCAAAAATTCTCCAATATCTGAAATGTTTGATTACCCTGTGGCATTGGTAAAAACTTACATGATTCTATGATGTTTTCCAGTATTTATTTACATGATAACAAAAACATTAAAAATAAATTTACATTAAATTTACATTACTATATGTTTTAATGAACCTGTTAAAAACTAAAAAAAAAAGTTGTTTTATTATTAATCTTTTAATACCAGGAATTGAACTTAGGACCTTGTGTTTGCCAGGCAGGTGCTATATCCCTAGTCCTCAAATTTATTTAGAAAGCATGTTTTATTATTTTATAGCATCAAAATCTGAGCTCATTGGGAACATTGCTGGCCACTACCACTAGCTTCCTACAGTCTTCAGATTTGTGGCTCAGAGATACGTATTCTTAAACTGTTCCTTGATATTTCTGACTCTAGTGAAGTTTGGCAGTTTGTGTGCTACGAGAGCACTAAGACAATTTTATTCACTATTTATTCTATATTTTGATGAAATGTTCTTTCCTTTATTTTTTCTTTTTCTTTCTTTCTTTCTTTTTTTTTTTTTTTTTTGAGACAGGATCTTGCTATGTAGTTCAGGCTGGCCTCGAACTTACTGTGTAGCCCAGACTAGCTTCAAACTAACAACAGTCCTCCTGCTTCAGCCTCCTCAGAACTGGGATTATTGAATGTACTACTACACTCAGCTCAATGTAGTTCTGTAGCTTTTTTCCCCCAGATTATTGCTTTAGTCACCCTCTGTACTACATTAGGTTAAAATAAGAAAGATAGTTGGACATTAAAGGGAGAATTAAGAACAGAAATTGGAATTCCTGGTTTCTTGCTGTGCCACACTGTAAAAAAAATGTGCATTAATTTCTTTCAGGTGTGTGTGCGCGTGTGTACAGGGAATCGAACTCAGGACCGCTTGCTTGGCAGGCAGGTGCTTTACTGCTGAGCTACATATATCCCTGGCCCTCTTTCCAGTTTTATTTAGTTTTTGATAGTTCCATTATTCCCCATTTCTCTTTGTGTAAAATGGTCTTCTATTTTCATTCTGCAGTACCCCTTCTTTTCAGTAAATATTAAAATACAGTGTTTTTTTTTTTTTTTTTTGCGGAACCGGGGATTGAACTCAGACCCTTGTGCTTGCCCGGGAAGCACTTATTCTACTGAGCCATCTCCCCGGCCCTAGTGGATTATTAAACACTTAAAACTACTGCATACGTTAACTGATAAAATGATTTTCTTATATAGGTTCAAGCCAAATGTTACCAGCTTCTCCTCTCAGTCTTCCAACATTCCAATCGTGCCCTCTCAACTCCATATATCCATTCATTAGCACCAATAGTGGTTGAAAAGTTAAAAGCTGTTGAAAGAAACAGACCAGCCAGTAACACAGAACTTTTAGCTGTTCAAGAAGGAATTAAAGTTCTTGAAACACTGGTTGCTCTCGGTGAGGAACAAAACAGTAAGTATTTTCTTTAAAAATTACTAGTTCAATTGGGTTTGGTGGTGCATGCCTGGAATCCCAACACTCAGGAGGCTGAGGCAGGAGGATCACTGCTCATTTGAAGCTAGCCTGGGCTACATAGTGAGTTCAAGGCCAGCCTGAACTAGTGAGATCCTGTCAGTAAATAAGTAACCCAATCATTGGTTCAACTGTTGAGGGACCGGGGAGATGGCTCCGTGGAATAAACGCTTCCCTGGCAATGCAAGGGCCTGAGATTAATCCCTGGTTCCACCAAAAAAAAAAAAAAAAAAAAAAAATGTTGATTTGTGTTTTATAGCTAGATTATTCTATTTTAGACATGGATCTTTGCAACAGTAAGTTTACTAAGGAACAACTGCTGTCTGAAAGGATAATGTATTTGCTTATGTTACCAATATAATTATTGATCTTTTTTTTTTGAGTAGGAAGTCACAGTGAATTACTGACAGCATTTCAACATACTGGTTTAAAAAAAAAAGTAGGAATGCATTATTTAAGAACTGGGAAAAAATGCTGGTGATGGTGGACAGGCCTCTAATCCCAGCACTGGGAAGCTAAGGCAGGAGGAGTCCCATAAGTTAAAGGCCAGCCTGTGTTAGGCTAACCTGAACTATGTAAACCAATGAGACTTCTTGAACAAAGAACTTGGAAAAATGTAGATATTTGGTTTTATGTTTGTCTGTTTGGTTTGTTTGCTTATTTTTACACAGTACTGGAGATTGAACCCAGGGCCTTTACACTGAGCTATCTCTCCAACCTGTTTTATTATTTTGAGACAAGGTCTTTCTAAGTGACTAAGTTACCTAGGTGGGGCTTGAATTTACAAACTCGTGCATCACCTTCCCAACATGCTTAGTAGAGTTTTAAAATGACTACTCTTCATAACAGAAGTATAAAAGTCTTATACCAAATACAATTAGATCAGTATGAATACCTAACATCATTTTTAAAGTACCTCAGATTTAGGGGCCGGGGAGATAGCTCAGTAGAATAAGTGCTTACCTGGCAAGTGCAGGGTCCTGAGTTCAATCCCTGGTACCGCAAAAAGGAAGGAAAGGGAAAGGGAAAGGGAAAGGGAAAGGGA
>NW_004524596.1:5730095-5731757 GCF_000260255.1 Octodon degus | reverse complement strand
TGCCTTCAGGGCAGGTTTGGCTGGCTGGAGTTCTGGGGATTGAACCACAGCAACTTGATCCTGACTGCTTTGTTGAAGCAGGCACTTAAATAACTAATAAGTGCTTACCTGGCAAGTGCAGGGTCCTGAGTTCAATCCCTGGTACCGCAAAAAGGAAGGAAAGGGAAAGGGAAAGGGAAAGGGAAAGGGAAAGGGAAAGGGAAAGGGACCTCAGATTTTTATATTTCTTATTTAATGGAAAACCACCATGTACATCCACTTAACTATGGACTTAAGCAGCTTAATACATGCTTTTGTCCCCTTAATGCTTAAATTTTGATTTTATCAAGACAAATTTGTCTTTAAAAATATGATTTGTAATTGTTATAAAAGAGTAAATTTTTAAACTAGTATCGTACAAGTGAAAGTTGTTTCCATCTTTCAATATTCTCTTCCTTACTTGCCCTTACAATAAAATTTATTTATTTATTTATTTATTTATTTGGTACCAGGGATTGCACTTCTTTAGGAGTTGATTCAACTCAAAAATATTTTAAGTACTAAGCATGGCACAGTGGTACATATCTGTCTCTGATCCCAGGACTCTGTGATGCTGATGAGGAAGGAGATCAGAAGGTTGAGTCCAGTCTGGGAAGTTAATAATGTATTATTTGGGCAGTTTGGCTAGACCCTATCTAAAAAATAAGAGTCTGAAGATGTAGCTCAGTGATGAGGCACGTGTCTAGCATGGATATAATCTCCAGCTCACAAGAAAATAAAAAAAAGTGCGAGTGTGTATGAAAGTATAAAATATTGCCTTCAGGTTAATATAGTCATTCATTTGATGATATGTTCATTAGTGACACTCATTTACTTCTGTTTGCTACTACTGTTTGTGGTTGAGGAGATTCAACTCTGGATCTTGAGGTATTAGACAAATACCATTAAGCTGCGCCTCTAGCTTTCTGTTGTGTTTTACACTCCAGCCCGCTCTTCGTTTTGCATGACATTTAGCCTTAAATTAAAAAAAAAATTTAGTATTGAGTCTACAGGGTCTCACTGCACAGATGAGACTAGTAGTGATCCTTCTGCTTTCAGCCTCCCAAGTGCTGGAATTACTGGCGTGCCCCAACACACCCAGTCTCAGTGGCTGTCTTTGCAGGCCCCGGGGGTAGGGTACACACTGCACACCTGGTTCCTGGACCTGTCTAAGCAGGAGTTTAGTCTGCTGAACTATCTGTAAATTTTAATTTTTTTAAATTATTTTTTTATTTTTTAGGGAAGGGACTACAAGGTGTTCAGGGTCTTACTACTAGATTGGACTCAAAGTGGTCCGTCTGTTTACAGCTTCCCAAGAGCTGAGATTACAAGTGTATGCCATCTTCTCAGTGTGCCCTGGGGCGCGGGGCCAAAACAGTAGGCCCAGGGATCTAACCCCACTCCCACCCCTACCCGCACCTGCTTGCAGGAACTTTAATCTGCTGAGCTATTTGGCCGGCCCTAAATTTAATTTTCTAAAAGGCTAAGTACTTATTTTTCCTCTTGCTGTAATACAAAAACATTTGTAATCTGATGGTGCTTACTACTATATTGATACATGTCAGTAATTACAAATTAGTCTAATTTGACAGTTGAAATCACACTGCTTGGTTGGTTTATACCTATAATTTTTATTTGAAAAGG
>NW_004524596.1:5723982-5729984 GCF_000260255.1 Octodon degus | reverse complement strand
CAAATGAGACTAATCTTTGTTGTCTTTGTTATTTACAGGAGTCCAGTTACTTGCTCTTTTAGTGCCCACTTTGATCTCTTACCTGCTGGATGAGAATTCTTTTGCTTCAGCAAGTTCAGCCTCCAAAGATCTTCATGAGTTTGCACTCCAGAATTTAATGCATATTGGACCTTTGTATCCACATGCTTTCAAGGCAGTAATGGGGGCTGCTCCAGAGTTGAAAGTACGCCTGGAAACTGCTGTTCGAGCAAGCCAAGCAAGCAAAGCTAAAGCGGCTGCCAGGCAGCCAGCCCCTACCATACATTCTACACCAACAATTAAGCTAAAAACAAGTTTTTTTTAATGTGTTCTGTTCTTTTTTAGTTATATTTTAATCTTGTTAGTGATAGCCACTAATGATTCCAAGCTATAAATTGTTTTATTTGTATATTGGTATTCTGTTGCTTCCAAAGAGGTTAAGTGAAATAATGTTCACACCACTGACTGGTTTCTAAGGAGTGCTAGTTTAAAATTCACGTGAATATATTTTCATTGTTCTCGCAAGTATGTTTCTCTTTAATTAACTTTTTGTTGTTGTTATTACTGTTTTGGTGATCCTGGATTGAATCCAGGGTGTTGTGCATGCTAAGCATGTGCTCTAACTACTGAACTATACCCCTAGGCCATAATGTGTTTTTTTTTTTTTTTTCTGGCTCAGAATGCCTTCAGGGCAGGTTTGGCTGGCTGGAGTTCTGGGGATTGAACCACAGCAACTTGATCCTGACTGCTTTGTTGAAGCAGGCACTTAAATAACTGAGCTAAGGGGCAGGCCAAACACTGAGCCATAGTCTTAAATTTAAATGCTAAATACAGGGGCCCGGGAGATGGCTCAGTAGAATAAGCACTTTTCTGGCAAGTGCAGCGTCCTGAGTTCAATCCCTGGTACCACAAAATAAATAAATGAATAAATAAAAGTAACATAAAATAGGGGCTGGTGAGATGGCTCAGTGGTCTAAAGCACCTACTTTAGAACAAGCTAAGCTGAGCAAAGCACAGGGACCACGGTTCAATCCCCCAACACCATGGTGGGCTGAGCTGGCCACACACACACAAAAAAAATAAAGAACTAAAAAAAAAGGTAAAATAAAATTAAAAAAAATAAATGCTAAATACATAATTGTACCATGTAGTAAGAAGCCTATCCATATTATCAGGGGAAAAATAGATAAAAATTCAATATTTGTCATGAAAAAATTTGAATTAGAAAACAAGCAGGTTTTCAACTTTTACATAACCAGAATAATAGAAAATCTGTTTTATGATGTATATACTATGAATAAAATCACATTTTTCTAGAGCTGGGGAGATAGCTCAGTAACTTAAGCACCTGCCTGGCAATCACAAGGTCCTGAGTTTGATCCCTAGTACCACAAAGAAAAAAGATCACATTTTTTTAAGCACTTCCCTGAATATTCTTTCTGGTGGATCTTTTTATTTTCTTATTAAATTACTAAAGTTTGTTTATGTATAACTTAGTTATTAACATAATTAAAATTGTCATTTAAAGATCCATTAAAGCATTTCACATGTGAAATAATGTTCTTTTTACTGATGACTAAAATTTGTCATAAGTTTCATTTTGTAATTACAGAGCTTCAGATACTTCATATGCTGGTTACTTTCATTAAATATTTATTGAATACCTACTGTGTATAGCATCAAGCTAAGTGCCTCAGGGCATACAAAAATAAATTAGTCATAATTATAGTTACACTGGTCTCTCATGTAATGGGAATTTTACCATGCAAAATAGATAATTGAGGGCCAGGGAGATAGTTCAGTAGAATAAGCGCGGGGGCCTGAGTTCAATCCCCGGTTCCACACCAAAAAAAAAAAAAAAAAGGTTAATTGATGAAATGAATGCTTGCCATAGCATTGAGCAAATTTCAAACACCGAGTTTTACCAGATAATGTAATATTGAGCATATTAAAATCTAGTGACTTTTCTGACCATTTCAAAATATAAAGCTGGGTGTGGAGGTGTATACCTCTAATCTCAGCACTTGGAAATCATGAGTTTGAGCCTACCCTGGGCAATAGCAACTTAGCAAGACCTGTTTCAAAATAAAATGAATAAAATTAAAAAGGGCTGGACTAAGGGTTCGGGGAGATGGCTCAGTGGAAAAAGCGCTTCCCTGGCAAGCTCAAGGGCCTGAGTTCAATCCCCGGTTCCGCCAAAAAAAAAAAAACCCAAAAACCAAAACAAACCCCCAAACAAACAAAAAAGGGCTGGACTAGGCAGCCACAGTGGTCAGAGTTCCATCCCTGGTATGCTGTGTTGGCCCCGCCCCTGGGGTACACTGAGAGGGCAACTGAGACTGGGCATGGTGGCACGCACCTGTAATCCCAGCTCCTGGGAGGCTGAACACAGGTGGATCACTACGAGTCCAACCTGTGTAGTGAGATCCTGTAGACCCTGTACTAAAATACAAAAAGCGGGGCGGGGCTGGAGATGTAGTTCATTGTACAGACCCTGAGTTTCATCCCCAGTACCATCGTAATATATAGCCTGCTCTTTATTGTCTCTCATACTCACACCAATTGGTAGTTCACACATCCTTGTCCTTCCTCAGTCCTTTAGATACCTTAGAAAGGCTGTTTCTCTCATGTGTTTTCTCACTGATTTCAAAGTTTTTCTTTTTTTTGTTTTTATTTTCGGCAGAAGTTTGTTCACATATTTAAAGTCACAATTCACACAGTTAAAAGTATCCAATTCAGTGTTTATTCCCGAGGTAGTACAACCATCACCATGGTCAATTTTAAACCTTTTCATTACTTCAGATATAAACTCCATATTCCTTAGCTGTCCTGTTCACAATCTCCATATTTTCTCCCCAGCTTTTCACTATAGGTTTTCCTACTATGGACATTTCATATAATATGTAGTCTCTTTTGCCTGGCTTCTTGACTTCATGCTGTATCAGTACAACTTTGTGTTTTTATGGTTGAATAATATTCCATTGCATGCATACCACATTTTATTTATCCATTCATCAACTAAAAGACATTTGAGTTTCTACTTTTTCACTATTAGGAATAATGAGACTCTGAATAATAATAAGTTTTTCTGTGAATGTAATGTTTAAAATCTCAGTATATACCTAGGAAGTAGAACTGACTGAAATAGTGATTGTATTTTTTGCACACATGTATGTAAGTACATAACTCCTTTCCACCTATTCATACAGTACTTATTTCTCCTTGGTTATTTTTTGCTGTTCTTAGTACCCCCTACGCTTTTTTCATTCTTCTTTTTGTCAGGGTAGACTACATCATACATTAACAATGTTTCTCTTTCCCTCTACCCTTTCTGTCTTCTGTTGTCTCTCCTTTTTTCCCTTTTCTGTTAGTTCATCTTTATACTTTCTCTAAACTCTTCTGTTTTTTTTTTTTTAACAGTACCGGGGATTGAACTCAGGGCCCTGCGCTTTCCAGGCAAGTGCTTATTCTACTGAACTATCTCCCCAGCTTTCTAAGCTCTTCTAAACCACTGATAATTTACCTCCTCGTTTTCTGTGGTGATGTCTACAAAAGGAAAATCTTTTAATATTTATATATATTTTTTTTACTTTTAATTGCCTACCAGTGAGATTCTTTTTTTTTTTTTGGCGGAACCGGGGATTGAACTCAGGTCCTTGCGCTTGCCAGGGAAGCGCTTATTCCACTGAGCCATCTACCCGGCCCCTTTTTTTTTTTTTTTTTTTTTTCTTTTCAACCTGAATATTCACTTATTTGATTGTGAACATGAAGCTGATAGAAAAACATTATAGCCAGTAGATGAGGAAGCATAATCTGAGTGATTTTAATAAGGTAATAAATAACATCTGCTCTCTGCTTCACAAATTCTCAGATATTAATATTATACATTTGAATTTTCAATTTGACTAGGGAATAAACTCCAAAGTTAGACGATCCTGTTGAATAGGTTCTACCGTTATTGAGGGATAAAACTTTGGGCCCTCTAACCTCTTGTGGCTTTAGTTTTCTTTTTTTTTTTTTCATAATTTTATTGATAAATAGCAATGAGACAGTTTCAAATCAAATTGGTAGGACAGTTTCAATAATTAACACATTGCATACTTTCCTCCCAGTGGTTAATTGCTGTACAAGATGTAGACATGATATCCTATCTACAAACACCATTAGAACAAATCACTCTATCTATTAAGAGAATGTAACTATATATCTATTCTAACCACTTTGAATACACAGATACAAAATTGACATTCATCTGTCTACCCTTTTTTTGTTAAGTTCTGTTATTTGAATATTATAGGTGTGTAAACTCAGCAAAATAATCTAAAAGAGTTCAGTAGTCCATTATAGTATTGGGTCTTCCACTTCACTGGCAATGTCCTGCCAGGGATGGGTAGTTCTGTCTCCACCTTCTAAGATCTAGGTCTCTCTCTCCCTTCCTCCTTTCTTCCCTCCCTCCCCCCCCCCTCTGTCTCTCTCTCATACACTCTCTCTGTCTCCTTTCCTCCCTCCCTCCATCCCTCCCCCCCATATGAAAAAGTCTTTGGACGTTCTTGTGGCTTTAGTTTTCTTGTGTGCTATTTTGCTTTGTTTTTTGAGATAGGGTCTCAGTAGTCCAGGGCTTCCAACTGGGAGTGATCCTCCTATCTCAGCCTCCCAAATGCTAACACTATAAGCATGCGCCACCACACCTGGCCTTAAGTTTTCTTATCTGAAAGGAAAATTTAATAAGTATTCTCTCAGTGATCTTTTGCCTAATTAAAAAGATACATCAGTATATGTATGTCCACTTTTACACAGTGAATGATAAGAGAGTGAATCTTTGGGCAATCCATTTAAGTCGGCATATTAGTCAATCTGATAGTCTTTATGTGTATGAAATTACCATCATAATATGGAAGTATAAAATATATTAAATGTATAATGCAGACACAGAAGTTAAAATATTATATTTCATTACTGTCACTAAGAACTGTTATTCTGTTGTCTGCCAGGTACTGAATTAGATGTTACACTTGATACCCAATATTTCTTTTTATTCAAACAGAGTCAATACTGGATATACCTAGTCTGATTTTCAAAATATTTACTCAAATGGATTACTATTCACATTTTTTAAAATCTTCATTGGAATTTTTAGACTGATACTAGAAATGGGTAGAATATGTTTATAAAAAAAAGTTCCTTGCTGGGCATCATGAAATACCTCTATAAACCCAGCACTTGGAGGCTGAGGCAGGAAGATTCTTGCCAGTTGGAGGCCAGCCTGGGCTACATAGTGAGTTTAAGGCATGAACTGCATAGTAAGACCCTGACTTCAAAATACATACATTTTTTAAAAAAATACATAAAATTATTGCCCTAGTATTTTTCATCAATTTGCTTCCTTTTATTTTATTGTTTTATTTTTTGGCAGAACTGGGGATTGAACTCAGACCCTTGCGCTTGCCAGGGAAGCGCTTATTCCACTGAGCCATCTCCCCGGCCCCAATTTGCTTATTTTTATTTTTTTTATTATTTATTTATTTGCAGAACTGGGGATTGAACTCAAGTCCTTGTGCTTGCCAGGGAAGCGCCTATTCCACTGAGCCATCTCCCCGGCCCCATGCTTACTTTTAAATCTTAATCATTATAAGCCTATTTCTAGTTCTTACCCATCTGAAAGCTTTTAACTTATGGACTTTGGAATTTTACTTTAATAAGAATTTCATGTTAACCATAACTTAGAATTACTCTAAGTTGTTTTGATGCTGTCACTAAAATATGTCAGGAAAAACATAAGTAAATGAAAATCATGCCTTTTACCATTTTATTTGTCTAAGTAACCAGTTATAACTATCTTTTTTTTTTTTTTTTTTTTTTTTTTTTACAAAATGTATTAATCTGTTGCCCGCCACAATTCCTTTTTCTTTTTCTTTTTCTGTTTTTAATTTTTGGTCACTTGAACTTGTGAGTTTCCACATTAAGCACCATTATTCTTATACACG
>NW_004524596.1:5710092-5723882 GCF_000260255.1 Octodon degus | reverse complement strand
CTAACAAAATGCATTATTTGTTCCCAGCCACAATTCCTTTTTCTTTTTCTTTTTTTGATTTTTGGTCACTTGAACTTGTGAGTTTCCACATTAAGCACCATTATTCTTATACACATATACTTCTTTTACTTTTTCCCATTCAGTTCTAGAATTAAAATTCTCAGAATCCTGGGAGGCTGAGGCAGGAAGACTGCCAGGAGTTCCAGTCCAGCCTGAACTGTCTAGTGAGACCCTGTTGCAAAAAAAAAAAAAAAAAAAAAAAAAAAGAAAGAAAGAAAAGAAAGAAAGAAAGAAAAAATCAAGACCAATAAAAAAAATTCAAAGAATCTATGAAAATTGAAGGGTACTTATTTGGCTTTTTTAAAACTTTGAAAAGGTTTTTTGTTTTTTTGTTTTTGTTTTTTTTTGGCGGTTCAGGCTACCTGAAGGGCAGGACTAGCTGGGGATCAAACTACGGTATCCTGCTCCTGTCTTTGCATGAGCAGGCACTTAAACTACTGAGCTAAGGGCAGGGCCCCCTCAAAACTTTGATTAGTAATCTATTTTGATCTCTTCTTTCTAGCCTATTTCTAGTTATATAGGAGAATGTATCTCATTTGTGAAACAAGTATTCTAATCTTGTCTGGGTAAAAAGAGTAGGGAAAAAAGGCAATTTTATATCTTGTAAATTAATCAATTTTAATCAAATTGTATTCATTAAATTTTGGGGAGATTACCATCTAGAACAAGTTAATGTGAACATTTGAGTCTCTTTGTAATTATCATACATGGTTTTATTCTGCCTTCCCCATTGATTAGGTATTTTCCCATAGTACACTATAGTATGGGTGTACTATAATGCTTTTTTTTCACGCTCCTTTTTTGGTAGCTATTTAATAGTTGGTGTATGGGCAGCTTTTCTGTACTTGGGTACATTGTTTCCAATTTTTCATTTTAATCTTTCATGTATTTGATACAGGGTCTTGCTACACAGCACTGACTCATAATGATCCTCCTGTCTCACCCTCCCCAGTGCTGGGATTACAGGTGTGCACCATTATGCCCAGCTTTAGTGGTCGGCATGGCATGTGGTACTGGGGTATCTAACTTGGGTCTTTGTGCCTGGCAGGCAGGTGCGTAAACCCTTGAGCTATCTCCCCGGCCCCAAGTTTTTTCTTTTAATGAATAATCTTTCATTTGACTTTTTTTTAATGCATTTAGTATAGGGCCTATAGAGTCTCACTGAATAGCGATTCTCCTGTTTTCAGCCTCTTAAGGCCGAGATTATACCTGGAGACTGCCACCATGCGCAGTCTCAATCACCAATTGCTGTCTTAGTGTGCTCCAGGGGCAGGGCCAGCACAGCAAGCTAGGCATATTAGGTGCTTTAGTCTGCTGAGCTATCAGGTTGGCCCTCATTTGACTTTTAAAAAATAAAGTTAGCGTACCAGTTTCCTAAAGGGATCATAAATTGAATTTTGATAGATTGTTTTAGGAAACATTATTTTTTGGAATAAACACATGAAAGTGATACAAGGTCATTGTTTTCCTAATTCCAACAAAATGACCTAAAGACTTAAATTGCCACAGATCTTCTTGGTGGTATTCTTGAATTAGCACCACTCCTGTCTCAGCCCCCAGAGTGCTAGGATTACAGGTGGGCACCTCCATGGCTGGCTGGCCACAAGTACTTTGATATACTTAAACATTGTTTTGTTAATGCATTTTAGCTGGATATGAGTTTTTAAGGAGTTAGCTGGAAAGTTTAAAGGAGTGTGAATGGTTTTTAGTGAAAATATGGTTTTTGATACTGTTACTGTGCACACTGAGACCCCTCTAATATGCATGTCTGTGTTTGGAGGATCAGCTTTGGGTCTGACTTGTCAAGGGTAATGAGCAACTCTTGTTGCATATAGGCCAGGTGACTTAGGGCAACAGAAGACTTACGATTCTCCTGTTACAGCCTTCTCAGTGCTGTGACTATAGGAATACACTACCATGGCTGGTCTTGGTGCTGGCTTGGCATGCCAAGGGTGGGACCAGCATACAGGGTAATGAACCTGGGTCCTTGCACTTGCCTAGGCTGGCGCTTAGACGGCTGAGTTATCTCCTTGGCCCCCACAATTGTTAATCTTTAGGTAGGAGGACCAAATTGGGTATTTGCACCAACATGCAAGTCAGTGTCTTCAATAAATTGTTTGCGATTGGATATAAGAATTTCAGCCAGGAGTAGTGGGACATGCCTGTAATCTGGGAGGCTCAGACAGGAGGCTTGCAAGTTGCAGTGCAACCAAGGTAATTTAGCAAGACCCTGACACAAGGACAAAAGATTCCCTTATGATGGTGCATTCCTTAACGCTGGACATGTACAAGAAGAATGAATTTCTGTTGGCAAAATTTTTGTGATATTCTTTAGTGCTATTTTGTCTGTTTATTGGACAGTTCACGTATTTTAACATATGTGCTACCCAAGGAAGCATGTGGATAATTTATATACGCCAGATATTGGGAATATAATAGTGAACAGTCAAGCAAAGAATCTGCTATCATGGGTTTGCATTAGACAGATGTAGGAAAATAAGCACAGACTGTGGTAAGTAGGAAAAGAGTTGTGTGGAGAATGGTAGGAAGAGTTACAGGCAGGGATTCCACCTTACGATAAGCAGGAGCCCTAGCTCACTTCAGATGTGTGTGTCTACCTACTTGTTGGTGGGAGACTCCCCAATTAATTTAAAATTGAACTCATCTTTTTATCTAAAACCTTCTTCACAAACTCTTGATTTCCCTGTAAGCAGCTTAACTCTTGTTAAACCAAAAATTTTTGATTCATCATGGATACTTCCCACTTTCTCACTATCCATCAGTACTTCAGTGTTAAATCCCTCCAGGTGTAGGCCGATGGGGTGGCACTGTCAATCGAACCTGTGGGGCTGAGGCTGGAGGATCATTGTGAGTTCCAGGCCACCCTGGAATACATAGGACACTGTCTCAAAAAAACAAAATAAATAATCCCTCCTTGTGTCGTCTTCATTGCTTTTCAGTTAGTTACCTTAGCATGGGGACCAGTTTCTTCATGGAATCCTGGAGGTTCTGCATAATCTGACTCCTGGCTTCTTCACCTCCTCAATTCATGTCACACCGGGGTCCATTATCAGGTGGTAGTGCCCTTAGCTGCCCAGTGAAGATAATGTTGGTAATTACGTCCTAAGGACGTTTGACTGGATTCATGCATGTAAAATACATTAATTTTATTGAGTAAATGCTCAATAAGTATTAGTTGTATGGTAATTGTTTCTACTTTTCATCTTATTCTGTTAGCCATATTACAGTTCTTGCAGTTTATCATATACACTGTACTTTTTCTTCCTGAAATATTTATATCTTGCTTTAAAAATTTTATTTCACCCTCTTCTAGTTAATTTTTGTTCATGTTTTAAATGTTGCAGTATTTGGCTATAGTCATATAATAAGAACTATAGTACTTAAATTGTTTTTGCACCTATAGTGAAATTTTATGAATTATTTCCTTAAGTTTTAATATAATCAGCTCATGTAAATATTAAATTTATGTGGAAGTATCTCTGAGCTGGTTCAAGCCATTTGTACTCTCCTACTCTTATTATTCTAAGTTGTGCCTGTAAGGGGAAATCTGGGAAAGGAGATAACACAGATAATGGTAGAATTTTCCATTACCCAGAACAACTGCAGATTCTATATTTAACACATATTGAACAATAGTGGCATATTGAGAACTTGCAGAATGGAGAGTGAAAGATAGAATACATGAAGGATAGGTTAAAACTTGTAAGAAAAATATGGGTCTTCAAAAATTTAAGCAAAAATGTGTCAGACTATTTTGGGGGAGTTGGTATATGTATATGACACATCTTTTATTGATCCATTTCCCCCCCCACCTCTCCCAATAACCACTCAACATTTTGATACATTGATGTTTTCATGATGTACCATCAGTACTATTTTGAGTATAGAATCTTGAAAAGGTATTCTGTAACAAATTTGAACTATGAATTAAAACAGTGCTTTTGTATTTGTAAAATAGTCCAGATTATATATTTGTTATATAACGTATTGTGGACTGATTTTAAAATCCCGTTAGAGAAAAAAATAGCTATTATTCAAACCAGTCAGGGTTTAAACCAGATTAAAACCTTCAGATGAAAACAAAAAATGCAGCCAGGTACAGTGGCATATGCCAATAATCCCACCACTTTAGAAGGCAGAGGCAGGAGGGCCAAAGTTAAACCAGCTTGGGCAATTTAGTAAGATCCTGCCCCAAAACAAAATTTAGAGGAACTGGGGATGTAGCTAGATGGTAGAGTGCCCCTGGGTTCCATTCCCAGCAATTCCTAGCCCCCCCTAAAAAGGCACTATTGCATTATTGACTCTTTGGTAACTAGTAGAGCTAATGAGAGAAATGAAGCTGTTAAAAAGACAGCGAGGGGGCCGGGGAGATGGCCCAGTAGAATAAGCCCTTGCCTAGCAAGCGCAAGGGCCTAAATTCAATCGGGGGGGGGGGGGGGGCAGCTGAGGAATTGGGCTTGGCGGTGTTTGCCTGTAAACCCAGCACTTGGAGGTTGAGACAGGAGGCTCACTGTGATTTTGAGACCAGCCTGGGAGCTACAAAAGTGAGCACGAGGCCAGCCCGAACTGCACAGGAGACCCTGTCTTAAACCCCCGCTGAGCTAGCAGTCAGGAATTGTGGGTACTACCTCAGGCCCTGCGACTCACTCAAGGCCTCATTGTGCATTTTGGCCCTCTCGGTTCCTTTGGACTTTTGTATCATGATCTGCAAATGAGAGGACTGGAGCTCAAAGGACACTTACAGCCAAAATAAATTGGCCAGTCTGGGATCAACTTTTTATGCTAATGAATTCACAAAGCAGAAACGTTGAATAACTGGGAGAGCTTGCCATCCTTATTTGTAACCAGGGCAGATACAATGTGTTTCCTGTTCTTTCCACAAGTAGGCATGGGGTGGGGGGCAGGGACAGGATGTCCTTCCCTCACTATCCTCTCTCTCTCTCTCTTTTTTCTCTGCCATCATGTCTGATGTCCCAAAAGCTTATCTAACAAAAGGACTACAAATATTTGGTTTAGATGACAAAGAGTCATTCGCAAACACCTTGGGACTAGGACTGTACCTCAAGATGCAGAACGCTTAGCTAGCAAGTCTGAGACAGTTGAGTCTGCGCTGTGTGTGTGTGTGCGTGTGTTGTGTTGTGGGGGTGCCTTTGCAGTATCCCACTAAACCAGTGGCAAAAACCGGGAAAAGGACAAGCGAAAAAGGTACATAGATATCCAAGAGAACCTGGAGCAGAAAGGGACTATTTTTTTTTTTTTTTTCCATTTACTGTAGCTTTTGGACCCTGTTGAAACTTTGCAAGTTTCTTTTTATTTATTTATTTATTTTTTGGCGGAACCGGGGATTGAACTCAGGCCTCTGAACTTGCCTGGCAAGCGCTTATTCTGCTGAGCTATTTTTCCCCGGCCCCAAATACTGCAAGTTCATTTTATTTTTTTATTTTTTATTTATTTATGTATTTATTTTTTGCGGAACCGGGGATTGAACTCAGGCCTTTGTGCTTGCCAGTGAAGCGCTTATTCCACTGAGCCATCTCCCCGGTCCCCGCAAGTTTCTTTTTAATGACAGGAAGTGTCATCTATATACACGCAGCGCAGGATATAACTGACAGTGAAAGTATTAGTTTAGTACAAACTGCCCGGGAATGATAGGAGAAATGAGATGTTCCCCTCCAAAACAAAACCTACAGAGCATGTTACTCGACATCCGAAACTTACAGAATGGCTGGCTGTAAGGTAAAGCGATCATAGCTGTTTCCAGATAGCTGTCCACAAACTACAATTTGGGAGAAGCTCTGAAAAGTTGCTGTGTTGACTCTTACGCGAGAGATGATCGGAGCGCCTTACAAATGAGAGCTCATCAGGCAGACGTGAACCCTTGGGTAAAAAAGATAAAGGCAGGCGCGAGAGAGACGCAAAACCGGCAGAGCAGAGGGGTGTCTGAGAGCACAGAAATTGCAAAGTGAGGGCCAACTGGAGAATCCGGGTTTGGTAGCTGACCCGAAACTAGTTGGCCTCTTCAACAAAACGATCAGGCATGTCTAAAAAACTTTACAATTCGAGCGGCTGGCGTCTTGGCGTGCTAACTTCCGTGTGTTCGCGCGCAACAAGGCGCGCAGCCTGAGAACTTCCGCGTGCGAACCGCCGCGGGCCCCTCCTCCTCGCTCCGCCCGCCCGAGAAATCCGCGGCTCCCGCCCCACCCGGCTAGGGCGGCGGGCTGGGGGCGGGGCCGAGCCGAGCGGAGCCCGGCGCAGCCCCACAGGCCCCGCCCCGCGCCTACATTTCCCAGCAAGCCTCGGGCGGCCGCGCGCCGCAGTTGACCCACTTCCCGGCCCGTCACGGGCTCGGCCGGCCCCCGCGCCCAGGCTGCTGCTCTGTGCTGACTGGGGTGTGGGCGGGGAGCGGCGGAGGGAGGAGGAGGCGCTGCTGGCCGCTGCCTTTGCCTCCTCTGCTGGGCGCCCAGGCAGCTCCCTGGGTTTCTGAGGCCGCCATGGACGAGCAGGCGGGTCCCGGCGTCTTCTTCAACAACAACCACCCGGGCGCCGGCGGTGCTAAGGGGCTCGGGCCTCTGGCAGAGGCTGCCGCGGCCGGCGACGGGGCGGCTACGGCGGGGGCGGCCCGAGCCCAGTACAGCCTCCCGGGGATCCTGCACTTCCTGCAGCACGAGTGGGCCCGCTTCGAGGTGGAGAGAGCCCAGTGGGAGGTGGAGCGGGCGGAGCTGCAGGTAAGGACCCTCCCGGCCGGGCCCTCTCCATCCCGCCTCTTCGCTCCCTTCCGCCCCGCCCCGGACACACTCCCCCTCCCCCCGCCGCGCGCGTTCCCTCCCCCTGTGCTCGCGCCCGACCCACCCAGCCCCGAGCCGCTGCCCCTCGGCCGTTCGCTTTAGCTGACCCTGCTGCTTCTTCCACCCGGGTTCTCACTATCTCTCCTAAAGCGTTGTTTACCCTGCCCGCGCCTTTTCCTCTGCTGTCTCCCGCCCCGCTCCGGGTCTCAGTGCAACTCTTGCGGTGGAGCATCCCGGGGCGTCCCTTTAAGTTAACTAATTGAGGTGACAGTGTTGAGAGGCGCCGAGCAGATCGTCCTGTACTAGCGTGTCCCATTGTAGGTTAGGGACGTACCCCGCAAGAGGTGCTGGCATTTGGCTCCTCACTCTGCGAGGAAAGAGATCCAAGAAGACAGCCCAAGTTGTGTCAGTGAGGCCCGGCCCTTTGGCGTGAAACGGACTTGGGGCAAAGTGGCTTAGAAAAGTCAATTCCCTTTTTACATATTTCCCTATGTAAATATTGCAGCTCCACCCTTTCCCACTCTTTTCCTTTTCCTCCGAGTTTTCTTTCAGATTCTTGGGTTTTGAACCAAGGAACTCGGACAGTGCCTCAGAGACAGTTACTGTTCTCAAATCTAAAACTTACCAAGAGTTAATTTTCCTGTTCAGTGTTTTGTGAGATTTGATAGATTACTTTTAAAGAAACTACAGGGGCATCAATGAGTTACATTCCTTTGCATAAATTGCCAGATAAAGTATGTCCAGAGAGGAGCTGTAGAGGGCCTTGAAAAGAATGGAAGCAAGGTTAATAAATAGGCCTTTCTAGGTTGGTTAAGTGGGTTTTCAGTCGGTACGTGGGTTGTTCTTAAAACTTACGCACTAATTCCTGGATGAATTTAAAAAGAACTGAGTGGTTGTGCCTTTCTGTTTAAGGTGATGATCCTGTATGCTTATGAAATTTGAGTTCACTTTTGATTTGTGAAACACTTGAGGTTAAAATGCTACACATTGTACCACTTTTTTTGGTAACATCTTTTTTTTTTGAGCACTAAAAAAATCTGTTATATAGAATCATGTGCTGAAACAGGTTGGTTTGGTGGAGTGAAAGTGGCTAGGGAAAGAGCAAAGAGGCAAGTTATAGCAGACAGGGTTATACTTCTATGATCTTGAGGAAATCCTTTAACCTATTGGTGCTTCAGCTTTTTTGTTTTTTTACCAGTCTTGTACATCTAGCTGGAGGGAATAACAAAATTGACAAAGTTCTGTCCACATCAGTTTATGTTTTAGTTGGATGGCAAATAGTCAACAACTGTAGCTATGTAATGGCCTATGATAGCAACTGCTATGAGGGAAAATGTCAGGGTACTGGACTAGAGTATGGTAAGGATAACTGATTTGTTTTGAGACTTATGTAGTTTGGTTTGCCTTGGAATGCACAGTGATTCTCCTTCCTCAGCCTCCAGAGCCCTAGGATTGTGGGCATGTGTCACCACAGTCAGCAAGGACAACTCTCTTGGATGGGGTAGTCAGAGAGGGCCTCTGGGAGATGATGGATGCACGGTTGAATGAGGTCAGGGAGTGACCCATAGTTTTAATGAGTTTTTGTGTTTCTAGTTATGTTTACATTCTTTTGCAACCTTTTCATTCTGATTATTATATGACTTTTAATAGTTTACATGATATTTTAAAGTTTTCTCAGAATGAACTGATCACGTCTATATAGTACCTAACAAATTTGAGTACTTAAAAACCTTCATTTTTGTGAATGAACATGGAGATTTCAGACTTCAAGGCCATGTTAAGGATAAGGGTTTTTTTTTTTAAACTTTAATGTTTCACAGTTGTGGAAATCCTTTTTTTTTTTTTTTTGGTGGAACCAGGCATTGAACCCAGCCCTGGAAATGCTTTTGTATGTAGGTGTTTAAGTGTAGGTGCTTAAATTACACTTTTGTTTGCAGTTTAGGAAAGGTAAAATTTTGACCACACAAATTTAGTCAAAAATAGGAAAACAATACCTGCCTTCCTGCTTGATGAAGGAAATTGAGAATTTCCAGCCCACCATGTCTCTGTGGATCCACTTCACTGATGCTTAACTGTTTCTGTTTACCAGTGTAAAGTGGTACCAGTGTAAAGACTGAAGTGTTGTCAGTCTTCAGTTCTTTACCTTAATGGTTCAGGTTTCCCATTGGTGCTCATCATCACATTAAAGGCACTACTGTGTCTTTTAGTTTGGGCTAAAATTAAATTAGAAGAAACTGGGGCTGGTGAGATGGCTCAGTGGTCTAAAGCACCTACTTAGAACAAGCTTAGCAAAGCACAGGGACCGGGGTCCAATCCCCCAGCACCACATGCCAGCCAGCCCCACCCCCTGGTGGGCTGAGCTGCCCCCCCCCAAAAAATAAATAAAATTAAAATAAAATTAGAAGAAACTTAAGAACTGGACTGTGTTGTCTGTGTTTTAGTGCAGTAATAAGGACCAAACCCATCCAGTGGTGTTCTGCCACCGAGCCGCATCCTGCACCACCCCCCTTAAGACAGGGCCTTACTAAGTTGTTCAGGCTGGCCTTGAACTCAAGATCCTCTTTCCTCAAGTAGCTAGGCTTTCATCATCCCACTCAGCTGTGCTATATTATCTGAACATAATAAATGTGTATTTTTTGGCAGTGGGGAGAATTTGAAATAATATATGGTTTTTGTCCTCATATATATTAGCACAATTAGAAGATTTAAAAAATAATATCTTTACATCAGAACATAATTAATTTTGTTATTGGAATTTTTTCAAAAAAAGAGAGTTGAATTAGATGAAATATGGATCAGTTGGTGCCTTCCTTTTGTAATTTCTAAATATCTAAAGTCATTAACATCAGTGTCAAAGATTCCTTTAATATTCAGTTGATTTGTCCCTTGGAGAACCTGTCAGTCCTGCTCTTTCAAGTTGTCAGGGAGGAGTTGTTAAAGGCGATCCAAGCTCTCCTGTACCTGACATGCCTTTACCACTTCCTCCTTCAGATTTTTGGAGTAAGGAAATTGCTACATTGTACCAAAAACTTCTTTATTGTCTATGTATTCTTTGCCCATTTCAGTTAATAGACTGTAGTTTTGCTCCCCTCCTCCGCCAGTGAGAATAGGTAATTTATGGGGGAAAAAAAAAGAGATCCAAGATATTACAGTGCTTTATAGTCATAAAAAAAATTGGAGAAGGAATGCTAGTAATGTTTGAGAATATTTTCTGTATATAAGAGACCCCATAAAAACATGTACCCTTATTGATGATAGACTATAAGTAACACTCCAGAGTGTTTCTTATTTTGGGGTGGGGGGGTTGAGGGGTGGTGGATATTTTTTGAGTAGTACCAGAGAATTAATTGTTAGATAATAGAGAGAAGAGCAGAAGGAAAGAACTTTTATATGGGTCGGGGAAATAGCTCAGTAGAATAAGTGCTTGTCAGGGGCCTGAGTTCAATCCCCCAGTCCCACAAAAAAAAAAAAAAAAAAAAAAAAAAGAAAGAGAAAGAAAGAATTTTTATGAGATAATAGAAACAAATTGCTCATTATTTAAAAGTTACTGGCTTATGGAAAAGCATAAATAAAAAGCAAACAAGTAAATAAAAATTAAAGGCCTTAGATTTGGATGGGGAGTGTATTTGTGTGAAGTGGGGATGTTTAGATATTTACATAAAAATGCTAGAATTCTGTGAAAAAGGTGTTAAGATTAAGTAGGGTAGGGCAGTACTTTATGCTGGATATCTATGAATCTGAGTTTTGGCATTAGTGATTCATATATTCATTGAAGAAGTATTTTTTAAACACCTATCTCACACCAAATTCTTTTCTAGAACAGGCACTATTAAAGATACAAAAGTGTAGGGCCAGGGAAATGGCTCAGTAGAATAAGCACTTGTCTGGTAAGCACAAGGGCCTGAGTTCAATCCCTGGTTCCACCACAAAAATAAATAAATAAATAAATAAATAAAAATAAAGACACAAAAGTGATCAAAACAGATCTTAATCTGCTAAAACAGTAAATATCTACAATATTGGAAGGTAATAAATATCTTGAATAGGGTAAAGAGGATATGGAATAACGAAAGGAGAAGAAAGGCTGCACTGATAAAGTACCTTTTGAGCTAAAACCTGAGAAGGTGGTACCATGAGGAGCGTTTTGGGCAGAGGGGACAGCCAGTGGAAGGGAGATGCTTCAGATATTGGAGGAGTAAGAAGAGGGTGGTATGATGAATAGAGGAAGAGAATAGAAGAAATGATGTCTGAAGTACTGAGTCATGCCCAGTGTAAAGATGTAAAGATTTTTTTTTTTTTTTTTTTTTAACCTCAGCAAGATGGGCAGCCATTGGAATGCTTAGAGCAGAGAACACAGGAGGAACACCACCTGTAGAAGAAACCCTATGGAAGGTTGAAGGATACAGAATAGACCTGGAGGGAACAAGTAGGGACAAAGTTATAGTTTGTTTGTTTTTTAAAAATAAGTTCAGGGCCGGGGAGATGGCTCAGTGGAATAAGTGCTTCCCTGGCAAGTGCAAGGGCCTGAGTTTAATACTCGGTTCTGAAAATACATACATACATACATACATACATACATACATACATAAATAAATAAATTCTGGCTGGAGATAATCAACGGTGGTGGTATATTTTGAAACATCATCAAAATATAATGAAGATTTTTTTTTTTTTTTTGCGGTACCAGGGATTGAACTCAGGATTCTGTGTTTGCCAGGCAAGTGCTAATTCTACTGTGCTAACTCCCTGGCCCTGAAATTTTTTTTTAAAATGCCTTTAGTACAGGGGATATAGGGTCTACAGGGCCTCATTACATAGATTGGATTCATAGTGATCCTCCTGTTTTCAGCCTCTTGAGTGCTGGGATTACAGGCCCACACCACCACGCCCAGTCCCAATCGCTGTCTCAGAGTGCCCAGGGGGCAGGGCTGGCATAGCACTGGGGATTGAACCCTGGCTGCAGTGCTCTGCAGCATCAGACCCTGAATTCTTTTTTTAAAAAAATCTTGTATTTATTTGGTACAAGGTCTTGCTACATAGCTCGTCTTGTAGTGTTCCTCTGGTCTCAGCTTCCCCAGCGCTGAGATCATAGGCATGTGCCACCACGCCCAGTTTTGGTAGCCTGCTGGTAGCAGGGATCGAACTCAGGTCCTTGCACTTGCCAGGCAGGTGCTTGGACCACTGAGCTATTTCCCCAGTTTTGAAGGTAGATCCAAGAAGATGTGGTAATAGATAGATTGTAAGGTCTGAGAAAAGGGGGAACCAAAAATAATTCAAATGTATTTTGACTGAGTAGTTTCATAAGATTGTTAGCATTTACTGAGCATTAAAAAAAAAGCACCTAAAATGACTAATTTGTTATATATATATATATATATATATGTATATATGTAGTATCTTTTTTGTGTGGTAATGGAGTTTGAACTCAGGCCTTGAGCACACCAGGCAGACACCCCTACTACTTAGTTACCCACTATTTGTTACTGTTCTGTATTGCAAAAAGCACATGGTGTAGACCTGGGTTTAAATTCTCCCTTTAGAGTTTACTTTTGTATTTCATGTCTATAATATATATTTGCAAAAAGCTCTCAAAATTTCATGTGTAATACAAGATTTTTGAATTACTTTGTGAAAATTAGGTGAGTTAAAGTACCTAACAGGGTCCTGGGATGGGGAGATGGCTCAGTAGAATAAATGTGTGCCTGAGTTCAATCCCTGGTTCCGCAGAAAACAAAAACAAACAAAAAAACCCAAAACCTAACAGGGTCCTGGTGCATAACACCAAGTGCTAAATAAATAATGACAAATACTTGATGTTAAATTTTCACTCTTATTTTCTTTTCCCTAGAGGAAAGCATTATCTTCAGTCATGAATTCTTAGAGAGTATGTAAGTGCCATGCTGGGACCTTACAGGCTAACAGTGTTTTTCCTCTGACTCTAGCACTAAGGACAACAGGAATGAATAGTGGCCTTCAGTATCTATATGAAACATGGATTATAGGATGTGAGGGTGATCTGGCTGTGACATGTGTTACCCTATTGATCGCCAGGGTTGAGTTGGCTGATCTGGCTCGCTAAGCAGGTGCCCCCTTCCTCCTTCAACAATCCATGTGCATCCCTCCTGAAGCTGTGTGCTCGGTTGAAGAGGACAACCACCCCTGATAGAGGAGGACCGTTCCTCAGTCAAGGATATATGAGTAGCTGCGCTCCCCTGCTAGAATCTCCAAACAAGCTCCCATGAAACATGGATTGTATGTTTTGAATGTACTTACTCTCCTTAATAACCTACTAGTGGTCTACTACTTTGAAATTCATGTTTTGTTTTGAATATAATTAACTTTGCATTATATCTTAGTTAGTAAGTTATACACATTTATTAATCACTCTGAAAAACTGGTGTTCCCAGGCATGGTGTTGCACATTTGTAATCCCAGCACTTGTTTTTTTTTTTTTTTTTTATGAACAGAATATATTTATTGAGAGAAAGAAAGCTCCTGTCCAAGAGAGGGACAGGAGGGGGGCCCAAGCGGGTAGTTCCCCCTCAGCACTTGTGAGGCTGAGGCAGGACGATCACTAAAAGTTCCAAGGCCAGCCTGAACTACATAGCAAGACCTTGTCTAAAAACATGAATGTAAAAACAAAACAAAACAAAACAAAACTATCCCAACATTCTGGAGGTTATGGTAGGAGCAACAATAGGCATTTGAGACTAGCCTGGGTGACTAGGGAGTTCAAGGCCAGTGTGGACTGGAGAACAAGACCCTGTTTCAAGAACAAAACAACAATGGATCCTCAGTTTTATTTAGTCTTAAAAACTAAAGTTGGAGTAGGTAAACCCTATTTTGATATGTTACAATTTTGTGAGCAAGTTCATTTTTGTTTTATTCATATCATTGATACTTTCGTAATCTTTAATTATAACA
>NW_004524596.1:5698033-5700922 GCF_000260255.1 Octodon degus | reverse complement strand
GGTGGAATCAGGGATTGAACTCAGGCCCTTGCGCTTGCCAGGGAAGCACTTATTCCACTGAGCCATCTCACCGGCCCTTGTTCCTTCTCTTTGTCATTTTGTATACCACTGTCTTCTGACCTTTGGTGTAGAGTTTAGATAGAGTTATTACCTTAGCACCAGGTCTGGATCTATGAAGTTTAGATTTCTCCAGGTGGGTGTTGTTTGGATCTGGCTGCTGTGCTTTACTTATTTCTGCTGCAGGCCTTAGAGGTGAACCCTTTGTGTTTCTGGCAAGATGTTCTGCTCCTGAATGAGCTGGGTGGGTCTTGCCTCTAGCCTCTTTTCAGGGAGTTCTGCTGAAGGGTTCCCTGCTTGGCCTGCACTCTGGGTCGAATGAAGATCTGCGGGCCCTGGGTGGTCTCAGTTACTTGCTGGGCCTGTGCTCTGGGTCTATTCAGGATCCAGTGGCCCCGGGCAGTCTCTCTCACTCTGTGGGCCTGCGCTCTGGGTCTATTCAGGATCCACGGGCCCTTGGTGGTGTCACTCACTCGCCAGGCCTGCTCTCTGGGTCTATTCAGGATCCCATGGCCCCGGGTCTTCTCACTCATTCGCTGGGTCTGGGCTCTGGGTCTATTCAGGATCCCGCAGCCCCGGTCAGTCTCACTTCCCTCACTCCCCGGGCCTGTGCTCTGGGTCTGTTCAGGATCTGGAGGGCCCCGGGTCGTCTCACTCACTTGCCAGGCCTGCGCTCTGTGTCTATTCAAGATCCGGAGGGTTCTGGGTTGTCCTTATTTTCCTTTTAATTTTTTTTTTTTTTTTTCTTTTGAGACAGGGTCTCATTGTGCAGTTTAGGCTGACCTTAAACTCAAGATCATATTTCCCTCAAAACTGGGTCTTGTATTAATTTTTGCTCCAAAACATGGATTAGGATGTATTTTTAGGGATATTTTATATTTTTCATGTACAACAGTCTTCATGTATTCATTTATAAAAGTCTACATTTATTGATATACAATTACAACATGTTCTGAAACATTGTAACACTGCAAACACTGAATTTTTGCCTGACCTTTTTTTTTTTTTTTTTGAGACAGGGTCATGCTATGCAGTTCAGGCTGTCTCACTATGGAGTCCAGGCTAGCCTGAAATTCAGCAGTCTTCCTGCTTTAGCCTCCTGGCGTGCTGGGGTGGGCCGTCACACCCAGTTTCCTGCCTGAATTTCTTGTAGCACCATTTTCTATAGAACCACTGGCCCCAATCTCTCCTGTCCAGCAATAAAGTTCTCCTTAAATGAGCACTTTATGTCTATGTATCCTGCTCCTAGTACATTGACAACACAGTCATCAGTGATTTTATTCCATGAAGTCTACCCAAGTCATAATCTCTTGTAGGCTATGCTTCACATTTTCTATTAAATCAAGACTTAGTAAAGACTTAAGAGACAAGAGTGGCAGCAAAAATGACTTTTGAGAGTCGTTCTTCACACAAAAACAAAATATTACAAGCATTAAAATTCAGAATACATTTTTGTATTTCACACGAGTACACTAGGTATGTTCATTACAACACATGACATACATACTGAATTAGGAACATTCATATTGGAGACAGCTGTGTTCTTTTGTCATCAGGTGTGCACATTATTTGTGCATTGTTTCTATCCTCTGGTCATTTGGCACTAGGTCTTTACTTTTCATTCAGAGGCACTCACTTAGGTATTTATAATTTATATTATTTACTTTAACTTTAACTATTAATGTCAGTAATACTTATATTTAATTATGTATTTTGTAACATGTCCATTATGTGTAGCATTTGACATATTACATGTCTCCATTTGCCTGATAATCTTTTTTTTTTGAAATCTTTCTTTTATTTATTTACTTATTTGATACAGGGTCTTGCTATCCAGCTTGTACTTGTAGTGATCCTTCTGGCTCAGCCTCCCCATCACCAGGATCACAGGCATGTACCACCTTGTCCAATTTCCGTGGCCTGCATGTTGGTGTGGCATGCCATATCAGGGATTGAACCTGGGTCCTTGCACTTGCCAGGCAGGTGCGTAGATCGCCGAGCTATCCCCAGGCCGTACCTGACAATCTTAACTGGAGCTTATTTTGGGGATAGGTTTATATTACAAGCATCCTGAAAAAATCATGCAAAGGCTTTTTCTCCATTTAGGTCTTATTTTGTAGAAATAGAGTATGTACACCAGCCCCACCTTTGGGCACGCTTTATCAGCCTACTGTTTACATGACATCACTTACACTTTTTTGATTTGTAAGTGGTATTAATGGTATCCAGGTTTCATTTCTGGACCATTGAAAATAAAATCATCCTTGAGATCTTTGGAGTTTCTTGCCTGAGTGGCCAATTTGACTAAATTGTCTATTGACCATCATAATTTGGCAGTGAAAGGTATGGTCTCAGAGTCAGACAGTTCCATTGCTTTTTTTTTTTTTTTTATCACTTCTGATTTATAACTTTTAGGTCTATTTTTATTTGTAAAAAATAAAGTGATAATATATTGACCAAACAAAGTAGTTGAAAGCTTTAAAAAAAGATAGAGTAAATAAAATTTGAGGCATTTACTGGGTGTATAAATAGTGGTTTGCTCATTTGTTGAAGTTACCTGTGGACAGAATGCCTTGGATTCTGTTATTTGTTTAAATCATGTTGTAGAAGCTGAAATCTTGTTTAATTGATCTCTGGCTCAGTGGCAGCTATATTCTTTTGGTAAGTAATGGTTTAAGGATAATAAACTGTGTTTTGGGAGTAGAGATCAGGCTACCTGCAACTGTAGTAAGTTGTGATAGTTTGTAAGAGTAAAATTTATTTATTTATTTATTTTTTTAAATTTTATTTATTTGTGTGTGTGTGTGTGTGTGTGTGTGTGGCCAGCTCAGC
>NW_004524596.1:5696837-5697933 GCF_000260255.1 Octodon degus | reverse complement strand
CTTGCCAGGGAAGCACTTATGCCACTGAGCCATCTCCTCGGCCCCTGTTGTAGAAGTTTTGACTCTTAAAGCGTATCCTATTATATGTCATTTCAGTGTTTCACATCCTCAGCTGAAATCTTAGAATATCTTAGAATCATTTGGGGCAATTTTTTTTTATTTGTTTATTTATTTAGTGTGTGTGTGTGTGTGTGTGTGTGTGTCCAGCTCAGCCTACCAGGGGGCAGGGATGGCTGGCATGTGGTGCTGGGGGATTGAACCGTGGTCCCTGTGCTTTGCTTAGCTTAGCTTGTTCTAAATAGGTGCTTTAGACCACTGAGCCATCTCACCAGCCCCAATAAGGATTTTTTTTTTTTGCTCCGAATGCCCTCAGGGGTGGTTTGGCTGACTGGAGTGTTGTGGGGATCGAACTACAGCAACCTGAGGCTGAAAGCTTTGCTGAAGCAGCCACTTAAAGAACTGAGCTAGGGCCAGGCCCCCATTTGGGGCAATTTTTAAAGATCCCTATTCTCTGGGCTGTACCCTAGACCAGTTAAAACAGAGTTTTAGGATTAGGGCTCCCAGGAGTAATGTTGTTTTTAGCTCCTCTGTAGTTCTTAAATGCAGTAAGGATTGAGAAATAGTGCTCTAGTTGTTTTTTGCATACATAATGTATACTGTATAAGTTTGAAAGTTGTAACATTTATGTTGGTATTCTGTATATGGTTGGCCTTTTATAGAATTTGGCATACAACTTGTTTTATTTCCATTGTTCTTTCTGATGATAGCTAGCACTTTATTTTTAGACAGTAGAATATTATAATTTGAATCACCTCCCACTGCTTAAAATATGTAATGACAGTATAATCTTTGAGCTGAAATGAACTTTGGAAATAACTGATTTCAGCTTTCTTACATAGGTAAAGTGAGTCTAAATAGAAGTTAAATAAGAGTGAAATAGGGTTTGTATGAGTTGTGCTACTCAAGTCTCCAAATAGCTGCACAGTGTTTTTTTCCAAACCTTTTCAGGTATATTATTTTCGTGTGTGTGTGTGTGTGTGTGTGTGTGTGTGTGTGAGAGAGAGAGAGAGAGAGAGAGAGAGAGAGAGAGAGAGAG
>NW_004524596.1:5693569-5696737 GCF_000260255.1 Octodon degus | reverse complement strand
TGTGTGTGTGTGTGTGTGTGTGTGTGGCCAGCTCAGCCCACCAGGGGGCGGGGCTGGCTGGCATATGGTGCTGGGGGATTGAACCGCAGTCCCTGCGCTTTGCTAAGCTTGTTCCAAGTAGGTGCTTTAGACCACTGAGCCATCTCACCAGCCCAAGAGTAAAATTTAGAGTTCGGAGAAAAATTTGAGGTAAAAGAGAAATTGGATGCTGGCCTCGCCCCCCAAGGTATGCTGAGACAGCAATTGAGACTGGGTGTGGTGGCACAAGCAAGCCTCTAATCCCAGATCTTGGGAGGCTGTAAACAGGCGGATCACTATGAGTCCAATCTAGTAGTGAGACCCTGAGCACCCTGTAGACGCTTCCCCTAAAATTAAAAAAAAAAAAAAAAAAAATAGAGAAATTGGGAAAGGGGATAACAAGAAGGAAACTGGGCTGGGAGAACAGAGGTGGACAGGAGGAAGAAATTACACATATTAACCTATTTTTAACTATTAACTGTTAACCTATTTTTAACTCTTAAAGGATGTATTTTTTAAAAAAAATTCAGCACTTGCCTCGTACCTCTACAAATAATTTTGTTTGCTTTGTTTGCCTCTGGAGAGACCTTAGAATTTTAGTAATTTCCTCACTGTTTTTTCTTTTTTGGTACTGAGAATTGAACTCAGGATCTTGCCTTTGTTGCTGAGCTATCCCCAGCCCTCCTCACTTGCTCTAACAGAGCCAGAGTGAGGAAGTGTCTTTACCCTGAGTTCACTCTGAGTTATTGTAGTCTTAGTTTAAACTAGAGGAATTTTATGTATTTTATTTATTTATTTTTGGCAGTCCCAGGGACAGGACCTTGTGCTTGCCAGGCGAGTGCTTATTCTACTGAGCTATGTCCCTGGCCCAAAACTGAGGAATTTTAAAGGCCAGAGCCTTGTTCTTTAGACCATATGCTGTTTAATCTGTAGCTGTTTTGATCTGAAGGATAAATGAATAAGTAACTAATAATATTTAGATAATTATGTATGTTTAATTATTTTTTATGTTGCTCTGTAGTGGGGGAAATTAACTTCCAACCTGTTAGATAGCATATGTGCTCCATTTGTGGTTAACATCAAGAAATGAAGTCGTGAACCAAAGGAGGCCATCAGGAAAGTTTTATTGGAAATATAAAGAATAGCTCCTGGTTTTCCAGAAGTGCCCTGAACTAATGGCAATGGCCTCTTAGTCCAGAGCTATTTATCCATAAGCAGAACAGCAGAATTGCTTAGTTGTTCAGTGGTTCCCTATCAGTCTTGGCTCAGTGGATTGACTGATTGATTTGGCAGAACCGGGGATTGAACTCAGGCCCTTGTGCTTCATTTACCAGGCAAGCGCTTATTCCACTGAGCCATCTCCATGGCCCTATTTATTTATTTATTATGAATTTAGGGCAGGGTCTACCAGGTGTACAGGGTCTCACTATGTAGATCGGACTCTAGTAATTTTTCTGTTTTCAACCCCCCAAATGCTGGGATTACAGGTGTGAGCCACCATGCCCTGTCACAATCACCATTTCAGTGGGCCGTGGGGGTGGGACTGGCACAGCACCTCTAGGGATAGAGCCCAGGCTGCTGTGCTCTGCTGAAGCAGGCGCCTTAGTCTGCTGGGCTATCTGGCCGGCTTGGCTCTGTGGATTTAAATGGCCACCTGGAACTCAGGCTCTCTAATCCAGGTCTTCAACATGCAGAGTTTAAAGGAAACCGAGATTTTAGGTTTATTTTCCTGTTTTTGTTTGTTTGCCTTTTTGAGACAGGGTTTTACTATATAGTTGGAAACCAGAGATTGTAAGCTCCTTGCAACTCAGGAGCTCAGCAGGGAGTGGCTGCACCTCCCGTTACTAGGGCAGCTTCAGGCCTGAGGAAATTTATCCTGGATCTGAAGTCCTTGTTTACTGTGTAGTCTTAATTTTTTTTTTTTTTTTTTTTGTAGAAAAGGGTCTACAGGCTGTTCAGGGTCTCACTAATAGATCGGACTTGTAGTGATCAGCCAGTTTACAGCTTCCCAAGAGCTGGGATTACAGGCACTGGCCACCAAGCCCAGTCTCAGTTGCTGTCTCTGTGCACCCCGGGGTGGGGTGAGCAAGGCAGGCCCAGGGATCCAACTCCAGGCCCCTGCGCCTGCTTGCAGGAGCTTTAATTCACTGAGCTATTTGGCCAGCCTTCTTACTTTGATTCTTTAACAGTATGGCTGGTCATCCAACTGTGTCTAGGACTCTGCTAGCTAGCAGTCTTATTCATAAGCTAACTAAACTATTCTTTACAGATCAGCTATCCTTTGAATAGCTGTTATCATTGAAATTCTTCTTACAATTTGTTTAAAGCTTGTTTTAGCTGTGGGAGCCTGAGGCAGGAGGATCTCAGTTTCAAAACCAATTAGCAAAACCAGCAATTTAGCAAGATCCTATCTCAGAATAAATGTAAAAGGCTGAGGAAGCAGCTCAGTGTGAAGGTCCTGGGTTCAACCCATAATGCGAAAAACCACACACAACACAAACTTGGGAGGGTATATACATTACATTGTTAAAATTTATCTATAAACAAGTTTTTGAGAAAGACTGGAGACAAAGGGTATGTTCTACTTTATATTTCTGTATCATTTACTTTTGTGTAGTTCTGTTTTTGCATGTACATGTATTTTAGTTTGGTATGTTTTTCTGTGACATTTAACAACCTATTTTTGCACAGTGCTGAATTAACATTCTTAAGTGATCATCAATTTTCTCCTTGCCTTTTTTTTTTTTTTTTTTTTTGCGGAACCAGGGATTGAACTCAGACCCTTGAGCTTGCCAGGGAAGCACTTATTCCACTGAGCCATCTCCTTGGCCCCTACATGTATTTTAATATTAAATAAAATACTTCTTTAAACTGTAAAATTTAGACAGATTTCCAAAAGTAAAATGCAAATTTAACTCTGAACTTTGAAAAGGGAGCATAACTTTTTATTTTTTTTTTTAGAAAAACTGATGATTTCTTTTCAGGTTTCCTTTATGGTATCAGTCCCTTGGCAGTATTTAGTCTTTTTACTTTTTTTTTTTTTTTTTAATTTATTTTATTTAGTGTGTGTGTGTGTGTGTGTGTGTGTGTGGCCAGCTCAGCCCACCAGGGGGTGGGGCTGGCTGGCATGTGGTGCTGGGGGATTGAACC
>NW_004524596.1:5688871-5693469 GCF_000260255.1 Octodon degus | reverse complement strand
GGCTGGCTGGCATGTGGTGCTGGGGGATTGAACCGTGGTCCCTGTGCTTTGCTAAGCTTGTTCTAAGTAGGTGCTTTAGACCACTGAGCCATCTCACCAACCCTAGCTTTCTTTTTAAAATTTCTTTATGCTTTATTTTGGTTAATTTATTTTGGCATCTTCCTTTCCATTAGTTTTCTCATCTGTTAAGGCTTGTCACAGATATCCAGGTAGTTTTTATTTTCAGTTATTGTTGACATTCATTTTGGTTTCTTTTTCTTTTTTTTTTTTGCTCTGAATGCTTTCAGGGCAGGTTTGGCTGGCTTGAGTTGTGGGGATCGAATCATAGCTTGAGTTGTGGGGATCGAATCATAGGAATACGCTGACAGAGTATTTTTAATTAAGCAGTTTTAAAAAGAAACCAAAACAGCTGCTTCAACAAAGCAGTCAGGCTCAGCCAGATAGCTGAGCGGATTAAAGTGCCTGCTTAGGCAGATGTAAGGACCAGGTTTGATCCCCAGTGTGCCGTGCTGTCCCTGTCTGTGGGGCAAGCTGAGACAGTGATTGAGACTGGGTGTGGTGGCGCGGGCCTGTAATCCCAGCACTTGGGAGGTTGCAACAGGAGGATCACTACAAGTCTGTTCTGTGTAGTGAGACCCTGTAGATCCTGTACTACATACATTAAAAAAATTTTAAAAAATTCTGTCATTTGCAGATATTTTCATGATCTTTTACTCTTAAAACATAGTAACTAGTAATTTTATAGTTGGTGTCTGCAGTTCCTATATTTGAGATCTTAGGAGGTGTTGTCTACTGGTTCTTGCTCATGACTTGTTCTTTGTATTCTTGGTTTATCTTTGTGTGCTGCCCACTGTCCTTGGAGAATTGCAAGACTAATTTGAGGGTTTTTTTTTTTTTTTTTTTCATTCACTTATGCATTTGGTACAGGGTCTCACTATGCAGTTTGGACTTGTAGTGATCCTCCTGTTTTCAGCCTCCTTAGCTCTGAGATTACAGGCTTGCACCCTCCCCCCACCCAGTCACTGGCTCAGTGGACCCCAGGGTGATGCTGGCGTAGCCTGCAGGACCAGGGATTGAACCCTGGTCCCTGCTTTTGGCAAAGTAGTCTGCTGAGCAATCTTGCCGGCCCTAGGTAGTTCCTTTAGAAATGGCTCACTCCTCAAAAGTATTGTAGGTCCTGCCTCAAACAAAGAACAAAGAATTAGATGAGTCCTGCCTCAAACAAAGAACAAAGAATTAGATGAGACATGCCCAAAACAGTGCCAAAACTTTATTTGAAAAGTTTGTAGGGAGCGAATATGGAGGAAGCTTGACCCAAACAAAGAGAAAAAGCAAAACTAAAAGCACACGCAGCGTCTGAATAATATGCCATAGGCTATGGAGTGTACTTATGCAGGATAGTAGCTCCAGGTGGCATCCGTTTCTCTTTAATGCCATCTGTATCTCATGGAGCTGGAGCTGGAGAAAAGTTCTGTACACAGGGTTCTGGTGCTCCCCTGGGATTTTGTAATTGACAGGTCCAGCTCATTTTCCCCAGCTGGCTTTGTCCCACCCTATCTCACATTTGTTTCTGTTACATGTCTAGAGGGATTATTAGTTCAAAACTACCGTAAAGCAAATTTATTGCTTCAGAGTTTTAGATGACCTTGCTTGTGTGAATGAATATTGGTTGAGGCCTATATACTTTCTCTTGTATCTCTCAATGGTAGAAAAGTTTTATTAAAGCAGCAAAAGAAACAGGTCCTGTAGGGCAAGTTTGGGCCAAATAAAACTTAAGATTCATAGAAGAAGATCAAGAAAATTCATATTAGACACAATCATGTTCTTTTGTCATCAGCATGAGAGCAGACCATCTGTGCAAGATGTTAGAACACAGTGACCATTTTTCTCTTCTTTATGTTGAGGTTAGATCCCTCATGTGAGTGCTTACTCTTCTGTCATTGCTGGGACAAATACCTGATACTCAAAATGAAGGAAAGAAAGGTTTATTTAGCTCACAGTTACTGGAGATTCAGTCCATATTCAGCTGGGTCCAAGACAGAGCAGCACATAGCAGAAAGCAACCTTTCATGGCAGAGAGTAAGAGCGAAAAGGGAGGTGTAGCAGCAGCTCAAGCAGTTAGCTTCTCTTCCCTCCTTACATTATAATGCAGATTACCTACCCCAGGACAGGTGCAGCATCCTTACCAGCAATAATCAATCATGAACTCCAGAAGCTGCCCCCTGACTGCACGAGGCTTTGGGAGGACACCTAGATGCAAACCATAACATTCTGCCCCTGGACCCCCAAAGACTCATGCACTTTTCTTTATGCAAAAGACATTCTAGTCCATCTCTGAGTTTCCCAAGTCCCAACAGTTTCAGCACTGCTGAAAAGTCCAAGTCCCAAGTCTCCTCCAAGATCCAAGACAAACTCTTAACTGTGAGCCCCTTTACAAATGAAAACTTAAACACTTGCAATATTCAAAGGCACAAGATAAACATTAGCATTCTAAAAAGTGCACACCAAGCATTGGGACCAAGCAGGATACCAAGTATTGGGACCAACACAAGTCCAATATGCAGCAGGGCAAACATTAATTCCTGCAGTTCCATGTGGGACATCCAAAGCAATCTATGATGAGTTGTGAGCTCTATATGGCTCCACCCCTGTGGCACTCTTAGTGGTACTTCTCATGGCTTCTCTCTTAGGCTGGCTTTGCTCCCTCCTTGCAGTTTCCTTTCGATGATCCACATTCCTGGCTTTTCCAAATTTCTAAGGTTTCCACTGAATAGGCTTCTCACTCACAGCTTAACACTCTACCCTCTCAGGGGCACACTGCTGGCCTCCCAGGCCTTCTTCTGAAATCAAGGTGGAAGCCTTCTTAACCTCAGAACTCCTGCATTCTGAATGCGCTTAAAACCATTGCCACATGGATGACGCCAAGGTCTGCTGCCAGCTGGAGCAGTAACCAGGCTTTCTTCTCTCTTGGCTTTAGGGGTTGAATGCATGGATCGCTGAGCACTCTGACCCTGATTCAGAGAAATAATTTCTCCATATTGGCGCCATTCTGGAACCTGGTGTGGCCACCGCTGCCATTCTGGAACTTGGGGCTCAGCGGCTTTCCCCTCAAGGCTAAGTCCCTGACCTTTGCAGTTGAGGCTGCAAAGGGTGGAGACCTGCCTCCTCCTGTGATGCCCTCAGGCCATCCTTTCCATTCTCAGGTTCCTTCCTGGCAATGAGATCCTCTCAGCTCTATCTTTGCAGTCCACAGCTTTCTTGGCGCTTCCTTTCTGGCCAGACTTAAAACATTTTGGCCCATCCTGTTGGGTTCCTTGCTCTTCATTCTCAATATAAATCTGGCTAAAAGCCCCCAGTAACAACCATGCCACTGCCGCAATATTTGGCTGCTTTGAAATATCCTTTGAAAGATTAATCAGTCTGCCATGCTTAAACTCACTCTCAGGCAGTCTCTGGGTGTGAGTAAAATGCAGACAACTTTTCTGCCAAGTCAAAACACAAATGATCTGGAGTCCAGCAACCAATGCAGTCCTTCTTCCCAGCAGAAACTTCCCCTGCCTGGTCTTTATAGGCCTGCTTTCTATCAGCCTTCTGGTCTTCTGAGCTCTGACCAGAATCTCCCAAACAGAACAGCCAAAGCTGTTTCAGCGCTTTGCTTGTAGGTGACATCTCTGAACCTTTCCTATCTTCTCATAAGTCATTCCCAAAAGTTTGTAATCCACATGGTCAGGTTTAGCTACAACAACGACCCCACTTCTGGTACCAAATTTGGTTTTAGTTACTCTTCTCTCATTGCTGGGACAAATACCTGACACTCAAAATGAAGGAATGAAAGGTTTATTTAGCTCACAGTTACTGGAGGTTTCAGTCCATATTCAGCTGGGTCCAAGGCAGAGCAGCACATAGCAGAAAGCAACCTTTCACGGTGGTGGCAAAGAGCAAGAACAAAAAGGGAGGTGTAGCAGCAGCTCAAGCAGCTAGCTTCTCTTCCCTCCTTACATTATAATGCAAATTACCTACCCCAGGACAGGTGCAGCATCCATACCAACAGTAATCAATCACAAACTCCAGAAGCTGCCCCCTGACTGCATGAGGCTTTGGGGGGGACACCTAGACACAAACCATAACATGAGGCCAATATACTTTTCCCATCTTTACCTTAAATGTCTTAGTTAAGTGTAACTCTTAGACTGTACACCATTGGTAGTCTGGGTGTTTTAATTTTTTCCCTTTGGGTGATATAGGATCCAAACTAAAGTTCAAATGTATTCTGATTGAATATTACACCCTAAGGGCAAAGTGGCTTTTATTTCCTCATCTCTGGGTTTCTATTTTCCATTTATTTATTTTTAATTTATGGTATTTGGTACAGGATCTCACTGTGCAGCTCAGACTTGTAGTGATCTTCCTGTTTTCAGCCTCTCCAATGCTGGGATTACAGGTGTGTGCCACCACAGTGCATCTTGGTGACTGGCACAGTGTGTTGGGAATGAATGGGGTTGGAGCAGCATGTGGTGCTGGAGTCCCTGCACTTGCCTAAGCAAGTACTTAGTCTACTGAGTTATCTTGCTGGCCCCTTACTTTCCTTTTTTAAAATT
>NW_004524596.1:5676305-5680056 GCF_000260255.1 Octodon degus | reverse complement strand
GGGGCTGGCTGGCATGTGGTGCTGGGGGATTGAACCATGGTCCCTGTGCTCTGCTAAGCTTGTTCCAAGTAGGTGCTTTAGACCACTGAGCCATCTCACCAGCCCCAGTATTTATTTAGTCTTACATGGAGTTTTCTTCCTGCTTTTGGTTGCATTTCCCAGTAACTGACCTCCAGGAAGACCTAACCTCTTAAGGGCTTCATGCCACATTTGCAAATTTGGGTCTTTCACTGTACTCTGTGGATAGTAAGAAACTCTGGGTAACAAACTCATAGTTTGTTTATTGATCCATATATCAAATTTTGTGTACTTTTTTGGATATTAGGTTTTCCTTAGCCTGTTTTCTATATGTTGTTTTAGAACAGAATAAATATATTCACTGTATTTAGTCTTATGAAGAAAGTTGTTACTGGACTTGAGATCACTCTCTTTGGTAGACTTAATGTTTTTAACCATTGTTATACAAGTATCTTATCTCAGCAAGAATATGGAATATTATAAAATATAGATAAAAAATATTGGTAGGTAGGGAGAACTTATTATACACAGTTGGCTGGAAAAAGTATGGCAGAAGTAGTAAAGAGTAGGTGTTTTGTTTTATAGGGAAAGTAGGGATAAAAGGGAGGGAATAGGAACCCTAGATTAAGGTGAGTTTGGGGAGCTTAGAAGAGGTGTGTGGCAAATGGGTTCTTGGTAGAACTACACTAGAAAGATCCTTTCCAAGGAAAGCCCCCCCCCCCCGGGGGGGGAATGTTTCCTTACTGATCTCACAGGTTCTATTAACACTCATTTATATGCAACAGAAACTGGATCTGATACCAGTGTATCTACTTAGGAGAAATAAACTCCATGTCAAATTCCACAAGGGCGATACTGGTTTCACTTGATGGAAAATTACAACTCAGTCTAGGACTTGTTCTCAATTGTTTTGTTTTCTTTTGTTTATACTTCCTAAATAGGAAAAGGTTGTGGTGAGCCAAGGAGTGTAAAGTATAGGCGCAACCCAAACCTGCTTATGAGGAATGTGGATTCCTTCAAAGCTGAGAGGAGGAAACAGGGAGGAGGCTGGGGATCTGGGTCAGCTTACTTACTGAGTTTGAAAAGTATAGTCATTCAGGGAAAAAGGTATTCTCCTGGTTCCAGTAATTTATCCCAGAATTTTATGTTTTCTCTTCCTTTTGTTCTTTACCCTATAAAAGTTAATATTTTCATTTATTGAGCATTTACCATGTCCCAGGTACAGTGCTAAGCACTTTATGTGTATAATTTTAATCTTTGTAAAACTATATGCAATAGCTATTAATTATTCCCTACTATATAGATAAGGTAGTTGAGAAAGGAAAAATAACTTGTTTTTGTTTTATTTTGTACTTTAGTACAGGGTCTACAGGGTCTCACTACGTAGATTAGACTTGTAGTGATTCTCCTTTGTTCAGCCTCCCAAGACCTGGGATTACAGGTGCATACCACCACATCCCGTCTCAATTACCTTTCATTGTGCCCCAGGGGCGGGGCCAGCTTGGCCACTGTGCTGTGCCTAAGCAGGTGGTTTATTTAGTCCACTGAGCTATCTGGCCAGCCTGTTACCTTGTGTTTAGAATTAATATCTGTTGAGGATTGAGTTATACAGTTCTCTCTTTGTTCTTACCTAGCCTTGAAACTTTCAAAGCATAAAGCCAAAGAATGGTGTACATCCATGACCATGACAATAGGATAAATTTGTTATTTAAGGAATGTGCTAAGTAGAAGGAAATATTTTGTCATTTTACATTTTCTCTAATATTTTTGGGTAAGTGTACAGTGCTTGGATATTTTCTTCCCTCTTGTTTGCCTGCTAAATTTTTGATCATTGAAGGAAAGTGCAGAAAACCTGACTTCCACACAGAAGGAAACTTCCTGCTCTCCTGACAGCTTGATTATGTATATAAGGAAGAAGTGTTGTTATTCAATACCTTCTAGATTGGTGATTGATCATTTAATCAAAGCAGTTAAAGTTGGGGCCAGGGAGATGGCTCAGTGGAATAAGCGCTTCCCTGACGAGCACAAGGGCCTGAGTTCAATTCCCGGTTCTGCCAAAAGGGAAAAAAAAGCAGTTAAAATGATACCATACATAATTTAAGTTAAAATTATGTAAGTGTATATTCATTTGCCAGTGTAGGAACAAGTCTATCCACTCTTCACTTAGAGGTTTTTTTTTTTGTTTTTTTTTTTTTTCCCTTCAGAACCGGGGATTGAACACAAGCCCTTGCACTTGCCAGGGAAGCGCTTATTCCGCTGAGCCATCTCTCAGGCCTTCACTTAGAGTTCTGTGTTATCATTCTTGAATAAACCATAATTAATAGTATAGTATGTGTTTTTTATTTTTGATTTTGGTTTTCCTTAAAGCACAATGAATGTATGTATTTATTTTTTGGCAGAACCGGGCATTGAACTAAGGCCCTTGCGTATGCCAGGCAAGCACTTATTCTACTGAGCTATCTCCCCAGCCCCCCAACACAATGAATGTAGAATCCTAGTTTTTTTTTTTTTCTTTTTCTTTTCATAATGACCTTTCCCCAGTCTTAGACAGTTCTTTATCCTACACTACATTGATGTTATTTTTAGTGAGTCTTCTTTCCAAAGCTTGTTTGCTTGCTTTTTCCTTTCCTACCCTCTTCTTATCCCAGTTCCACAAACCCTTATCCCAGCACCTCTTTCATTATTAGGCACAGCACTGCCACTAAGCTGTGTAACTCCAGCATCTATCTATCTTCTATCTTTTCTTTTCTTTCTTTCTTTTTTTTTTTTTTTTTTTTTGTCTTTTTGAGAAAGGGTCTTGCTGGCCTTCAGCTCACTTTGTAGCCTAAACTGGTCTCAAACTTGCAATTGATATAGGAGACTGAAACTCCTAACCTGAAAGATACCTAGGCTGAGTTAGTTTTCTCTAAAACCGAAGAATGACTTTTAGGAACGATGGATCTTAAGAGCAGAATATATTTATTGGAGGAAAGAAAGCTCCTGAAGGATGGAAGGGGGACCTGAGTGGGTTGCCTGAGAATCTGCTGTTTCTAGGGATTTTTATAGAGCAAAACCCTGTGGTGAGGTGGGTCCAAGTTGAAAAACAGGAACTCCTACCTGAGGTAGGACAAAACTGTGGTCAACCAATTAGGTTACAAGTCCAATTGCTCATGTAAAATTGATTAAATCAGGGTCAAATGGGGGAGTGAGTTATGTAGCAAATGGGCTTGAATAAGGAACAGGGGTTCTTCCTGATGGGGGTTGGTTTAGTGACTATTTTTGGCTCTTTCAAGGTGATTGACACCTATTTAGAATATCAGTCCTTGATGCCCATCCTTAGGGAAGTATGTTGCTGCATTTGTTTACTCTTGTCTTGAAGTTGGCCCATGGAGGAGTATGTCTCTTCCTAAATTGCAAGGTCACCTTGTCTTCCAGATGGTCTCCTTGAGGACCTAGCCGTGGCTTATTGACTGCCTGTAATATTTCTATCTAATTTAGCTGCTTACAACACAATGATCCTCCAGCCTCAGCCTCCCAAGTGCTGGGATTACAGGCATAAGCTACCACACCTGGTTGAGCCCATTTCACTTTATGGCTATACCTTGCTGATTTATTAAATATTTAAATAATTAATTAACTCTTGTAATTAAAATAGCAAATGTAACTGACGGAATTTTGGAAGGAAATCCAGTTGACTTTTTTTTTAATATTTATTTATTTATTTACTTATTTATTTAGTGTGTGGCCAGCTCAG
>NW_004524596.1:5675732-5676205 GCF_000260255.1 Octodon degus | reverse complement strand
TAGACCACTGAGCCATCTCTCCAGCCCCAATTTATTTATTTTTTAAAGATTTAAAATTTCTGAATTTAGTTCAACTTTTTTTTTGTTTTTTCTTTTTTGGCAGAACCAGGGTTTGAACTCAGGCCCCTGCACTTGCCGGGCAAGCACTTATTCTACTGAGCCATTTCCCCAGCCCCCTAGTTCAACTTATAATACCATATTTGCAAGAAAAGTGAACCTTTTGCAAAGACATTTAAATAAAATCATACCAAGATGCACAATTGTCCAAAAGTTCTTGTAAAGAAAAAAATCATTAAAACATAACATAAAAATATTAGCTATGGAAGAAGAAAGTTAAATAGCATCTTATTCCACATTAGAAAAAAAAAAAGACCAAGGGTGTAAGAAACTAGATTAATTAAAGGACTGAAAGATCTGTTCTCTTTGAATTTTATACTTAGCAAACATACCTTTGAAAACTAAAAGATTTTCTA
>NW_004524596.1:5663746-5668612 GCF_000260255.1 Octodon degus | reverse complement strand
GAGCCATCTCACCAGCCCCTCCAGTTGACTCTTGCTGCATCTGTGCAACTACTGTTTAGAGCCAAGTATGTGGACCTATGAATACTTAATGCACTCTGGGGTTTGGACAGTGTTTTACAAGGGGAGTATAAGTACTGGTGGATAGGATGGGTTGGTTAACAGAGGGGAGTAGTGATGAGAACATCTGTGTCTGTATCTGTTATACCACATGCCTCATAGCTTGTGTGTTTGCTACCTACACTCTGAGTCACTGAAGGGTGCTGTTTCTGTAAGGTCAAGCTGTGTGACTAGTACATTACAACTATTTACAAATGGTTCTTGAATGAATCATATGTTTACATTGTTACTGAATAATGATTAAAAGTTTGTGTTTTTGAATGTATATCCTGCCTCAGCAAAATTGTATTCATAAGGATAGTTCCTATGTCTGAAACATCTTTGATATTTAGTGTTTGTCCAAACTGAATGTACAAAATGTGTTGGTATTAAAGTAGCATTGTATCTGTTCCTTTTATTTCTAGTTCTGCTGATATAAAAGAAATGATATAAGACCTCCAAATATTGGGGCCGGGCCGATGGCTCAGTAAGGATCTGAGTTCAATCCCCGGTTCCGCAAAAAAAAAAAAAAAAAAAACCCAAAAAAAAAAAAAAAAAAAAAAAACCCAACAAAAAAACAAAACAAAAAAATCCCTCCAAATATCATATAAGGGAAATAATAGAACTCCCAGCCCACTAAATGTTTGGTATTCTAAGTTCAAGTTCCCCAAAATTGAAGAATTCTGAGGAACAAAGGAGACTAAGAGCAAGAAGCATTTATTGAGGGAGAGAGATGTAGCTCCTGAGAAGCAGGAGGGGTCAGGTTGCTGAGGAGCCCACTTCTCAGGGGACCTACATGGGAACAAGGTGGGTTACAGCTGCAATCAATCAACAAGATTTTAAGTATAACCACTTAGGTAATACTGATCCAGTGAGAAAGCAGATCCTGTGGCAAGTGTGCATGGAGAGAACAAGAACTTTTCAGGAAAGGATGAGTCCAAGAGTCTTGGTCACTTGTTGAAGTGACTAATGAATATTTAGTAGTCTTCATTAGACCAGGTTTTACCACTTGATTCTGTACCTTGAGGACTGACCTCCAACACATGTGCCTCCAACCACAGTTGTATTGTTTTCATCTTTGCCCTGACTCTCTCAAGGGCCCAGCTCTATCTGATTGCCTATAATATTTCCACCTAACTTAGTTGTCTATAATACTGATACCTCTAAATGACACAGGGAGAAAAAACTGATCTCCCAACCTAAAAGGTACTTGCGATGAGTTTGTGTTCTCTAAAACCAGAGAATGAATTTTAGGAACAAATGGAGGTTATGAGCAGAATAGATTTATTGTGGGGGGGGGAGCTCCTGTCCAAGGGAGGGACAAAAGGGGGGCACAACTGGGTTGTCCCTGGGAAGCTGTCTCTTCCAGGGACTTAGCATGCTGTGAGGCCGGTCTAAGGTGGTGGAGAAGACTTAGGAACTTGCTTAGGTGGGCATGGGATGGGACAAAACCGTGGTCAACCAAAGAGATTATAAGCCCCATTGCTCAGGTAAAATTAAATCCAGTACCAAATGGAGAAATGAGTCACATAGCAAGGAGGCATAAATGAATACAGAACAGGATCTCTTCCTGTTGAGGGTTGGGTTAGTGACTCTTTCTGGCTCTTTCAAGGTGATTGATACCTATTTAGAATATCAATTCCTGATGCCCATCCTTAGGGAAATATGTAGCTGTATGTTTCCTCTTTTGTCTTGAGATCTGGCCCATATGGGAGTGTCTGTCCCTTCCAAGTTGCAAAATCACCTTGTCTTCCATCTTGTCTCCTTGAGGGCCTGGCCCTATGTGACTGCCTGTAATATTTCTATTTAATTCAGCTGCCTACAACAATACTGTCTTATGATTTTCATTGGAAAGAGCTTTTTTGAAGCAGATATTGCCAACATTTATTGTGTAGAGTATTGCCTGGCCCATGTCAAATCATTTTGGGAGAGTTCATTTCAAATATATCACTGGCTCTGTGGTGGTTGCCAACAGCAGCAAATACTGCTTGAGTTTTAGTAGTTGTGAGTACTGTTGTCTCTTGTATTCCCCTCTGTGTATTAGATTGACCACCAAGAAGTACCTTTGGCATTATTTCTGTAACAATTTTTTTAACCATTAGGGTCCTGTGGCTGGCTGGCTGGCTTTCTGGCTTGGTTGGTTCCTTCCTTCTGATATAGGGAACTCCAAATGATATAGGGGAAAAATGATCTCCCAACCTAAAAGGTACCTGGGACCAGTTTGTGTTCTCTAAAATGGAAGAATAAATGTTAGGAACAAATGGAGGTTATGAGCAGAATATATTTATTGGGAGAAAGAAAGCTTCTGTCCAAGAGAGGGACAGAAGGGGGCCTAAGCGGATGGTCCCTGGGAAGCTGTCTCCACCAGGGACTTTTATAGAGCAAAACCATGTGGTAAGGGGAGTCTTAAGGTGGTTGAGAACATGGCAACTCACTTAGGTGGGCATGTGGTGGGACAAAATTTTGGTCAACCAATGAGGTTACAGGCACCATTGCTCAGATAAAATTGATTAAATCCAGTACCAAATGGGGAAGCAAGTCAAGTAGCAGGCCAGCATGACTATGGAACAGGGTCCCTTCCTGTTGGGGGTTGGGTTAGCCACTCATTTGGGCTCTTTCAAGGTGATTGATACCTATTTAGAATATCAGTCCTTGATACCCACCCCTAAGGAAGTATGGAGATATATTTGTTTCCTCTTTTGTCTTGAGATCACGCCCATATGAGAGTGTTCATCTTTTCTTCCATCTTGTCTTTTTGAGGGCCTGGTCCTGTCTGACTGCCTATAATATTTCTATCTAATTCAGCTGCCTACAACTCCTTCCTTCTTTCCTTCTTTCCTTGTTTCTAAATTCTATACTTTAAATTCTAGACAAGTTTCTCTTTCCTTCTAAATGGAGAAATAATTGAATATTTTTTTTTCCTTAAAGGTAAATCTTGCTAAATGAAAATGTCCAGTTATTGTTAACTTTGCCCATTTGCTGATTTTTTTTTTTTTTTTTTTTACTTTAGTACAGGGTCTCACTACGTTGATCAGACTCCTAGTGATTTTCCTGTTAGCAGCCTCCCAAGTATTGGGATTACAGGCGTGTCACCATGCCATCTCACTTGCCCCCTCAGTGTATGGGAGGGGCAACACAGCACATTGGGGATTGAACACTGGTTGCTGTTCTTTGCCTAAGCAGGCTCTTTAGTCCACTGAGTTAGCAGGTAAGCCCTTAGAACCTAATTATTATTTGCAAATATACACCTTTATAAGAAGTAAACTTTAAGCTGGGCTTGGTAGCACAAGGCAGTCAGTTTTAGCACTTGGGAGGCTGAGGCAAGAGAATCCTTGCGAATTAGAGATCAGCCTAGCTACAAAGCGAGACCTTGTCTCAAAAAGACAAAAAAAGAGGAGAAAAAAAAAAAGTAGGGCTGGGGAGATAGCTCAGCAATCTTAAGTGCTTGCCTGGCAAATGCAAGGACCCAGGTTTGATCGCTGGCACTGCATGTCGTGCCACTGAGCTGACCACTGAAACCAGGTGTGGTGGCACATGCCAGTAATCACAGCACTGGGGAGGCTGAGACAGGAGGATCACTATAAGTCTGAGCTGTGTAGTGAGAACCTGTACCAAATAAATAAAAGATTAAAAGAAAAAAATTTAAAAAGTAAACTTTAGCTGTTTCTCACATGTATATTTGTTCTGTTAGTCTATCCTCTTTTTTCCTTTCCTTTTCCCTCCCTCATTTCCTCTCCTCCCCTCCTCTCTACTTTTCTTCTTTCCTTGCTTTGAGACAGGATCTTTTGGCTGACTTTAAACCTATTCTGTAGTCCAAGTTGTCCCTAGCCTGGGTTGCTCTTTCTTCAGCCTTCCAAGGGCTTCAATTATAGTAGGAATTCACTACTACATATGGTTTTTCTCTTCCTATTTTTTATTACTATTTCTTTGGAGCATATTTTGCTTAGTTATGTAAAATAACTTGTATTTGAATATATTTACTACATATACCTTTCTTTTCTTTCTTTTTTCCTAGGGATCAAACCCAGTGCCTTACAAATGTCAGTGCTGTATTACTAGGCTACATAAATGTAGCCAAAATGCCCATCTGCATTTTGTTTGTTTGAGATAGGATCTTATACTGTGGTCTAGGCTGGCCTTGAACCCCCTGTGTAACCCTGGTTGGCCTGAACTCAAAGTTGCCCGGTACCTGTGCTGATCAGTGTGATAAAATATCACCATTTCTCATCTTTCTCAAATACAGTTTTCTTTTAATCTATTTATTTATGTATTTGTTACAGGGTCTTGCTATGCAGTTCTGACTCATAGTAATACTCCTGTTAAGCCTTCCCATTGCTAGGCTTACAGGCCTTTGCCACCATGCCTGGTTTTGGTGGCTGGCACAGTGTGTGATACCGGGCATTGAACCCTGGTCCTTGTGCTTGCCAGGCAGGCACTTAGACCGCCAGGCTATCTCAGAAACCTATGAAAACTGTGTTTGAGGCCAAGGAGCTATCTCCCTCAATACAGGGAGGGAGATAGCTCCTTGGCCTCAAACACAGTTTTCATAGGTTTCTGCTTTCTGTTTGCCACATCATTCCTATTGAGTCATTCACCTATAGCTTGAGAACATAATGCTAAGTAAATAAGTCAAACGCATGCTTAAATATCTTGTGTAGTTTCTTTTATATCAGAAACACAAATAGCAAAATAGAAGAGAGATAAATAAGCAATAGGGAAAGAGTTCAAATACTTCCTCAAATTTCCATTGTTTTAAAGATATATATATAT
>NW_004524596.1:5654488-5663646 GCF_000260255.1 Octodon degus | reverse complement strand
TTTTTCAAACTCAGGACCTTGTGCTTCCCAGGCAGGCACTTATGCCACTGAGCTGTCTTCCCAGTCCTTAAAGATACTTTTATATATATGTTATTTGATTTCATTTATACTACTAGTTTCTCTGAGTTCATTGAAAAAAAGATTTGTTATTTCTGTTTTGTAAGAATCATTTTGGTTTATGTCTTATAGTCTGAGTAACTACTTTGAAGATAGTATATAATGTATTCTCATTTGTTTATGAATTGTTTTATTTTTTCATAAAATAAAAATATTTTAAAAACAAAAGAAAAATACACAATTTGTTAAGTGTTATTTAACATATTGCACAATTTTTAAACATATAATTTATAATTGCTGTATTTAATTTAATTGATTTATTTTGTATTTTAGGGAAGGGGTGTACAGAGTGTGCAGGTTCTCACTACTAGATCAGACTGGTAGGGATCTGCTTGTTTATAGCCTCCCAAGAGCTGGGATTATAGGCGTGCCCCACCATGCCCAGTCTCAACCCCTAGCCCCTGTGCCTGCTTGCAGGTGCTTTAATCCACTGAGCTATTTGGCTGGCCTTTACTGCTTTATTTATTTAGTTTTATTTAGTTTTATTTTTTTTATGGTACCGGGGATTGAACTCAGGACCCTGCACTTGCTAGGTAAGCACTCTACTGAGCTATCTCCCCAGGCAATTGCTTTATTTTTTGACATAGGGATATTACCACATTTCCCAGGCTAGTCTTTTTTTTTTTTTTTTTTTTTTCCAGGCTAGTCCTTTGCTACTGAGTTCATGTGACCTTCCTGTCTCAGCCTCTCTTAGTCATTGTTACCATGTTACAAAATATGTGTTCCATGAACATAAGTTTCCTCCCTTAATGTTATATAATTTTCTTAATCTTTGTCATATTTTGCTATGGTGGAGATAAAATAAAACCAAGACAATCTAATCCAAAACTTTGATTCTTACCATTGGGGGCCAGGGAGATGGCTCAGTAGAATAAGCTCTTGCCTGGCAAGCCCAAGGGCCTGTGTTCAATCCCTGGTTCCACCCCCCCCCCCCAAAAAAAAACAAAACAAAAACAACAACAACAAAAAAATGGTTCTTACCATTACTTGAATAATTGTGTTTTTATATTCTAAGCAAGCATATTTTTATTATCAAAGGTTTTTTTGATAACTGATTGCTTATACTTGTTTCAGAAATAAAAAAGACAATATATATTGACTGTATGAATAGACTTCTGTGCTCAGATTTAGAATCTGGTTGGAGGTTAGATACTGTAAATACTTGGAAAATTAAATAAAAACAAGAAATTATGTAGTTGTCCTAATTAAATGAGATTAATTATATGAAGTGTTTAGCAGAGTGTCAGTACTCCAAAGTGCTTATTGTCTTGTCTTTTGGTTGTAGGCAGCTGAATTAGAAATATTATAGGCAGGGGCCGGGGAGATGGCTTGACTGGCAAACGCAAGGATCTGAGTTCAATCCCGGGTTCTGCAAAAAACAAAACAAAACAAAACAAAAAAAAACAAAAAAAAAAGAAATATTATAGGCAGTCGTACCGGGCCAGGCCCTTAAGGAGACAAGATGGAAGACAAGGTGACTTTACAACTTGAAAGAGAAAGACACTCCTGTATGGGCCACACCTTAAGACCAAGACAAAAGAGGAAACACATACTTCCCTAGGGATGGGCATCAGGGATTGATATTCTAAATAGGTATCAGTCACCTTGAAAGAGTGCAAATGAGTCACTAACCCAACCCCCAACAGGAAGAGACCTTGTCCTGTATTCATGCCTGCTTGCTATGTGACTTGCTTCTTCATTTGATACTGGATTTAATCAATTTTACCAGAGCAATTGTACTTGTAATCTCATTGGTTGACCATAGCTTTGTCCCACCACATGCTCCCCCAAGACAGTTCTCATGTCTTCTCCACCACCCTAGACCCGCCTCACCACATGGTTTTCCTCTATAAAAGTCCCTGAAAGAGACAGCTTCCCTGGAACCACCAGCTGCCCCCCACCCCACCCCCACCCTTCTCTCGGACAGGAGCTTTCTTTCCCTCAATAAATCTATTGTGCTTATAACCTCCATTTGTTCCTAAAATTCATTCTTTGGCTTTAGAGAACCCGAATTCCCAAGTACCTTTTAGGTTGGGAGGTAGTTTTTCTCCTTGTGTCATTTGGAGGTTTTCCTGTATCATTTTGACTAAATATTAGTTAAAATAGTATTTACAGAGAGTTTTGTCTTGATTTTCAAAGATAAAATAGTAAGATGTCTTGCTTTTTAGAGCAGAGATTACTGTGAGATGAGTAGACTTAGACTTGGACATTGGTAGAATTTGAAAATGAAAGGTCATTTGGAAAGCAAGAGAGAGAACAAAAGCAAGGCAAGGATCTACAAAAGTTGTGGCCCTACCTACAAACTAGTTACCTCATTTGGAGGCATAGGATGTATAATGGAGATTGTGTTGGGTTTATCTATATAGCACCCTAGATTTATAGGCTCATACTTCATACATAGAGAAAAAATGCTTTAAAGATGAGAAAATATGACCCTTTCTGAAATGTTTTTTATTTATTTTCTTTTTCTGTATTTTATTGAAAGGTCTACAGAGTGTTTAGGATCTCACTCCTAGATCGGATTTGTAGTGATTCTCCTGTTTATAGCCTCCCCAGTATTACAGGCACATGCCACCATGCCCAGTCTGGATTGCCCTCTCACCCTTCCCAGGGGGTGGTGCCAGCATACAAATATCTTTTTTAAAGATTATTTACCTGTAAGATGATTTCGTTAGTTTAATACATTTAGAACTGCTTTGGAGGATACTACGTTAAAGAAAATTAGTTATTTTCATGCTATATTTTTCTAGATTTTTGCAAGTTCTCAAATTTTAAAAATTAGAGATCTTTGGATAGTATTCTTATTTTCACTCAATTATGTTTCCATAGAGTGCCATATGTTTCTTATGCAGCATCTAATACTGCAAGCTAATACTCTTTTCAAATTAGTGAATGTTTATTGCACTTGATGAATCATTTTTGCTCAGGTTGGTGTACTTGCTGAATTCATTTAGTGATTTTGTTTTATATATAGAACATCTGATGGACTTGTTCTCATTTGTAGTTACCAGCTGTTTACCAAGTTTGACTTTCTGTTCTTTTTCTGATGAAGAGCTCTCGTTTTCTCAATCCTTATTTTTTTTCCTTCTGATACCATTACTAACACCTTGGTTTCTTCAGTCAAAAGGGAGATACTTTTCATAAAGAAACTCAGGTTTTTTAAAAATAAAATAATGTAGTTACTACCTTTGAGCTTTTTATTTTATTTTTTTTTAAATTTTTTTTATTTGTGTGTGTGTGTGTGTGTGTGTGTGTGTGTGTGTGTGTGTGTGTATGTGTGGCCAGCTCAGCCCACCAGGGGGCGGGGCTGGCTGGCATGTGGTGCTGGGGGGTTGAACCGTGGTTGCTGTGCTTTGCTGAGCTTGTTCTAAGTAGGTGCTTTAGACCACTGAGCCATCTCACCAGCCCACCTTTGAGCTTTTTAGATATAAATGAATGGTTTGTTTGGTTGGACTCATGGGTTTCTTTTATTAGCCTTTATGTGGATGTATGTGTGCAGGTCTTATACTCTGACCAAATTGGAAATGCATTTTGAATAGAGACTTGGTTTTATTTGTCTTTTGTATAGGCTCTTTTACAATAATTTTGAGTGTGTTGAGCAGTACATATTCCCAGACACATGACTGAACTGAAATATGTTGGTGGATCTTATTTACTTATTAAGAAAGTGCTAAAAAATACAGTCATAAATAATTTGGAAGAGATTCAACACCTGGGATGTGCTTATCTGTTGGCTTGTAGGCCCATGTAAGAGTCCAAATTTCTGTGCAGTAGAGAGCTAAAGAATGATATAAGTTAGTGGTTGCAGCATTCACATCACTTGGGTAGGTACATTGTAGAAACACGGGTTCCTAGGCCCAACTCCAGGCCTCCTTAACCAGAACCCTGGAGTGGAGCCCAGTCTGTGTTTTAACAACAAGTCCTCCTGTTGTCACTGAATGGTAACACCATCTTTTTTTTTTTTTTTTTTTTTTTTTATAACACCATCTTTAAGCAAGAGGGCTAGAGTTAATGAATATGTGTTGGAGAAAAAACAACTAGCAGTCTACATTAATCAAGACATAAGCCGGGATCCAGCAGACCCATCCCTTACTTTTCCACTATATATTTATACTTTATTATAATAGCCAGCTGTGTGTCTCAGAACCTTTCCCTGAGGGATACAGGAAGCAATCTGTGTATTTACTCACTTGGTATGATGAATGGCAGAGAATGTACACATGTGAAGAAGTGACAAAACAAGATTTGGACCCACCCTTATGGGTATTGGAATGGTTTTTGTGTATGTTTACCCAAGCACAGAGAGTCCAGTAGACCCACACTACTCCAGGATTTTTTTAAAGTTTACTTTTGATTTTTCTGAGAAATAACCTAATTCAGTACAATGTCACATGGAAAAACAGATTTGAAACTTTTGGGGGAGGTGAAAAGTAAATTATCAAGCCAGGAATGTTGGCACTTGGAAGGCTGAGCTGGAGGATAACTGTGAGTTCAAGGATAGCCTTGTCTACAATGTTAGTTCAATGCCAGCCTGAACCGCGCAGTGAAACGCTGTCTCAAAAGACGCTCCCCCCAAAAAAATAAGGCGAATCATCAAATTACTTATGCATGGATGATGAAGATGGTGCATTATGATAAAATCCATGCTTTCATAACAGGAGAGTGATGTGTGAGGATGATGGTGGTGGCGGTGATGATGATGATGATGGAGGAGGAGGAGTAGGAGGAAGACTTTGATGTTGGCCATTGGAGCCAAAGTTCCTGTGATGGTGAAATGGAGCAAGACTACTGGTACAGTTACAGAAAATGCACACCTTGATTAAGATAATGAAGAACACAGCACTGTGAAAACATATTTGGCTAGTCAAAATGTTGTGAAATGGCCAGGCAACCAAATCAAATGGGCCGGGGAGATGACTCAATGGAATAAACACTTCCCTGGCAAGCTCAAGGGTCTGTGTTTGATACCTGTTTCTGCCAAAAAACAAAAAACAAATGGAATGGTCCAGTGTTAGAAATAGATCCAAAAATATAGTGAGGGTCTTGGCAGGGGTGAAGCCTGTAGGACACAATGCTGGCACTGCCATTCAGTGCTGGAAGTTGTAACAGATGAAATGCTGCAAGATGCTGTGAAATAGACAAAGGCTGAAATGCAAGTAAAACATTCTATAATATAACATTCTATGCACCAATATAATATAACATTCTATGTCTATGATATAACATTCTGTGCACCAGTAGCCATATTAAAAATGTATTTATTATGACACCTCACTAGCTGAACTGAAAGCATTCTTAGGTCTGCTGTAGTTAGCATAGATTTCTTATGGTGACTCTGCAGGAATGGAAAAGTGATGGGTAAAAATATAGGATAAAAATTTATGCCGTTGTAGATGCAAAAATTTATGCTTTCAGTTTAGACATTTATCCTGGAACTCAGTCATTGGGTCCTTATTAGTATAGTAATAAACCAAATGACTTTGTGGACAGATTTGTTGTTTCCATTTTCCATACTAATCAGCCTGTGACATTGAACAGTTAAGATTTACCAGTTTCCAGTTGATGTTACATTTGCTAACAGAGCACAAGTTGATCAGTGCAGGAACTATACACAAGAAACCCAGAAATTCCAAATGAAATGTTGCAATTTCAAAACAAATAATTGTATAGTTCAATTTTTGAATTTCAGAAAAATGTAACATTGGCTTCATATATGACAAAAAAAAAAAAAAGCAAACTGATACTGCTGATGTCAACATTTCACCCTGATGGAAGTATATATGGAAGTGTCAATGAAATGGAAACCTGAGATGGAAACTTTAAACAACAAAATCAAATGTGGAATAGACGTTGATGAGTTATACAGCAACTGTGGTGTTACTTGAAGCACAAAGCACTGGAAAAACACTGCCCAGGGAATTACACACACACACACACACACACACACACACACAAAAAAAAAACAACAAACTGGAGCACACTGGTGAGCTGACAGGTGTACAGACAGGAGCAGTGACACAAAGGTTTACTATGACAGTAGGAACACAAGGTGTCAACTTCTCTAAAATAAAGTGTAGGAAGATAAGACTTATATACTACCCATGTAAGTGATTCTTGTGTATAGAATATGCAGTTGATATGTATGAAGACTGCCTTGGGTGTGACAGTTGAAGCAAAGCTTATTTTTGTGGTGGAGTTGGTATTTTCTTCTTTTTTTAAAAAACGTATTTGGTTGTTACAGGGTCTCACTACACAACTTGGACTCGATAGAACTTTCATTTTTGTCATCTTTAAATGCATGTATCATTTTACCTAACGATTATGTCATTGCATAATACATAATTTCAAAATATTCTATAGTCATTGAAGCATGAATATTTGATGTCTTTCCTCTGTATGCAATTGTATTGTTTTTGGACTATTTTCAGATAGATATAATCCTTTTAATTGGGTAGGTAAATGGTTCATTGAAGTGGAAATAATACAGAATATACATATTGAAGGATATAAGAGGACTGATAAGTGGGATTTTGTGCTCATTTTGTTATTGGATACAAGTAGAATTGAGTCTCATTCATATTAAGTAGCATTAAGTTTACTTACTAAATCCTCATAATTCTTTAAGAATGTAAAGTCATCTTTAAATGTGAAGTTCTTATATGCTTCATGTGAGAATAGTATAAGTGGTTACTGTATGTGACTTTAAATAGGTCCTGCCTGTCTTTTACAGGAAGTTAGTATTTGCAATGTAGTTTCCATTCCTTAAGTGAAGGATATTATTTCAGTTCTAAATGTCTTATTTATTCTGGAGAGGAGTTTTTCACTGAAAATAAAAAGTTGTTTATAGTTTGATTTATGTACAATGGCAGGATTTTAATAATTCTTTGAGGGACAGATATCAGATTCTCTGTTTTCAAACTTTGGTTTTCTTTTCTCTTACACGGTATATTTCCTTAAATGGGTTTGAGAAAAGGGAGATATTTATTGTTTGTAGGGAAGGTCTAGGATAAAGTTACACAAGACAAGGAATGCCAAGACTCTGAAAGTCCTAATTCACAGGGAGATTGTAAGAGCTCTCCTGGTTTTGTTTTCCACACTTGTTATAAAAAAGAAACTCAAGAGCTGGCCAAATAGCTCAGCAGATAAAAGTGCCTGCTTAGGCAGACACAGGCCCCTGGAGTTCGATTCCTGGGCCTGCCATGCTGGCCCCGCCCCCAGGGCACCCTGAGAGGGTGATTGAGACTGGGCATAATGGCATGGGCCTGTAGTCCCAGCACTTGGGAGGCTGTAAACAGGAGGATCACTGAGTCTGGTCTATGCAGTGAGACCCTGTACACCCTGTCATAAAAATACAAAAAATAAAAAAGAAACTCAAATGTAAACACTTGAACAAACTGCACTTTATGTCTTGTATATGCTTGTAGTTATAGTTGTAGGGTTATAGGCTCTTAGAGGATAAGGACTATTAAGTTGTACTATCCCTACCCTGAAGTAAACTGTATAGAGGTGTCCCTTTCTTTAAAAAAAAAGTAATACTTTTAACTCTTTGTACCCTTTCTGTATTTTACATACTTTGTGACAGATTTGTAAAGGAAATGCTGTAACTGTCTTGTATTCCAAAGGCTCTTTCTTAAGCTGAATTTTTTTCTTAATGTGTTTGTTCTGAATGGAAGTTAATACTGTTTCCTTTCCACAGGCCCAGATTGCCTTCCTTCAGGGGGAAAGGAAAGGTCAAGAAAATTTGAAGAAGGATCTTGTGAGGAGGATCAAAATGCTGGAATATGCTCTTAAACAGGAAAGGTAATTAAATAAAATGGAAGGTAGTGTTCTCTTAAATGTCAGATTAGTTTTTTCTTTATTTCTGAAATAAATTCAGATTTTAATGCTCTGTAGTCTTCAATTCAATGTATCTGCAACTATTTTGTCTGTGGTTTACTGTTTAGTATGAATAATCTAATTATAATGATCAATATAGCATTCTATACGATTTAAAACATTTTAGCAGCCTTTCCCTTGACTTTATCTTAAGAGATGTACTTCTTTAAATATGGATATGTGGTTTTTCTTTTTCTTTTTTGAGACAAAGTCTCTTATGTACTTCAGACTGGCCTTGAGCTCACTGTGTAGCCTACATTCCCCTTGAAGTCAGGACAATCATCTTTCCTCAGCCTCCTCAGTGCTGGAATTATAGGTCTGTGCCACCACTCGCTCTCAGTATTCCCGTCTTTATAGGGTAGAAAGCTTTTTTTTTTTAAATGTAAAGCACATGTAGGTAGTTCCATTTCTCTTCATGCCATCTATTTTTCAGTTTGATGTAATTTTTAATGGAATAAATTGCTTTCATAGATTATGCTGAGGATCTTTTTATGGACTTTGTGTGGGTTATTCTTTTACATTCAGCTGTTTTTATCTCTCCAGAGGCTAATATTTTACTTTTCAATTTTTGCAAGTGTCTATAATACTGAACTACTTTGGGGTCTTAAGTACAGGAGAATAGGTCATGAATAAAAGTTTTAGAAATTTAGTTTAGTGGATGGTCTTGGGATTTTATTTTATTTGTATTTTACGGAAGTAGTGATCTTCCTATTTACAGCTTCCCAAGTGCTGTGATTACAGGTGCGCGCACCACCACGCCCAGTCTGAATTGCCTTCTTGGTGCACCCTGGGAGTGAGGCTGGCACAGCAGGCCCAGGGATTGAACCCCTGACCCCTGTGCCTGCTTGCAGGTGCTTTAATCCGCTGAGCTATTTGGCCAGCTCGGTCTTGGGAGTTTTGATTGTCAGCAATCAGACAATGCATTATTTTAGGTAGTGTTTGGTATTTTGACCGGCGCTGAGAAAAGACAAGACGGGGACTCCTTCTTTGTCTTTAGACTTCTTTATTCTCTGGCCTTCCTCCTCCTCTCCTAACCCCCCTTCTTATATCCCCCCCGGACCTATCAGAGGGAGCCAAGTATATCGTCCGACACAGGCAACAGGCCAACAGCCAGTTGCCTCGCAGGGCTGTGCGAACCAATCAAATCTTGCCAGCAGGGACCAGGG
>NW_004524596.1:5635630-5650829 GCF_000260255.1 Octodon degus | reverse complement strand
TTTTGCGGAACCAGGGATTGAACTCAGGCCCTTGCGCTTGCCAGGGAAGCGCTTATTCCACTGAGCTATCTCCCCAGCCCTAAAAATATCTTGAGAGATGGTTTGAAAACCATATTAGTAGATGATCTTTAAAAAGTTGAATTTGTGGGGCGAGGGTTCTAGAAATCAAACTCAGGACGTCACACTTGCCAGGCAGGTGCAGTATCACTGAGCTAAGTCCTAGCAAAAGTTGAGATTTAAAGAACAAATTATCTATTTATTTATTTTTTGGTACAAGGTCTCACTATTCAGCTCAGACTCATAGTGATCTTCCTGTCTCAGCCTCTCCAGCACTGGAATTACAGACATGTGCCACCACACCTGGTTTTTGTGGCTGGCACAGTGTGCCCAGGGTTCTGGGACTGGCATGGCACATGGTACTGGGGATCAAACCCAGGTCGTTGCACTTGCCAGGCAGGCACTTAGACCACCAAACTGTCTCTCCAGCCCAAAACATTGAGATCTTAGTGACTAAATTGTAGACTTAACAAAAGATAGAATAACAGCATTAATAACTATTTATCGATTAGCTAGTGTTTATCAGGTCCCAAGCATCAAGTAATTTAAATAGAGCAATAGCGCTATGGTGGGGGATTTTTTTTTGGCTCACTCAGGATGCCTTAAGGGCAGTTCTGGTAAGGCATGAAGATCTGGGGATCTAACCACAGAATTCTGAGCCTGACTGCTTTGCTTAAACAGGCACTTAAACAACTGAGCTAATGGGCAGGCCCCCAGGACTGTTGTGAAGCCTGCACTGTTTACCAGTATTAAGCTATCTCGTAACATAGAACAGTTGAAATATACAAATACTGGACAGGGATGTTGTATGTGGGTGTGCTTGCATGCAAGTGTGCATATCTAAACTTGTAAAAACAGAACTGAGGTAAGGTATGATGGATGCTATCATAGAATTATGTAGTGAGTATATATAGAATGAGGTCACAAAGAAGGGAGTGGATATTACCACCTGGAAGATGGAACTATAAAAGAGGCATAGTTAGAGGAGATGAAATTCAAGCAGCATCCTGAATAAGGTGCTTGCCAGTTGGATATGATAGTAAAGACCTGGTGCAAAGTTGAGTAATATGTTTAGCAATTTGTAATCATTGTGTGAGAGGGTAAGGTTTTGTGATTTGATGCTATTGAAAGGTTTTTAAGCATAAAACAGTGTGAAATATATATTTAGAAAGATCACCCTGATCTCAGTTTGGGTGCTGTACTGGGAAGATCTGTTAATACAGGCAGCAAGATTCAGTTTAAGATGAGGAATGATAGCAATAGCTGCACAAACAGGTTTCACTTATAAATCATTTTAAATAGAGATAATTATAAAATTTGTAAATGATTTAAAAATGTGGAAATGATATAAGAGGTAAGGGAGAAAGAAAATTCAAGAATTGCTCCCAGATAGTGTTTGAGATAGAATAAGTGTGATGGAATTAGAAATATTTGAGGAAAACGCAAAGGAAGAAGAGCCAGCAGAGCAATCGAAAGGGAAGGAGACAACAGGACTTTGGAGGCAAAGTAGCAGAGGAAGGAAGGAGTTAGACACTTGGAAATGCCAAGCAATGTTCATGTAAAATGTGCACTGAAAACTTGGATTTGCCAGTTGGGTATTTGTTGGTATATTTGCCAGAAAAACTTCAGTAAGGTGGCAGGAACGTAAGCCAGATCATAGGGATAAAGTGAGAAGGTTGATAAAGTGGAGGCAGATTTAGTCACTTTACCCTGAAAAAGTCTGACTTTAAAGAACACAAGAGATAAAAACTGGTTGAGTCTAGGGAACATTCTCTTCTTTTCTTAAACTAATGGCAGCCTCCTATTATAGTATCGTATTCTGTATCTTTTGCATTTTGTGGGAAGATTTGAGATTTAAGATTATTCTTTTTTTTTTTTTTTTTCCAGAACTGGGGATTGAACTCAGGCTCTTGTGCTTGCCAGGCAAGCGCTTATTTATTTATTAATTATTTATTTTCCGGGACCAGGGATTGAACTCAGGCCCTTGTGCTTGCCAGGCAAGCGCTTATTCTACTAAGCTATCTCCCCAGCCTCTTAAAATTTAATAAATTACGGAATAAGATATATTTCGTTGTGCCTTAGAGTTCTAACACATTTCAGTACTCTTCCAAAATCATTTTTTCTAATGTTTTGTTTTATTTTATTTTTTGCTGTACCGGGGATTAAACTCAGGACCCTGTGCTTGCCAGTCAAGCATTTATTCTACTGAGCTATCTCCCCAGCCCTCTAATGTTTTAATATTAGGGCTTAACTTTTTTTTTTTTTTTTTTGGTGCTCTAGAACAATTTAATGCTCTTCATTCTAAAATTAATTTCCTAATGCCTTAATGCCAGGAATTTGAAAACATATTTTTGTTTGTCTGTTTATTTGTTTTGTCGCTGACTCAGCTTGCTCTGTGGGCAGGGCTGGCGTGGCATGTGGTGCCAGGATTGGACCGCAGTTCCTGCTTGCTTGCCTAAGCAGGCACTTTAGACCGCTGAGCTATCTTGCTGGCCCCAAAAGGAGATATCTTTCTGATTTAGTTCTCCGAAGTACTAGGGATTGCGGGCGTATAGCAATATCACCCATCAGAAGAATATTTGTGTTCTTGATTCATTTTGATTTATTGTTACAATAAATTTCAGGCATTTTGTCATGAACCAGTAAGGATCATGGTTAATCTAAACATTGTGTTTAGATTTTTTAAGTAGTCCCACTTTAAGATCCAAAATTAAGTAAAAATTGAATCTAACCTAATAGATGGGTTACTTACTTAGCAAGGGTTTTATCAAACCATTCCTCAAAGGTGACAGAACTCACAAAAGAAGTAAATTTACACATGAATTTTCAAGAATACACAGTGTGGCCCCATTTATCAGTACACAGCTGTAATCCTAGCATGTAGGGAAGTGTAGCCAGGAGGATCACAAGTTTTAGCACAGCTGGGGCAATTGAATGACTTAGCGAAAACTGTCTCAAAATTTTTTCTTTTAAAAGGACTGAGGCTTTATTTAGCTCCATGTGAAGGTCTTGGGTACTGCAAAATAAAACCAGAAAGTAACCCTTTAATATGAGAGTTACTCAGGAAGTTGTATTTTAAGGAATTTCAAATGCTAAAAAATACATTGTGAAGCATTTCTCCCGTATTTCCCGTTTCTCTGCATTCACTGCTACTTTTATCCACACTACTGTAAGAACGCACCTGTCTTCCTTGCTCTAATATTTCCACATTCCAGTTCATCTTCTGTGACCACAGAATTCATTTTGTAAACACAAGTGGAATAATTGTGTTACATTCCTGCTTTTAAAATATTTGTCTAATTCCGAAGGTATTCCTTTGCAAACAGGCCCAGTGCATTTGGATACCAAACACATTTGGTTTTATAGTGGGTCTTTTTTTTTTTTCTGTGATATTCTTCAAAGAAATAACCTCTCTATCCATCCATTTATGTGGCTGGAAAACTAATATTTTTTAAGATTTAACTAAAATTTCATGTGCTTCCATTTTATTTACTGTATTTGACATTACTTTTGGCAGAATTAGATAATCCTGAAACACATTCTTTTTTTTTTTTTTTTTTAATGTATTTGGTACAGGGTCTTATTACGCAGCTCAGATTTGTAGTAATCCTCCAGTTTTCAGCCTCCCCAGCACTGGGATTACATGTGTGCACCACCATGCCCAATCTTGGTGGCCAACTCAGTATATGCCTTGGGATGGGGCCAGTGTGGTGTATGGTCCCGGTGATGGAACCCCAGTCCCTATGGTTGCTTAAGCAGGCGTTTAGTCAGTTGAGCTATCTCACCGGCCCCCTGAACTCCGCAAAAAAAAAAAAAAGCATCTTCTTGTTACTACCCTCATCTAACTACATGCTGAAGTTTATTCCCAGTAGTCAGCATACTACTTGGCATATCATAATTTGATGATGATGATGATGATGATGATGATGATGATGATGATGATGATGATTTTTTTTTTTTTTTTTTTGGCAGAACCGGGGATTGAACTCAGGTCCTGCGTTTGCCAGGCAAGCGCTTTTTCTACTGAGCCATCTCCCCAGCCCCTCAATGATTATTCACTGAACTTAATCATTTTTAATGGAAATGTGATTTGGCCTATTATGTTATATTCCAAGCACATGAATGATAATAGGTTTTAAAACAAAGAATGACATTTTTAGTTCCTTAAACTGGTCTTGAATTTAATTGATTCAAATGCACTTCCTGTTTCAGCCTCAAAAGGAGCTGGGACTTTAGAGATGCACTGCAACACCTAGTTTATTAAAAACTTTGTTAATTTATCCAGTAAGTCCAATTGAAGAGTCTAGCTATCTGTTAAACACAGAGCTGTATTAAATATGAGATCTGATTATTTGTCCTTTAATCAGAATAAGACAGGAAAAAAAAAGCAGGGAACAAGAAGATTAAGTAAGCTGAAGTCTTAAAACTATGGGAAACTGAGTGAGAAAATATTTTAGCATATTCAAAGGGAATGTTAGGAAGCTTGAGGAAGGGTCTGTAATTAAAATACTTTTTTGTGAATTTAATATATCACTAGGGAGACCTTGATTTAAGGGACCATAGCTTTCATAAAGGCAGCTGTTCTTTACCTGCTGGGGAGATGGCTCAGTAGAATAAGCGCTTTCCTGGCAAGTGCAAGGGTCTGAGTTCAATCCCCGTTTCTGGGAAAAAAAAAAAAAAAAATTGTATGAAATGTTACACAAAATTTATGTTACTACTTTTGATTTTTATTTTGTAAATTTTGTTGCAGTTTTACTTGAGACCACTAGAATGCACTGTAATGCAGTATATGTTTGAAAATTTATATAAAATTTAAATAAACTTTATAAAATTTTATTGCCACTCTTATAGTAGATGTTGTTAGAAAATATGAAGAATTACAGTTACATTAATCTTATTGCTAGGTTTATACCTGTAGTCGCAGCACTTAGGAGTCTGAGGTAAGAAGATTGCCATGACTTCCAGGACATCCTGGGCTACATTGTTCGAAACAAGTCTGATTTATATAGCAAGACTATGTTGTAAAAAGAATCTTATTTATTTTCTTGTGATTGTAAGTCAATTTAATATCTTTAAATTTTACCTTCCGATAATGAACATTATTACAAATATACTGAAATAGAATTGGGAAAATTTAGTCTGATGGATTAAATCTTTGTGACTTAGAGAGATGGAAAATATGTCCTAATTTGGACTAAATATATTTACTGAGATTTTTTAAAAACAAATGGATACATATAGCTTATTAACCAGTAACAACAAAATGTCTCCTTTCTGCCACAGTTCAGTGATTTCCTTCCCAAGAAACTTAATGACTGATGTCTTATATATCATCCTTCTGGAAATATTTTACTCATATGAAATATATATACAAACTATATAGAAACATTTAGAGATATATTGTATGTAATATTTTGTGTCTTTCTGTTAGGTTAGAGATCATAATCCATATTCACACAAAACATTTTGGTTTTTTTCTTCTGTTACTGAGTATCAAACCCAGAGGTCCTCTAACACTGAGGTACATTTTTATTTTGAGACAGGGTCTTGCTAAGTTGCCCAGCCTGACTTTGAATTTAGATGTTCCTGCCTCCACTTCTCAAATAGCTGAGATACAAAGTTATCCCATTTTCTCCTATCATTTTCCTTCTTCATGGATACTTTTTTTCCCCTTCTCCTCTGTCCATCTCTAGTTTGCCTGCCTATGTTTATTTTTACATGTACATAATACATTTCAATTCCCTTTTCATCCTCTTTCCCTCTCCCCCCTTACTCCATCTCTTGATTCCCTTCCCCTTTGAGAAAGATCTATCTTCCTACTGCCTATCATATAATTTTTATTTTGCTCTTTATAAAGAAGAGGCACCTTGTGATGTTTAAGCTTATATGTGATTTATTTCACTTAACATAATGAACTCAAAGTGCATCCATTTTCCTATAAATCCCTTAAGATTGTCTTTCTTTATGGCAGAATAGTACTCCATTATGTGAAAATACCACATTTTCCTTATCTCTTCATCTATTGATGGACATATAGGGCCACTTTCATGCTTTAGCTGTTAGGAATTGTGCTATTGTGAGTATGGGTATCCATGTATCACTGTAGATGCTTTTAACTCTTTGGGCAGATACCTAGAAGAGTAACTAGGTCAGACGGAATGTCTAGTTTTATAGTTTTTGAGGTGCTCCACTTGACTCATAGTGGTTCTATTAGTTTACATTCCTACTAGCAATGTAGAAAGATACACCCTCATCCCACCCCACCTATGCTTGTGCCCCTTGCAGGCTTCTTCCTTTGTACTTATTTGATTTCTTGATGATTACTGTTCTTTTTGGAGTGATAATGGTTGGAATTTCAATCTTATTTATCACTTTTCTAATGATCAGAGATGGTTGAATATTTCTTCATATAATTATTGGCCATTTGTATTTCTTTTGTGAAGTGTCTGTTCATTTTACTTGTCCCTTTTTTTGGGGGGGGGGGGCAGAACCAGGGATTGAACTCAAGCCCTTGCGCTTGCCAGGGAAGCGCTTATTCTACTGAGGCATCTCCCCAGCCCAACTTGTCCCTTTTTTGATAGATCTTTATTTTGGAGAGTCTAATTTTTTTGAGTTCTTTGTATATTCTAGATATTAGTCCTTTTTTTCTTTATGTAATACAGGCTGACCTTGAACTCACAACAATCTTCCTGCCTCAGTCTCTAGAGTACTGGGATTAAAGGCATGTACCACCACACCTATTAGTTCTTTTTGTGAGGAATAGTTGGCAAATTAAGTTGTCTTTCCTTGCTATTGGTTGTTTCTTTTGCTGTGTATAAGTTTTTTAATTTGATATGATTCCATTTGTTGAGTCTTGAGTACTATTTCCTGTGGAATTTGAGTTCTGTTCAGAAGGTTTTTGCCTTTGTGAATGCAGTTGTTTTTTGTTTTTGTTTTGGTGCTAGGAATCAAATTCAGTACCTTGCACTTGCCAGGCAGGCAATGCGCCACTGAGCTTTATCCCGTCCTTGTCTTTGTGAATGACTTTAAAAGTTTTACCAACTATTTTATCTTCCTGCAGATTGTGTTTTTGTTTTAACATTTAATCCTCTTGATCCATGTTGATTTCAGTTTGTATATGATAAGATACTGGTCTAGATTCGATCTTCTGCATGTGTATAGCCAGTTTTCCCAGCACCATTTATAGAAGAGGTTATCTTGGGGAACTAAGGCAGCAGTATCATTGCAAGGTCAAGGCTGTACTGGACAACATTGTTTAAGGCCAATCTGAACTACATAGTGAGACCTTGTCTCAGAAAAAAAAAAAAAAAAGGACAAAAAGAGGCTATATTTCATCCAGTGTATGTTTTTGGCCCTTTTTTCAAAAATCAATTAGTTGTGTGTGCCTGGGGTTGTTTCTGCATCATATATTTATAGGCCATTATCCTAGAAACATATATTCATTTCAAATACTGATCTTCTCTTTAGGTTCCTGAATTTGGCAGGGAGTCTAATTCTTTTTTTTTTTTTTTTCAGTTTTCTATATTCTAAACGGTAGTCCTTTGTCTGAAGAGTAACTGGCAATTTTTTTTTTTTTTCATTCTGTAGATTGCTTCACTCTGTTGGTGGTTTCCACTGTTGTGCAGCTTTTTAATTTTATGTAATCCTATTTGATGATTCTTAGAATTATTTCATGTACAAACAAGTTGTATTTCTTGTACAACTTCCTTGTTCAGAAAGTCTTTGCCTATGCTTCATATCATCAAGAGTTTTGTCTGTCTTGTCTTCTAAAAGATTAAATGCTTCGTTTTTAATATTTAGACCTTTGTTCCAATTTGATTTTAGTTTGGTGCATGATGAGATATATGGTTATAGATTAAATCATGATATGTGGATAGATGCTTTCTCCAGCACCATTTAAAGAGGCTGTCTTTCTTCCAGTGAAAGTATCTGGCCTCTTTGTCAAAGATACAGTATCTGAGTGTACCTGGAATTGTTTCTGTATTCTTTTTTTCTGTTTCATTGATCCACAAGTCTTATTTTGTTTTTGCTTTTGCCAATACCATGCTATTTTTATCACAGTAGCTTTGTAGTGTAAGTTGAAGTGCGGGATTGTGATGGCCCCTGCCTTTCTGTTCTTACCCAGAATTGCTTTTGGTACTTTACTTCTCTTCTGGTCCTCTGAGTTTTAGGATTGATTTCTCTAGTTTGGTGAGGAATGCTATTGGTATTTTGACTGGGATTGCATTTGTTTTGGATGTTTGGCCATTTTGAATATATTAGTTCTGCTTGTCCAGGAGAAGGGGCTATCTTTCCATTTTCTTTCTTTCTTTTTTTTTTTTTTTTTTTTTTTCTTGGAACAGGGGATTGAACTCAGGCCCTTGCGCTTGCCAGTGAAGACCTTATTCCACTGAACCATCTCCCTGGCCCCTTATCTTTCCATTTTCTGATAGTCTCTTTGAGCTCCCTTTTTCAGAGCACTGTGGTTTTTATTGTAAAGGTCTTTTGCTTCTTTAGGTTAATTTCTAAGTATGATATGTATCTTGATGCTATTTTGAAAAATACTGTTTCCTTAATTTATCTCTGCATGTTTTTTAATAGCGTACAGGAACACTATTGAGTTTTGAGCATTGACTATCTTGCTATGCTACTAAATTTGTTCTAGGAGTCTTTTGGTGAAATTTTTGTGGTCTTCTATATAGAGGATCATGACCTCTACATAGGTCATTTAACTTCTCTTCCTATGTATGTCCTTTTTATTTTTTTCTCTTGCCTAATTGCTCTGGCTAATGTTCAAGAACAGGAGTTGTGACACTGAACATCCTTATCCTTGTCTTGTTCCTGATATTAGAGGGGAAGCTTTCAGTTTCTTTACATTTAAAATGATGTTGGCCATTGATTTGTTTGGCCATAGGTGGTTTCTATCAGATTGAGATGGAGACCTTCCATACCTATTTTCTTCAGAGTTTTTTTTTTTTTTTTTAATTGGGAACAAAAGTATATTTTTAGAATTAGCCAGTTGGACTCAGTCCCAATGAATTATCATCAGGAGCCAGTTGAACATATGCCGCCTTCTCTCCATCAGTCCTGATTAGGGTATTGACCATGGCAACATTGATGTCATAGAGCTTCTTTGGTTTGGTGCTTATTGGCTTTGACATCCATGATGAACACGAGTGTGTTGTTGTCCTTGATCTTTTTCATGGCTGACTGTAGTCAGAGGGAACTTGATGATGGCATAGTGGTCAAGCTTGTTTCTCCTGGGAGTGCTCTTCTGAGGGTATTTGAGCTGCCTCCAGAGCTGAAGTGTCTTGGGACAGCAGAAGGTGGGTGGTGTTTGTATCTTCTTTTTGTGGCTGTGGATGCCTTTCAGCATGGCCTTTTTGGCCTTTAAAGCTTTTGCTTTGGCTTCATCTTTGGGAGGGTCAGGGGCTTCCTTCTTCGCCTTCGGTGCCATCTTGGTAAAAAGGCCCAGAGAGGTTTTTTTTTTTGTTTTTGTTTTTTTTTTTTTTTTTTTTTTTTTTTTGTTTTTGTGAAACCGGGGATTGAACTCAGGCCCTTGTGCTTGCCAGGGAAGCACTTATTCCACTGAGCCATGTCCCCGGCCCCTAGAGTTCTTTATCATGAATGGATATTAGATTTTGTCAGATGCTTTTTCTGTTGAGATAATCATGTGATTTTTTTTTTAAACATTTATTTATTTATGTGTGTGTGTGTGTGGCTAGCTCAGCCCACCAGGGGGCGGGGCTGGCTGGCATGTGGTGCTGGGGATCGAACCGCGGTCCCTGTGCTTTGCCAAGCTTGTTCCAAGTAGGTGCTTTAGACCACTGAGCCACCTCTCCAGCCCCATGTGATTTTTTGATATTGCTTCTATTTATATGGTGCATTATATTTATTATTTGCATATGTTTAACCATTCTTGCATCCCTGGAATGCAACCTGCTTGGTCATGATGTCTGATGCATTCTCTTTGTCAATATCTTATTGAGAGTTTTTGCATCTATATTCATTAAAAAGATTGACCTGAAGTTCTCTTTTTTTGGTTGGAGCCTTTTCCAACTTCGAAGTCAAAATAATGCTTACTTTCGGAAATGATTTTAGGCACACTGCTTGTTTTTAGACTTCATTGAAGAATTTGAGAAGTATTGGTGTTAACTCTTCTCTAAAGTTCTTAAAGAATTTGGCAGTTAATCTATCAAGACCTAGGTTTTCATTAGTTAGTAGGGTGTTTTTTTTTATTTTATTTTATTTTATTTTTTTAGTTTCATTGTTATTAGGCTATTCAGGATTTTTGTATCTTCGTCCAAATGTGATAGTTATATGTATCAGGAACTCTCTCCATTTCTTCTGAATTTTCCATTTTATTCAGGTATAGGTTCTCAAAGTAGTTACCAGTAAACTTCTGGATTTTGAAAGAATGAGTTGTGATTTTGCCTTTTGTCATTTCTTTTTTTTCATAGAAAGAATCTCGCTATGTAATTTAGGCTGGTCTGAATTTGCTTGTGTATTCTAGCTTGGCCTCCAATGGTACTCCCAACTCAGTCTCTCACATGCTGGGATTATAAGTGTACACTGCCATGCCTAGCTGTCCTTGTAATTTCTTATTGCATAAATTGGAGCCTTATTTGGTAAGATTGGTTAAGGGTTTGTCTAATTTGATCCTTTTGAAGAACTAACTGTTCAACTCATTGCTTTGTATTTTTCTTTTTAGTCTCAATTTCATTAATTTCTTACCTTTATAATTTGCTTCCTTCTACTAGCTTTAGATTCGGATTGTTCTTATTTTTCTAGACTCTTTGGGTGCATCATTAGGTTATTTATTTGAACTTGCTCTGATGATATGGGCATTTACCACTGTAAACATCCCTCTTAGGACTGCTTTCTCTTTGTGTCCCATAGGTTCCTTTATGTCACACTGGCATTATAATTTAATTGTAGAAAGTGACTAATTTCTTCCTTAATTTCATGTGACCCATTGATTATTCAAGAGGTATGGTTTAACTTCTATATGTTTGCATATTTTTATGATTTGATAATATGCATGGGATATATATGTGTGTGTATATATATATTTGTTGTTGTTTGCATTTATATAAGCATGTTTTCTGGGCTGGTATAGGGTTTATTTTGGAAATAGTCCCATGTGCTTCTTTTTTTTTTTTTTTTTTTCCCCAAAACCGGGGATTGAACTCAGGCCCTTGCGCTTGCCAGGGAAGCACTCATTCCACTGAGCCATCTCCTCGGCCCCTCCCATGTGCTTCTGAGAAGAAGGTGTATTGTACTGTTGTTGGATGGAACACTGTATAGATGATTAATTAAGGCCATCTGTTTGAAGGTTTAGTTCAACTCTTGTTATTTATTTTTTTAGCTAGTTAATCTGTTTGTGACAGTGGAGTATGGAGGGTCCCCCAGTACAATTGTATTGGTATTTATCTGATTTTTCAAGTCCATTAGTGTTTGCTTTATGAAGTTAGGCATGGTGGTAGTTGGTGTATATATGTTTATAATATGTTACGTTTTCTTGTTGAATTGTTCCCTTAACCAATATATAGTACCCCCCCCTTTTTTTCTCATTTCTGATCAGTTCTGACTTGAAATCCATTTTGTCTGATATTATTCCTGCTTTTTGGTGGGTTCCTCTTGTTGTTTTCCATCCTTGAGCTTATCTGTTTTTTTATTTGAAAATGTTACTTGTATGGTGCATATCAATGGGTTTTGTTTCTTGATCCATTCTGCCAGTATGTTTTTGGCAAGGGAATTGAGACCATTCAGGTTGAAAAATAATAATAAAAGGTAGTAACTTATTCCTGTTACTGCATTTTTTTCCTGTTGCTGATTTCCTTTTTTCCCATTTGCTTAGCTATTCATCTGGCTGGGTATATTTTTATTTTTTTCACTTGTCATTGTTGGTTTCATTATCTCTTAAAATATCCTTAAGAATGCCGGTTTTCTGGTTGTGAGTTGCTTTAAGTGCGCCTTATGTTCAAAATACATTATTTCTCCATCAGTTTTTGGTGGAACTGGGGATTAAACTGAGGACCTTGCGCTTGCCGGGAAGCACTTACTCCACTGAGCCATCTCCCTGGCTCTCCCATCAGTTTTGAAGGAAAGTTTTGTAGGATGCATAAGTCAGGCTTGTAAGTTATTAACTTTTTGGGCTTGACACACTTCATTCCAATTAAGTTTCAGATCAAAAATTAGAGAAAAAGAAGGGCTGCAAGGACAGCCAACATTTTGGCCCTAGCCCTTCAAGGTCAGTGAGGACTCAGGACATAGGAGAACCTGTCCTGTAACATCATGTAACTCAGTTTTGTCCCAAATTTACTGATCAAGGAGGTTATGGGGCCACAGAACAACATGATCGATGATGCAGAGTGTGACTGAGGAGAGTCACATGGAGAGAAAACATTCTCTCAGGCTTAACCCTAAGCAATAGCCATGACTAATCCACATGGCTGCCACTGACAAAGGATCTACAAACTGCGGTACAGGGTTTCAGGGTAAATCCTGAGGGGATTTGACTGACCTTGGCAGATACAAAAGTTACATTTTCTTGTTATATAGGTCTTGTTTCATCTTGGTTTTAACGATCTAGCAGAAAAGTATAAAAACGAGATGTGAAAAGTAAAGCCTTACTAATATGCTGAGCTGTAAAAGGCTCAAATCAACAACTTCTGACATTGCCAGTCCTACAGATAACCCACTGCTATTATGGATGGACTACGGGACTATATTGGAATATTTTACTGAATTCAAGCACTTACAATATTTAAATGGCAATGGAATACCCATCTTTAACAAAACTGAACAAAAAGGGATACAAATGAAGGACCATTTTGTATCTGTATATACAAAATAGAATAGATATACAACTACTTTCTCTTAATTCAATGAAAAGAAAGATTTGTACTAATAGTGTTTGGACGGGATATTGTGTCTGCATCTTGTACTATGGAGTAACCACTACGAAGACAGCGTGCAATGTATTAATTATTGAAACTGTCCTACTAATTGGTTTTGAAACTGTCTCGTTGCTGTTTGTTTCTCAATAAAATAAAAACAAAAAAACCCCACTTCATTCCAAGCCCTCCTGGCCTTTATTGTTTATGTAGAGAAGTTGGCTGTGATTCTAATTGGCTACCTGTAGAAGTGATTTGTTGCCTTTTTCTAAGAGCTTTTAATAGTTTGTGCCTGTGATAGACTGGTATCTTGTGTGGTGTGGAGTGGTTCTCTTTTAGTTGTGGCTGTTTGGGCTTCACATACCTGTATGCTTAATTCTTTCTCTAGGGGGTTTCTGCAGTTATTTCTGTGCACAAGGTTTTTTTTTTTTTTTTTTAATTTGTTTTAGTACAGGATATACAGTGTCTCACTACATAGATCGGACTCGTAGTGATCCTCTGTTTTCAGCCTCCCAAGCGCTGGGATTATAGATGCACGCCATCTCGCCCAATCTCAATCGCCATATCAGTGCACCCCTGGGTTTAGGCCGGCACGACTTGTGGTGCTGTGGATTGAACCTGACCCCTGTGCCCTGCCTAAGCAGGCACTTTAGTCCACTGAGCTATCTGCACACAGGTTTCTTTTTATGCTATTTGTGTTGTGTTCTGATTTTTCACTTACTTCAATTACTATTCATCTTTGTATCATCTATCTGCTATTTGATCCATTTTGAATGTTCTCTTGTTGCTTTTAAGGTGTCCTTGAGTAGTTGGTATTTGAAGGTGTCATTTTCTAGTCCTAAAATGCTATCCTCAAACTGGTCACCTCTGCTTTTCTGATTGAAACCTTTACATGGATTCTAGTTCTTTGCTAGCTGGTCATTCATATTTTGTGTTATTCAGCTAGCTTTTTATCAGTGTCTTTTGAGAACTGGATTATATTAGTTATTCATTATTTAGTTATAGCTTCTGTATCTCTCTCTGATCTGTTCTCTAACCTTATCTGTTGTCCTTTTGAGTAATTCAGGTATGTGGCTTATACTAGTCCCTTGCAGCCCACTGGCCTTGGGTTGGCTTCAGGGGGGTGGTCTTTCATTTTTTTCTGAGTAAAAGACAGAGTATCTTAGGAAAAATATACTTAGTATTATTAGAATATCTTATTTAATATTTATGATTTAGGCTACATTTTTGCCTTGGGTAATACATTATAACTATACCTGGTGAATCATAATTACCTGGCAAGGTGCATAATATTATAGATAATTTTAATTTTCATTAAAAACTAAATTTTGAGAAAGTTTAGTGATCTTACACATGTATTTCTCTGTACAAATCTGCTGAACAAGGTAAAGTTCATGTTACACTCATCAAAAAAAAATGTGAGTACTAGGCCGGGGAGATGGCACAGTAGAATAAACACTTCCCTAGCAAGCACAAGGACCAGAGTTCAATCCTCGGTTCCACCAAAAAAAAAAAAAAAAAAAAAGTGAGTAGTACAGGGAGGAGAATGTTTATGGTTCATTTGTAATCAGAGAAAGATTTAAGATTTCTAGTATTGTTCTTTTACTTGGTTACAAAGTAATACTTTGCACTTGATGATCTAACAATAAAAAGGTAAGAGTTTCAGTATTATAACTTTTCATAGCATAGAAGGCTATGAGCCTTTTAAAATTGAACTTTTGCTAGGACTACCGTGTACTACTCCCTTTATGTATTTTAAAGTTCATGTAAATATGTTTTAAGATGGTTTATATTTTCTCATTTCTTTGTTAGAGCCAAATACCACAAGTTGAAATATGGGACAGAATTGAATCAGGGAGAAATGAAGCCTCCAAGCTATGATTCGGGTAAGCTAATTTTAAAGGAAGTTTAAGTGATAAAAAGAAGTTTCTGTCTTGTGTTTTGTGGCAACATTTATAGTTAATTTCTTTTTTTTATGAGCAGAATATATTTATTGAGAGAAAGAAAGCTCCTGTCCAAGAGAGGGACAGGAGGGGGACCCGAGCGGGTAGTTCCCCTGGGAAGTTAATTTCTAATTAGAGTATTTACCTCTTATTTGTGATTTGCTTATCTTTTGCCACTAGTAATTTAGTGTTGTGTAGAACATTTTCCACTACGCTTTTTTTTTTTTTTTTAGCCTATTTTTGCTATATTCTATACTTATTGGAAGTTGAGACTTCATGGGGTAGTAGGCACCAACATAACCTTGTCTTTTTTTTTTTTTT
>NW_004524596.1:5614427-5635190 GCF_000260255.1 Octodon degus | reverse complement strand
ATTTATTTATTTATTTATTTATTTGGTACAGGGTCTCCCTACACAGCTCAGACTTGTAGTGATCCTCCTGTCTCAGCCTCCCCATCACTGAGATCACAGGCGTGTGCCAGCACAGCATGCCCAGAGTTCTGGGGCCTGCATTGCATGCAGTACCAGGGGTTGAACCTGGATCCTTGTCCTTGTCAGGCAGGTGCTTAGACCACCAAGCTGTCTCCCCAGCCCATTTCTGATTGTTCTCCTCCCTTTCTCTTTTGCCACCAAATAATACAAAATAGTATTTGTGAACTATCAGATATTAAAGAGTAAGCTTGGTGAATGTTCAACTTAAGAGCAATTTATTTCAGTAAGTCACATTGTCCACATGAGTTAAATGTGTGGCCAGCTTTATAATTAAGTCAGTGTGGTAATGTGTTAATAAGTATCCACAGCAGAACACCAAATCTGAGATTTAGAGCGATACCAGTTGATCTGTGATATTTTTTTGTTGTATTTTTAGTTCTGTTTATACTTGAGAGTCTGTTCTTGAGATCTGAGATACATGTACATTTCAGAAAATTAATTTTTTTAAATAAATATATTTGTTATAGGCTATTTGTTAGGTTGTTGTAAGAATGTATTGTCTGGGGTGAGGGGATTATTTTATAGGCATGATAACATAAAAAAGTTTCCATTTCATATGTTTTAGTATTTATTTATTTATTTATTGCGGTACTGGGGATTGAACTCAGCGCCTTGTGCTTGCCAGGCAAGTGCTTATTCTACTGAGCTATCTCCCTAGCCCTGTTTTAGAATGTATTTATTTTTGTTTGGTTTTCCCCTTTATTTGTCATATAGCTCTTTAGGGGAATAAAAACCTAATTGTAATTTGTTTTTAGGGTTTATTAGTAAACAGTGTAGCTTAGTATAGAATACTTATTTGAAAATTGGTGTGTAAATATGTTTCGTTCTTTCCTGCCACTTTATTTATTTATTTGTTTTTATTTCTAATGTATTTGGTAGTTATAGGTTCTCCTTATGCAGCTCAGTCATAGTGATCCTTCTGTTTTCAGCCTCCCAAGCATTGGGATTACAGGTGTATGCTACTGTGCCTGGACTCTGTCTGTGGCTGGCTCAGTGCACCCTGGGTGCGGGGCTGACATGGCCTGTGGTGGTGGGGATCGAACCACAGTCCATGAGCTTGCCTAAGCTTGCCTAAGCAGGCACTTTAGTCCACTGAGCTATCTCGCTGGCCATGCCGGTTGCATTTCCTGACACTTTAAATCCCTATGAAATTACTTAATTTCTCTGAAATTTTCTTCATTACTGATCTATAAATATTGTGAGACTAATTCCTAATTGAAGTGCTTATTTTCTTAGTCTACAGTACCTAATTAGTAACTAATACTGTGTATATTCATCTTTCTAATGGTCTATTCATTGTACACATATTAAATACAATGTGCTTTTCTGACCCAGTGTGAAATCCACTGAAGAAGACAGTAATGGCCTGATGGATTTTTCTAGGGAAGATAGGCAGTTAAGAAATGATAACATTGAAATATGACTGTATAATAAGAAAGTGATTTGTTTCTCGAGCATATTTTCAGGGGAACCAATTCTATTATAAGTAGTCAAGGGAGGCTTCTTGGAAGAAATAGTATTTACGTTAGCATCTGATGGACAAACAGACTTTAACCAGGACAGGTAAACTGGCTGTTTGTTGAATGAGGTGAGGTGGAGGGGTGAGACAGTATTAGCTACACAGCTTTTAGTTTGGCAGATTTGAGAAATGAGAGAATGCAGTGGTAGTGAGAAGGACAGAAAGGGTATTTTTTATGCATAGCTAGAGGCTTACCCAGGGCATAAAATACTTTACAGAGACTTTGTAGAGTATAGTAGGGAGCTTGTACTTTATGCAAAGAGTGATGAGAATATATGAGTTTGGTCAGATTTGCCTTTAGTTCACAATAGCTGCAGTGTAGAAGATGGACTAGAGAAGAGCAGAGTTATAGTAGGGAGACTGGTTAGAGGAACAGTACTGTGATGATCACCTGGGGAACTGGGAAGGCTGCCTTGACAAGGTTCTGGGGAGAAATTTAGCACGTAAAATATACAAAAACTCGTTCTTGAGTAGATGGGGGGTGTTAAAGAAAGGGCAAGTCAAAGATGACTTCCACATTTGTAGTTTAAACAGTTGCACAGGTTTATTTTTGAATTTATTTTCTAAGATGGCTAATAGTTGGGTGGATGAGTGTGCCTCTAGCCAAAGGCAATGGCTTCTAGTAGTGAAGGCACACAAAGCTGTTGGTGGAGAAGAGAACATCCAGACCTTGTGCAGAGTGAGAAGAACTGAAATGGAGCCCTGAAGAATGGTAGCATTTCAAAGATTGGTAGAAGAATAGAAATCTGGAAAGAAACAGATAAAGACTACTGTAACAGTAGAAGGGAAAGCTGAAAGTGGAAACCAGGAGAAATTATTCTCAAAGGAAGGGCTTTTCAGTACTTCTGATTAATTCACAAAAGGCTAAAGTAGCTGTAGGATTTAGTGGCACACAGACCACTGCAAATTTCACTGCAAGCAGTTTTAGGAGAGAACTAAGAACAGAAACAAAGACAGAGCTCTACAATGGAGACAGTATAACCAACTTTGAAGAAGCTTAGGTTATAAAAGTACAGAAGGGTTGGAGAGCAACAGCAAAAGGGTAAAAGGTCAAAAAAAGTGTGTGTGTGGGGGGGATGTGTGCACAGCACATGTGTTCATATGTAGTATTTCCAGGAAGAACCGGTAAATGGGAAAGAGATACTCAAATCTGAAGAAGTAAGAGATTGGATTCCAAAACACTGTTGCAGACAACCTGGAGTGTATTACTTATTGTTACTGAGAAAGAACATGGGACAGATTTGTTTTGCAGTTCATTGGTGCATATTTAAAGGAATCCTTATATGGTAGCATTGTGATAAAACAGGATTATCTGCTTAAGAGTGGCCTAGACATTTAGGAAAAGCAGGGCTGGGGGTGCAGCTTAGTGGTAGAGTAGGGCACTTGTTTAGCATGCATGAGCCCATGGAGTCAATCATCATGGACAAATAGGAAAGGAAGGCATGAGGGAAGAAAACCAGAGGTTTGCAGTATAATGTTTATTATGGGATAATGGAGAACAAATTCACTAGGAAATGGTAGAATTGAGAAAAGCTAAAGGTTTAGGGGAGTTGGTATTTTGGTTTCAGCCATCAGTTCTCTAAGAGATCAAATAGTAATACAAAACAAAATTCTAGTGTTTATCATTCCTTTCTGTAGACCTGTATTTCTATCTGGTGTCATTTTTCTTCTGCTTAAAGTATTTCTTTTAGTAAATATGGTATTACTTTTAGTAAATACTGTATTAGGTACTGGTAATGATTTCTTCAGGTTTTGTATATTAGAAAAATATTTTTTCCCACTAGTACTATTTCTGATGAGATAATTGCCTATTGTCCTTTGTTCTGTTTATTTATACCTTTTTGAGATATACATAAAGATAATACTCATTGTAGGGAATTTATATCTTGATTTATTTCCCCATTCCCCTTCCTTCCTTTCAACCCCTTTCCCTCATTTACACTTTGTTTTCTTTTTCTTTTTTTTCCCAAATATTTTTTTTCAAAACTTATTAGTATGACAGTTGCAATAATTAATACATTGTACATTGTTATCTTCTTAGTGGTTATCCGTAGTACAAGATGCAGACAGGATATCCTGTCCAAATACTATTAATACAAATTGTTCTTCTCATTAAATTAATCGAAAGTAGCTGTATATCTATCCTAACTATTCTGTATATACAGATACAAAATGGTCCTTCCTTTGTATCCCCTTTTTTTGTTCAGTCCTGTCTAAGATGGGTGTTCCATTGGCATCTAAATACTATAAGGCATGAATTCAGCAACACAGTCCAACACAGTCCAGCAGTTCACAATAGTAGTGCGTTACCCACAGACGTTGTTGACTTGAGCCTTTTGCAGCTCAGCATATTAATATGGCTTTACTTTATATACCTCGTTTTTATACTTTTCCGCTGGATGGTTAAGACCAAGATAAAGCAAGACCTATATAGCAAGAAATGTAACTTTTGTATCTGATAAGGTCAGTCAAGAACCCTCAGGATTTATCCTGTAGCCCTGTACCGCTGTTTGCAGATGCTTTGTCAGTGTCAGCCATGTGGATGAGTCACGGCCATTGCTTGACCAATTTGCTCTCTGTGAAAGCCTGAGAGAATGTTTTCTCTCCATGTGACTCTCCTTAGGCACACTCTGCATCATCATTCATGTTGCTCTGTGGCCCCATAATCTCCTTGATCATAAAATTTGGGACACAACTGAGTTACATGATGTTACAGTATAGGTTCTCCTATGTTCTGAGTCTTCACTGACCTTGAAAGGCTAGGGCCAAAATGTTGGCTGACTTTGCAGCCCTTCTATTTCTCTGATTTTTGGTCTGCAAACTTAGGTTGTTAACTCTCCAGAAGAGAAGCTTATTATTACCCTGCAACATATTCAGTTGGGTTTAACTTCACTGTCTGAATATCAAACATCTTAGGCATAACATGGAACAGATATTTTCCATCAAGTATTAATATGTTAAACTTTTAAGTCTCTATAGAATAATGGAGATAAAAATTTGTAAAATGAAAAATATTTAAAGAATATGAATAAACAATTACATATTTTTACACAGAAATTTAGAAATCTAACCATATTCAGCATTGTAGCAGGACAGTCCTGTGACATTTTTTTTTTTCTCGTGTCTTTTTTCCATTTATTACCCTTTTTTTTTTTTTTTTTAAACAAAACAAAAACAGACTTTTACTTGAGAGACAGTATGGTAATAATTTGGTATGTCATGACAAGAAGTACATATTTAAAAGGACAGAATGACAAGCATTCCAAGCATGACCCTTCTATTACACATTGCTATCTTCAGTGCAGTTGCTTGGTTCACAGGCATCAGCATGTACAGTAAGTTAGTCAGGGTGAGAATCCTACCAATTCACTCACTGCTAGTTTAAAAAACCTGCTGATGTTTCTCAGGATCATTGCCTTACCCATCTGTGCGTATAAATGTATGGCTTTGCCCCTGTCATGTTTCCCAGCTTTTCTCTTTGCCCTCTCCTCGTTGTCCAATTCTCAAACTCTCGCTTTCCTTTTAACTGTGTTATACCTTTCTATTTGTGTTTCTTCTTTGAGTTCTTATACTAGAGAGACTATATGATATTTACACATGTGTGTCTGGTTTATTTCACTTATGAGTATATCTTCAAGTGGCATCCACTTAAATATAAATGCTTCAAGTTTATCATTCTTTATAACTGAGTAATACGCCATTGTGTAAAAATACCACATCTTTTTCAGCCATTCCTATTGTAACAGTCATCTTTCCAAGATTTGGCCAGCACAAATTGTGCTGCTATAAACTGTTTTCATTTTTTCCTTCTATTATCTTTTTTTTTTTTTTTTCTTGTCCCTCCCTTTTTTCCTCTGTATTTAATGTGATCCTTTTCTCTGGCTGTTTTTAAAAATTTCTCTTTATAGCTGGGGACATAGCTCAGTGGAATAAGTGCATGTTTGGCAAGCACAAGGCCCTGAGTTCAATCCCTGGCACCACCAAAATAAATAAATAAATACATAAAATAATTTTAAAAAATAAAAAATAATTTCTCTTTATCATTGCTTCAGACAGTTGTTATTATGACACACTGCAATGTAGTTCCTTACAATGTCTTTTCGGGTTGGCGGTTGGTTAAGATTCTTGGATCTATAGTTTTATCATTTTCATGAAATTTGAAGCTTTGCAGCATCATTTCTTGTTTGTTCTCCCTGTGCTAAGATCTAGATATTCTTCCAAGGCATGGCAGGGACAATCCAAAGTTTGCCTCTCTTTTATGAGGGATTACTATCTTTTCTTGTCTGATGGCCAGTGTTTTGGAAGCCATTGTTTCATCTATTTTGTTTTCTGCTTCTTAGGAGAAGAGAGTAAATCCAGACCATATTAATTATATTTGAGTAATGTCAGTAAAACTTTTATTGTTAGCAAGAAATTAAGCAGTTACTTACTTGAAAATCTCACATTTAAATGTTATTTTTTGAACTTGATAGGCAAAAATACTTGAATCTGATAGTTGATTATTTAATAACCATGGAAGGGAAGAGTGTACTTACCCTGAATATGCAAGTATAAGAGGAATCTGGTGTGGTGCTTTTTCATTTGCTAGAGAGACTATATGAGCAACTTTGCTTGCTCTCTTTGTGGTGCTGGAGATGGAACCCAGCACCTTGGGCATGCAAGGCAAGAGCTCTATAACTCAGCCACATCCCCAATCCTAAGAACAATTTTACTTTTAAGAGATTTGATTTGTCTTAATTTATTTTTATTAAGGTATAATTTACATATAGTAACATTTACTATCCTTAAATTTACATCTCAAATTCAGACATCTTGCTGGTGAGATAGTTCAGTGGACTAAGTGCCTGCTTAGCAAAGTGCAGGGACCTGGCTTGATCCCTGGCACCACATGCCCTGCCGGCCCTGCCCCCAGGCATGCTGAGCCGGCCACTGGACACTGGGTATGGTGGTGCCCGCCTGTAATCCTAGCACTTGGGAGGCTGAAAACAGGATGATCACTACGAATCTGAACTGCGTAGTGAGACCCTGTACCAAATACATTAAAAAAAAAAAAAAAAGGCCGGCCAAATAGCTCAGCAGATTAAAGCGCCTGCAAACAGGCTCAGGGGCCTGGGTTTTGAGCCCTGGGCCTGCCTTGCTAGCCCCGCCCCTGGGGTGTGCTGAGACCACAGTTGAGACTGGGCATGGTGGCACATGCCTGTAATCCCAGCTCTTGGGAGGCTGTGAATAGGAGGATCACTACTGTCCAATCTAGTAGTGAGACTCTGAACACCCTAAACACCCTTCCCTAAGATACAAAAAAAAAAAAAGGAAAAGAAAAGTCTTGAAATGTCAATGCAAATATTCTTTTATTTTTAAATTTTTTAGTACAGGGTCTACAGGGTGTCACTATACAGATCGGACTCGTAGTGATCCTCCTGTTTTCAGCCTTCCAAGTGCTGGGATTACAGGGACTTGCCACCACACCAATCTCAGTGTGTCCCAGGGGTGGGACCCACAGGGAACCCTGGGGATCAAACCCTGGTTCCTGTTTAGGCAGGCGCTTTAGTCTGCTGAGATATCTGGCTGGCTCTAGTGCAAATATTCTTTTTTTTTTTTTTCGTTACCAGGGATTGAACTCAGGACCCTGTGCTTGCCAGGCAAGTGCTTATTCTACTGAGCTATCTCCCTGGGCCCGCAAAAAGTGTAGTAGATTACTCAGTTGAGTATAGAGGATATATTAGAACATATAATGTTATAAATACAGTTTCTGAATTGTTGCATGGTAGTGGAAACAAAAATTTGTTTTTCTTTAGTACTGGGACACTGATTTTGTCTTTTTTTTTTTTTAAATATAGCATCTTTGAAGTTATCCCAAAGTAGCTTCTATTTGATTTCTCTAATTTTCTTCTGCTTTCAACCCCAGTTATTCTACTGCTAGTTCTTTGTTACAGCACAGAACTTGATCTATTTATTTTAGGAGAAAAAACGTGCAAGATCTAATTCTTTTATTTGTGTGTTTTCTTCAGTTTTCTCTTTCAGTAATGATATGTGAAGGAAAAATCTGAAAAGTCAGGATTTCAGCACTTAAAGCTCTATTTCTAAGAAGCCTGAATATTAGCCTCTATCTTAATTACTTTTCTTGTTGCTGAGGCATGAAATATAACATCCACAAACGTAAGGAGGGAAAGTTATTATGTGTTATGGTTTGTAGAAGTTTTAGGCTTCCAGGCAGGCTGGCTCCAAACCAGGGCAATATGGCAGAAGGGCCTTGCATGTGGACTGGTAGTTAGGAAGCAGAGAAAGAAATCAAGAGGAAAGGGAGGGAGACACATGCCTTCTTATATCTTTTATTTATTTATTTGGTACAGGGGCTGCTAAGCAGTTGAGACTTACAGTGACCCTCCTGTCTCAGCCTCCCCAGCACTGGGATTACAGGCGTGCACCACCATACCCAGTTTCAGTGATCCAGCTTGGTGTGTAGGTTTGCCAGGCAGGCGCTTATACCCCTGAGCTGTCTCCCCAATCCTACATACCGTTTTAGACCATGTGCCAAGAGACTCACTTCCTTATCCAAGCTTCACCTCGTACAATCACATTTAGCTATAAGCTTGTTGGTGGACCAGTTCACTGCTGAGTATCATAACCCCAAGATCCAACCATCTTGCTGAAGCCCCATCTATGAGCATGTGAGGTTCTTGGGAGGACTTCTAAATAGAAGCTCTTAACATCTTTTCAAACTGAATTTTGTCATTTTTAAAGTGTGAATAAACAACTATATTTTGAGTTTGCAGGGAATAAAAGAGATACTGTGATATATATATTTTTGGATGTAGTAAATACTTCAAATATGGTAAAATAAAATTTCTCAATACCTCTTTTAGCTTTACCTAAATAAGATCTTATAAAGATTGGTAGTTTCTTTTCAAAAATGTTTTCAGAAATTTCTTACAGTTTGGAACAGACTAGAGGATACAGAAATAACTTCAGACGTACTCAGCCACCTTATCTTTGACAGATGCCAAACACATTCACTGGAAGAAAGATTAATAAATGGTACAAGAAAAACTGGCTTTCTACCTTCTGAAGATTAAAATTGGACCTATATCTTTCACCATGCACTAAACTAAATTCAAAATGGGTTAGAGATATAAATGTTAAAACAAATATTAAGGGCTGGTGAGATGGCTCAGTGGTCTAAAGCACCTACTTAGAATAAGCTTAATAAAGCACAGGGACCGCGGTTCAATCCCCAGCACCACATGCCAGCCAGCCCCGCCCCCTGGTGGGCTGTCTTGGCCACACACACACACACACACACACACACACACAAATAATAATAAATGTTAAAAAAAAAAAAATTAAACCTGCTGGAAAATACAATAGGTGAAACTCTTGAAGACATTGGTGTAGGCAAAGACCTTATGAGTAAAACCCTGATCACAGGAACTATAATAAAGAATTAACAACTGAGATCTTATCTTACAAAAGCTTTTGCATAGCAAGGTGAACCACTAACAGAATGAAGCGACAACCTCGAGTGTGGGGAAAAAAAATATTTGCCAATTGTTTCTCAGACAAAAAGATTACTATTGTGACTATGTAAAGAATTCAAAAAAATCAGATCTCCTGTATTTAAAGACCTAATCCAAAAGTAGGGATTGAGATGAGTGCACATTTCTCAGATAAAGAAATACAAACAACAGGGCTGGCGTGATAGTCCAGCAGACTAAGCGCCTGCGTATGCAAGCACAGGGACCATGGTTCAATCCCTGGCACCGCATTCCACTTGCTGCCCTGGCCTCGCTCCCATGCACACTGAGCCAGCCACCAATACCAGGCATGGTGGTGTGCGAATGAGGCTGAAAACAGAAGGATCACTATGAGTCCGAGCCATGTAGTGAGACCCTGTACCAAACACATGAAAGAAAGAAAGAAAGAAAGAAAGAAAGAAAGAAAGAAAGAAAGAAATACAAACAGCAAATAAATGTATGAACAAAGTTCACTGCTGGTCATTTGAGAGCTGCAAATTAAAACACTTGAGAGTCCATCTCATCTAGAAAAGAATAGCTGTTATCAAAAAATCAGTAACAAATGCTAGAGGGGCTGTGGAGAAAAAGGAATTCTTCTCCACTATTGATGGGAGTGCAGACTGGTGCAACCACTATGGAAATCAGTGTGAATATTCCTCAGAAAAGTAGGATTGGAGATCACAGTTGACCCAGCTATTCCCCTGCTGGGTATCTTCTCAGAAGAATTAAAAACACTGTACCACAGCAATATATGTGCACACAGGTTTATAGCAGCATGATTTGTTATAGCTAGATCTTGGAAGCAACCCAAATACTCTGAGAAATGAATAAAAAAGATGTAGTCTTTATACAATAGAGTACTACTCAGTGATAAAGAAGGATAGACTGGAGACTTACGGATAAATGGAGTGCAATTTGAGACCATCCTCATAAGTGAAATAAAGCAGACTCACATATGTAAAAATCATATTGTCTCCCTAATGTGAGAAGCTGAAAATAGTAAATAAGATCCAAAATGTACAATACACACTATAAAATGGGAAGAAACTTCAAAAGAAAAGAGAAACTGGGATGACATGGAAGAAAGGAAGAAGAAATATATATAATGGTTTTTCCTCTTTAAAATAAAATTTCTGAAAATTTCAGGGCCCAGGGAGATAGCTCAGTAGAATAAGTGCTTTCCTGGCAAGCACAGGGTCCTAAGTTCAGTCCCTGGTACTGGGGGAAAATAAATTCATTTAATTTGGTCAAAGTTTAATAAATGGGTTTTTTGTAAAGTGGGTTTTTGTTTTGTTTTTTATTGTTGAAGTAGGCCATTGTGTAGGTTGGAGGTTCTTTATTCCAGATGTAACATGGACTAAGTTCTTTTTATAGATCTTTCTTGAAGGGATCCCACTTTTATCTCATTATAAACTTAAGATTTGAAAACTTAGTTTTCCTTCAAATAACATCATTAAAAGAAAACTTGAGGTTTTAATAGCTAGTGAGGGAAGCAGGTTTGAATTGAGATTTTGGTTTTTTTTTTTTGTTTGTTTGTTCTTTTTAACTGTCATTCCTAGATATTTGGTTCTCATTCTTTTGTGATACTTCATATTATTTGTATTTGGGCTTTATTTACAGCTTGACTGGGATAGTTCTTTGTCCTGGAGGAATATTCTAAGACTGGCTAAAAAGATAGGAACAATCTATTTTAATTGTTACTGTAAGGGGATTTCATAAATGTTTATTAGACTTCATAATGAGATGCCCTTTAAGACTGTAAAATAAGTTTAGTTATGATTTCTTGTTTTCCAGATGAAGGTAATGAAACAGAAGTGCAGCCACAACAAAACAGCCAGTTAATGTGGAAACAGGGTCGACAACTACTCCGACAGTAGGTATCCCAAAGCCAAACTCAAAAATAGTTGAAAAGAACCAATATAGTTTCATGAAATCACTTATATTTTGTATTTTCAACTTGATAAAATATATTTTTATTATATTACATTTGGAGAAGCTTAATTGAATTCATATTCCTTTTTCATATCAATAGATCTTTCCCCATGATAGTATTTGTATAGGTGGAAAAATTCTGTACCCTTATTCATGCATCATCTGTACAGATATATAGGCCAATTAGTCTTTGTATACAAAATACAAAATAATTACTTGTTTTGGTTTTTTACTTTTTTATTTTAAAAAAAGTCTTGAATTCCCCAAATTTTACAAATATCACTTAAATGTATTTTTTCCTATGTGTATCTGAGTCTATACACAGAAAAAAAAAGCGTGGTTGGGTTGTGGGGTTCTGAGGTAAGACTAAACCCACTCCACCTGCTGTGCACCTGCTACTTGTATACCACTTTGAAATTAGTATTCAAGTTATGTCAAAGTAAAAGGAAATTTACTGCCTGTTTTGGTCTTTTGAGGTTGAAACTAAGGTTGACACTTCAAGTTTTTGAAGTAAATAAATGTCCTATTAAGAGTATAACATTTCTGTCTGTGTTGTTTATCTAGACAAAGGTAGACAAAAATGAGCGTTTCATATTTATATGGATTTCCACTAGTGCCCTTACTTTGGTCTTAAGCATATGGTTTAGGCATTTCCTTTTCCAAGTATGTATTCTTTAAAAATTGCATATTCCATACCTGTAATCCCAGCATTAGGGAGGCAGAAAACAGGAGGATCACTATGAGTTTGCGCTGTAGTGAAACACACACACACACACACATACACACACAAAAGAAAAAAAATTGCAGATTCATGGGCTAGCCAAATAGCTCAGTGGACTAAAGTGCCTGCTTAGGCAGGCACAGGGACCAAGGTTCGATTTCCGGCTTACTATGCTGGCCCTGTCCCCCCAGGCTCCCTCAGATGGCCACTGAGACTCGGCATGGTGGTGCATGCCTGTAACCCCAGCACTTGGGAAACTGAAAACAGGAGGATCACTACAAGTCTGATCTGTGTAGTAAGACCTTGTAGACCCTGTGTTAAATATACCTATACCTATATCTATCTATCTATCTATCTATCTATATATCTATCTATCTATCTATCTATCTATATATATATATATATATATTTATAGCATACTCATGAGAAGTGATTTTGAGCTATCCAAGAGATTTTATTCATTCATTACTTCCAAGAGAGGTTTTTTTTTTTTTTTTAATCTAATACAGGGTCTATAGGGTCTCACTACACAGATGACTCATAGTGATTCTCCTGTTTTCAGCCTCCCAAGTGCTGGGATTACAGGCATGCGCCATTATGCCCAGTCTCAGTCAGGCATCTCAGCAAGCCACGTGGGCGGAGCTGGCATGGAATCTGGAACCCAGGATCAAACCCCTATCCCTGTGCTCTGCCTAAGCAGGCACTTAAGTATGTTGCACTGTCTGGCTGGCCTCTCCAAGAGATATTTTTGAAAACTTCAAAAGATCCAGAAATCTGCTCTTCAATGGAAAGTTGATCTCAGTGAATGACAGCTATTTATTGGAACTGACAAACCTGTGGCAGAAAACGTTTTGAAGCAGATATTTATAATGTAGTTTTGTTGCCAGAGTAACATGCATATTAGATATTTGTCAAAAATAGGATAAAAATGACACTGTAGAAGTTTGTAAGAACGATTAGGAAAGTTGAAAATGTGTTATTTCAAAATTAATACTTTACTATAGACACATTTAATCCATTTGTTGAGATTGAAAAATAAGCATCTTGATTTGATAAGATACACTTATTCCACTTGGTGATGTATCTTTATAAGATACCTTGCAGTTTTAGTAACTTAGAATAAAATCATGAAATATATTGAATATATATGTATCTTGTCAGTCTGTTTTCTCCTTTCATCCAGACTTACACTTATGTAAGTTAATGCCTGACAGTTTTTTTCTTTCTTTTTTTAATGTATTTTAATACAGGGTCTCCAGGGTCTCACTACACAGATCAGACTTGTAGTGATCCTACTGTTTTCAGCCTCCCAAGCACTGGGATTACAGGCACGCCACCATGCCCAGTCTCATTCACAGTCTCAGTGTGCCCTGAGGGCCGGCATGGCATGCTGGGGAATTGAATCCCAGTCTCTGTGTCTGCCTAAGCAGGTGCTTTAATCCACTGAGCTACCTGGCTGGCCCAATGCCTGACATTTTTTTCTATCATGTTTTATGTATATATGTATGTATGTATGTATGTATGTATGTATGTATGTATGTATTAGGAATTGAACTTAGGACCTTGCACTTGCCAGGAAAGTGCTTGTGCCACTGAGTCTATTATGTTTATTAATGGTATTTCTCTTTTGTCATGGTTCTGCCACTGCCACTGTGATCTTTTTTAGTTAGCTTTGGTGTTGGTAGATATTCAGTACTTTTTAAGTGCCAGGTGCATCTGTTTCCTGAGAACAAAAACTGAAGTTAGGAGATTTAAAGTTATACAACAAGTAAGCTGCATGTGGTGGTGCATGCCTATAATTGCTGCTACAACTTTGAGTGCATCCTGGGGAATGTAGGAAAGTTCTGTCTCAAAATTTAAAAAAAGACTTGGGGATGTGCTTGGCACAGAGCCCCTGTGTTCAATCCCTATTACCATACAAAGAAAGAAATAAAGGAGAGAGAGAGGGAGGGAAGTCCCATAGCAAGTAAGTGGCAGAAATGGGATTAATACCAACATCTCTCAGAACACAGCTCATATTCTTTTTTTTTCCCTGCTGCTGCTTCCCTGCACCGCACACGTAAACTTACCTAAACTCATATATGTACATGCACACCCATATCCCACAATTTAATTTGAATCTATTTTTATTTTAGACTTGCCTCAGGATAGTTTTTCTTCTGCAGATGTAATTCTTGGGAAAATACTTTCTCATGGAGGAATCCATATATACCAGAAACATTGTCTTCAGATCTCGAATAGTTTACCTATAACTTTATATTAGAAATGTAAAAAAAAAAATAAATACTGGAATTGCCATTATAAATATAGCAATTTAGTGGAATTAGGGATTGAGCTTATTACAGTCCTGCAGAGGAATAAAAGTCTATGCACTACGTTAAGGAACAGTTTCTTCTTAGGGTAAACGTAATGAATAGTGTATTGTACAGTTCTTTGATTTTTCTCAGTGACTGTAGAGGCTGGTACTGCAAGAGACAGCTCCATTTGCAGCTGGAAGATTATTCACAAGTCTTACTCACATAGTACTGTACTGTTCAGTCTTATGGAGGCAATAAACCTAAAGAAATACTTTCATTTGCATACTAGTAAATTTTAGAATGTTAATTCGTATATGACTGAATTGTAAGGATCTGCTTCACACAGGTATCTCCAGGAGGTGGGATACACAGATACTATTCTAGATGTGAAATCCAAACGAGTCCGTGCTTTGTTGGGATTTTCAAGTGATGTCACTGACAGGGAAGATGACAAAAATCAGGACTCGGTTATAAATGGCACAGAGGCTGAAATTAAAGAAACAGCAATGATTGGGTAAGTATTTTGTATACAGTGTTTTAGCTGTAGCTTCTTACTACTTTTGATTTTGGAAAGTGTTACACTTATAGGTAATGATGCAGAAATAATTATAATTAAGCTTAATAAAAAGTTTAAAGTTTTTCTTAGAAGGTAATGTAAGGTTTGATGTTACCATTTCTGATTATTTAAGTTCAAGAATATAATTTTTAATGTAGATAGCTTTATTTGAAATTTATATTTATTATGCATTTTAATATCTTGATACACAATCAACTGTTAAAACCTAATGAAAGAAAGATCTTTTGAAATTTAGTACAAATCCAGAAGAAAGAAATTTTGTTATTGGCAACCCAGAAATTACAAAAATATCTCCACATGCTTTACATATAAACCTTTTGGGAGTGGGTACTGGAGATTAAATTTAGGGCCTTCACAGTGCAGTACAATCCCACCCTTTCTTATTTTATGAGAAGGTTTCACTAGTTGCCCACCTTAGGCTTACATTTGGGATTCTCCTGCCTCAGTCTTACAGCATACTGAGATTACAGGTTTTTGGCACCATGCCTGGTTTAGAAGTAACCTTTTTTTCTTAACTGGTTTTAGTATATAATATAATATTTATTGTTTATATAATAGTGCTGTAATTCATCTTTCCTTGGACATATAGTATGTATCTGTGCTAATACATTGTAATTGATAGCTGAAAATTTCAGTAGCTTTTGAAATATCCTATTTTCCTTTTGGATCATATATCATACAATTATATGTGATTCTTATCAATTCAATAAAGATTCTTTACTGGAAAAAATTTGCCATATTATTAAGTGACTATAAAGCCAATTAGTCTCTGAAAGTCTAAATCCAATGCATATTAATTTTAAGCTGTGTTTTTGGCTCAGTGGTTTTAATTGAACTGTATAAATTTTTTTACTGCGAATGTAGTTCCTCTTATTTAGGACATGAACTGAAGTTATAGACTAGAGTAAAGGATCAAGCTATAGGAATTTTTTCTTTTTTTTTCTTTCTTTTTTTTTCCCCCCATTTATTTATTTATTTATCGGGGGGAACCAGGGATTGAACTCAGGCCCTTGCACTTGCCAGGCAAGCGCTTATTCCACTGAGCCATCTCCCCAGCCCTAAGCTATACGAATTTTATAAACTAATGTCATTGGAGCCTTCTTGCACCACTCTTTAATAATTCAGGATATACTAACTTGTATTTGAACAAATAAAAGATGTAGAGTCTCTTCATAGACATAGATCATGTGGGCATTATTCCTGTTTGTATGTTTATCTTATGAATGAAGTTAACCTAGTTAATATAGATCTTTTCAGGAACTATAATGTATGCTTTTTTTCTTTTTTTTAGTGCATAAATTTAAGAAACATTCAATAATGACTTTCAGAAGGAAAAAACCCCACTCCATTGTATATATTTTGGTATTATTGATTGGTATTTTGAAACAGAAATACATTCTGTCTGTGTCCAATTTCTCTAGGAATGTACAATGAAAGATGAAAACCAAAAATACAGTTCTTGATAGATTGAAAACATAGTATTTATCTGTTTTTAAAATGTTGTCTTTAGTTGTGGCTATTTTTTTTAATCAAAGTACCTTATACAACTTTTAATGAGCTGGAAAGAAATTATATTCTAGCCATTGGCAAATGCTTTATTAAATTAATTTTGAGGGAATTTATTCAAGTCTTAAATTTGAAAATTCAGTCATTTCTAAAAGATGAATGGTTTATTCATCAGTAAATGAAAGTCTTGCATTGTTGTCTGGTATATTGTATTTACTAGTATACTAGTAAACTTTGCATACATATGCCATTTTTATCTCTAGCCTTGAAGCAATAAGTATAAGATTGTATAGAGAAAAATTACATCTTTATTAGTTACTTCAATAGTTGTGCACATATAGAGGAAGACTTGAAACAAAAGTAATAGAGAAATACAGTTTTATTTCTTTTTTATATTTTTCAAAAAAATGCATTAAAGGTTGATGGGTAAGGCTCAAAACAATACTGAATTAGGAAGTTGTTTAGATTACCAGTAATATTACCAGTAATATAAATATATAGGTAATGTAAAAGAGTAGCTACTTCCTCTATTGCTTTCTCAGTTAATCTATAGAATTCCAATATTTCAGAATCAGTGAAAACCATAATTTGGGGATTATATTGCAATACAAAGAGAAGTCAGAGAAACATTTTCATGAGTTAGTTTTTATGCTGAGGTTAAAAAAGGTGAACTAAATATGATGTACATGTTTTAAACCAGAAAATCCGAGTTAACAGATTCTGCCTCAGTGCTGGATAATTTCAAATTCCTTGAAAATGCAGCTGCAGATTTCAGTGATGAAGAGGAAGACGAAGATGTTGAGGGAAGAGAAAAAAGTGTCATTGATACATCAACGGTAAGTTATATAACTCGGTGTGTTTTTAGGTATTGTAATGCATACTTTAAAAATAATCCATGTCCTTCAATCTAAACCCTTTTTTCCCCATACATTTAGGGAAACTAAAAAATATTTTTGGTATTAATTTCAAATTCAAGAACAGTAGCTTTCCCTTTTAAAAGAAAATTCACTAAACAAGACATATAACTGTAGAGTTGGTAATTACCATGAATGTGCTGCAGTAGTACAGTGTTAATGGCAGTGAGATAGAACTAACATACCAACATTCCTGTTGGCAACTCCCATAAACTTGGATTGATCCTTTTTTTTGCTGAACTGGGGATTGAACTCAGACCCTTGCGCTTGCCAGTGAAGCGCTTATTCTACTGAGCCATCTCACCGGTCCCTAGGATTGATCTTTGTCTGAAAAGGATTTCTTTGGTAGCCAAGTTCAGTTTTTCAGAACTTTTCCATTTGATTTCTTCAGTATTTTAAAGGATTCTTCTGTATTTTTTTTTTCAATCTTTCTAGCAGTTTTCTGAAATGAGCGATGTTGCTAAATTACTGTTTCTTCCGTCTCTTTGCCTCTCATTTTTTTCCCTTTCCTCTTCCTACTTTCCCTCTATTTCTGTACCTTGTCTCCACTTTCCCCCTTCACCCTTCTACGTTTTCCTCATCTCTCTCCTTTTTTAAAGGGTTGAGGACATTCTTTGCCTTGTTGCAAAGAATGTATTTCCTTCTTCACATTTATTTGAGAATAGAAAGAACCAGGCTGATTATCACTAATATCAGAAATGAAATTTTTGAATTTCTAAAATGAGGATTACAGTAGATACCTATTTTATCACAAAGGATTTTGTGATGAACAAAAGTGATACTATATAAGCAAAGTATATGTTCAACTAAAAGCTGCTTTCTTTTTTTTTTTTGGTGGTACCGGGGATTAAACTCAGGACCTTGTACTTGCCAGGCAAGCATAAAAGCTACTTTCTAAGAGTAACTTCTTTGTTTCATTTATGTTCTTTGTTTCCTGGGTTCTGTAAGAGACTCCAATTATTACTGGCAGGTTACTGTTTCCCTGGGCCACTATTCTGCTATAGACCTGCCATTGTTACTGTTTGAACTTCAGATAATCACTCAAAAATTTTCTTTTCTCCAATAAGTGGTAATAACATAATTTATTGTAGTAAAAAGCCTAGGTTTCTATAATACTTCTTTCTTTGTCATAATTTTGTGGAAATTATATAAATTCTTATTGCTATTGATTGCATTGAGATTTTTCTCAGTTAAATAATTTGTTAAATGGTTCAGTGCTAAATAGCTCTAATTATGGTGCATAACTTTCTTTTTTAATGACCGTATCAAATGAAATGCTTAAAAATCCATAAGCTGATTATTTAAAACTATTTTGAATGATGTGACTAGAAATTTCTATCAATAACCTAATCACTTCATTTTCTAATTCCCAGCCATTTGGTTTCTTTTCAGATTCATAAGTATTCTGTCCTCCAGATAGTGCAGATCATAGCAATTCTGTAACCCACGCAGAAACGGAACGTCTGATGTGGACACTGGCACCGTTTAAATTTTGAGTGCAAATATCTGTTAGTTTTCAGGAAAAAAAACCCAGATTTCTAAACAAATAACTGGATTTAATTAAGTTTTATTTTTAGATATTACATTTCATTAATTTTCACAGTTATAGTCTAATACTGTAGCTACATACCAAAAGGATTTTAAAAATTAACTGTAACAAATGAGTAAGCATGACTTAGAAAATTTATAACATTTCAGAGAGAATGGGTAGAATTCATCCTACTAAAATGTTAATAGAACATTCAGGTTCTACAAATGTTTTATTTTGTTAGTCAAAAGATTTCAGTAGATTGAATTAATGAACTACAGAAACAAGGCTCTTAGTAACTGCTGGTTATATTTATGTTGCCATGTCTTCAAAACCACTTATTTTCTTATTTGTTTCTCCTTGCCTTCCTTGAATTGGTTCCCTAAATTATATTCTGGACTTTTTTTTTTTTTTTGCGGAACGAGGGATTGAACTCAGGCCCTTTCATTTGCCAGGGAAGCGCTTATTCTACTGAGCTATCTTGCTGGCCCCCAGATTCTGGACTTTCATTTCCTCCTCTTCATCTTCTCCTTCCTCACTTAACCTCTTCACATTTTGCTTTACTGTTATTGTCGGTGTTATTGCCAGTTCAGTAAACGGGGGGTCTTGAAATTACTCTATCCAGGCAGAAAAATGTAATCATTTTCAAACTGTGTAGAAGATAGCTTCACAGTGATATTAATCTCCACATTCAAGATCCTGAAGGAGGAAACATTAACAGAATTAAGAATCATTAACTGTTGCTTTAGTCACAGTACAGAAATGTACTTAGGCATGTAGTGGTGTACACTTCCAATTCTAGTTCAGTCCTCAGTACCCCCCCCATACACACATATGTGATGCTTCATAAATTATGGTTTGCAAGGACAAATCTACAGCTTATCTTATTTTGCACAAAGTTACCAAGAAAAATATTTTTTTCTTCATTGAGTTACTTTTGTGTCTGAATAACATATTTAAGGGCCGACCAAACAGCTCAGTGCATTAAAGTGCCTGCAAACAGGCGCAGAGGCCAGGGGTTGAATCCCCAGGCCTACCGTGCTGGCATAATCCCAGCTCTTGGGAGGCTGTGAACAGACGGATCCTTATGAGTCTGATCTAGTAGTGAGACCCTGAACACCCTGTAGACCCTTCCCTAAAATTAAAAAAAAAACAACATAGAACTAATATTGAAAATCCTTTCAGATTGAGATTCCACACATTTCTGGATTTTTCTCAGCCTTCTTTGTCAGGTAGTTAGAATGAAAGACTCTTTATCTACAAGATGTTAGTGATCGCCCCTCCAAATTACATCGTACCCACTAGGGAGAAGGAAGGATAAAACTTCCATGATAAATGGATGTATTTGTATGGAGGAGGATTAAGGTGTCCATTTGGTGTAACTCTTCAAAGATATTTCTATACCTTAGTCTAGCTGCTCAGGGAAAATTAGAATCGAATAATTTGGGTTTTGTTTGTTTGTTTGTTTTTTGTGGGGATTTTTTTTTTTTTTTTGAGGTAAGTATATTTTGTGAATACATACATCACATACTCAGTTTGTATGTGGTTTCTGTTCACAGTCTGTCACATACTTTTTTGTTTAATAGATTTGCTGGATGTTAGACCAGAAATTAATGTAGACATAGAAGTCTTTCCTGACATTAATGAAATATTCTAGTTAGTTAAACCAGTTATTCTAGGATCAATAAATAACCTTTGATCTCTCCTATTCAGTATCTCTGTCTAGATGGTTAAGATGAATTTTATCTCTGATGCTAGCTTTGTTCCATTAGTAGTGGCTTCTTGGGGGTGGTATGTTGAAAAAATTTTGGAGGCTGCATGTCTTCTTTAGTTTATTGTTTGACACAGTGTCTTGCTATGTGTTTAGGTTGTTTAGGTTGGCCTTGAAGTAACTGTGTAATCCATAGTGGCATTGATTCTTAGTGTTCCTCTTGCCTCAGCCCCTGAGTGCTGGGATTAGCAGCATGGGCCAACACACGACTATATGTCATCTTACAAGTGCTGTGATTGAAAAAGTGAGAAACCAGATATGAGAAAGAAAACAGGCTGATGCCCAAGTCAAGTGTTTTGTTATCTCTTAATGTTCATTTTATTTTTTTTTATATATTTTTTAAATTTTATTTTTATTATTTATTTAT
>NW_004524596.1:5609772-5614327 GCF_000260255.1 Octodon degus | reverse complement strand
CGGTCCCTGTGCTTTGCTAAGCTTAGCTTGTTCTAAGTAGATGCTTTAGACCACTGAACCATCCCACCAGCCCCTCTTAATGTTCATTTTAGATTCTGATCTTATCTCATTGATTCTATCTGTTAAAACTTTATAATTTTAGGGGCCAGGGAGATGGCTCAGTAGAATAAGCACTTCCCTGGCAAGTGCAAGGACCTGAGTTCAATACCTGGTTCCACCAAAACAAACAAACAAACAAAAAAACTTTATAATTTTAAATCATTCAAAAAAGTACTGGGATAAATTTTGATCTGGTCATACTATTTTTATTTCATATAAAATGAGAAAATACAGAAAATTTGAAATGCTGTACATTTTATTGAAAGAAGCTACAAACCTATTATCTTGATTTCTTCGGGCCAATTGGGCTCACAGTTGATTGAGGTGACCAAAAAGGATATCGTTCATAAAAGCATTTGCATATTGGTCTCAAAAATGACTGAATGCCTTAGGTTTTAACATTCTGATTGCATTTGTAATACCCTGTTTCTTTCTTTCCTTTTTTTTTTTTTTTTTTTTTTTCAGAACCAGGGTTTGAACTCCAGGCCCTTGCACTTGCCAGGCAAGTGCTTATTCTACAGAGCTAATATTCTATTTCTAAAAATATAAAAATGAGCCTGAACAACCATGTCATATTTGCTGTTAAATCTAAGCGATATCTTTTTTAAAAATTTATTTAGAATTTTAATAACATATCCAAGTGTTTGTCACATACAGCCATAGTTTGGTACTACACTAGTACTTCAACACTGGTGCCGTGACATTGTTACTGTTTTGAAACAACATAGTCCTCACTATATAGTACATATTACTTTAAAAGATTGATATTTCAGGAGATAAAAGGAGCATAAAAGAGCAACTGAGGAAAGCCAATGCAAGGTTAGGGCAGTAAAAATAATAATAGGAACCTAATAGAGAACCTTATAAGTCTTAAGGCAGTTGTTTCTGAGTATATAGTTTTTGTGATTTTAGGTTTTGTGAGATAATGAAGTCATATTAAAAGTCATCATTATATTCTACAAAACCTGTTATAGTACCTTATGAATCTATCCTTTTAATAAATTAGAATGCCTGCAAATAGCACAGATTGCATCAAAAAATACAAGATTTGGTTGTAGTTCTTGTAATAAGTGTGTCAAGGTTTTTTTATCTACCTATAGTTTAATCTTTTAAAAAATTTTTTACTTATTTATTTGGTACAGGGTCTCACTATGTTGTCTCAGTCTCCCCAGCACTGGGATTACAGGCTTGTGCCACCATGCCCAGTTTTGGGACCTGGCATGGCATGCCTGGGGTTTCTGACCAGCATGGCATGCCTTAATTGGGAATCAAACCCAGAGCCTCGTACTTATCAGGCAGCCGCTTAGATTGCCAAGCTATCTCCCCAGTCCCCCACCAAGAATTTAAATATATGCCTTATAGTCCAGTGGTTTCAGTATATATTTCCTTATAACGAATCAGAGCTGGGTGTCCAGGCACCTGTAATCCCAGCATTTGGGAGGCCAAGGCAGAAAGTTCCCCGAAAATTTGAGCCCATCTTGACCTACAGAATGAGTTCAAGGTCAGTTTGAGCTACATATCCAGACTGTCTCGCCACCCTTCCCACAAAAAAACCTCAAAACAGGAATAAAAAAAAAAAAAAAAAAAAAAAAAAAACAGTATATTATCAGACAAAGTTTAAATTATTGCTTTAAAATGTATAATGGGACTGGCCAGATAACTCAGCAGGTTAAAGTGCCTGCTTAGGCAGACTCAGGAACCAGGGTCAATCCTCAGTGTTCCGTGCCATCCCTGCACCTGGGGCCTGCCTTGGTGATTGAGACTGGGCATGGTGGTGCGCACCTGTAATCCCAGCGCTTCGGAGGTTGAAAACAGGAGGATCACTATGAGACCGTCTGTGTAATGAGATGCTATAGACCCTTTACTAAATACATTTTTTAAAAAATGCATAATGTTTTCTAAAAATAATGTCTGTGCTTCTCACTGAGTTAAATGGTACATTTAATTTAGTACAATGAAGATATATGTACTTTCTGAAGAAAACACTTCAATTGCCTTTCTCATGTAATGGTAAATGTGTTTTGTTTCCATTTTAAAATAAAATCCTTTCTTTTCTTTTTCTTTTTTTTTTTTTCAGATGGTTTTATTATGCAATTCAGACTGGCCTTGAACTCACTGTGTAGCCCATGCTGGCCTCAAACCCAGGGATCCTCAGCCTTCTATGTGCTAGGATTACAGGCATGTAGCTGGCTCACGATGTCTTCTAATATTTTATTTTAACATGTTTTTTCTTAGATTGTTAGGAAAAAAGTATTGCCTGATAGTAGTGAAGATCGAGCTACAAAAGAAGCTCTAAAGGAATTTGACTTTTTGGTTACATCAGAAGAAGGAGACAATGAATCTAGAAGTGCAGGGGATGGAACAGATTGGGGTAAGGAAGCATACTGGATTCATCCTGAAATTTTTTTTTATTCTATTTTTTTCTGAAATTTAAGTAAACAAAAAATAATAATGTTTTGCCAGAATGTCAGTGTCTTCAAGAGCTAAGATGTTTTTGTTTTGATACCGGGAATCAGATTCACAACCTCATGCTTGCCAGGCAGACCCTGTGCTGCTGAGCCAAATCTAAATCCCCAACCCTAAGCTGTGATGTTGAAATATTGAAAGTACAGTGCATTTTTACTGTGTCACCTTTTATTCAGGAGTATATGTAACTTAATAGTTTATTTTGGAGACATGGTCTCGCTACGTAGTTTAGGTTGACCTTAAGTTCCTAGCGATGCTCCTGCCTCAGCTTCCTGAGTGCTTACAATAAGGGTCAGGGAACATTACAGGCATGCACCAGCACATTTTTTTCCAATATGAACAATATATTATGAATGAATTTAAATTAAAATACGTGAGTATTTTGTTTTTTACTAGACAGTTCATCTGCAGGTTAATTTCTTATGGAAACTGTATATGAAAAATTAATAGATAAAAAAATGTAGTTAGTCATTCCAATTCAGGTTTTGATGATTGGAAAAGAATAGTTTTTGTTCTTTCACATGGCTGTAAATGAATCTAATAAACTTTAAACATTTTTAAATTATTTAAAATCATTTATTTATTTATTTATTATTTTAGAGAAGGGTCTACAGGGTGTTCAGGGTTTCACTACTAGATTGGACTCAAAGTGATCCACCTGTTTACAGCTTCCCAAGAGCTGGGATTACAGGTGCGTGCCACCATGCCCAGTAGCTTTAGTTATGACAGCTTTTCAGTTGCTGTTTCAGCATGTCCGGGGGTGAGGAGGGTGGGCATGGCAGGCCTGGGAATTGAATCCCTGGCCACTGCGCCTGCTTACAGGCACTTTAATCCGCTGAGCTATTTGGCCAGCCTAAACTTGTAATAAGAGTTTGGAACAATTACTTTGGGAAAACTTCTTACAATGCAGATCATTCTTCTAGTTTGGAAATGCATTTGTACTGTCAGTATGGTGAAACAGTGACAAATTCTTCAACAGTGGTCAGTTTTATCTGATGTATGTTTATGGTCAGTGAGTAAGAAAGAAAGAGAGGGTCTAATACATACAAATATTTTTAAAAGAATGTAATGTTGCTAATTATGTTAATACTATCTTGTTTATCTTTATGAAAATTTCTACTCAGTCTTCTCAAAAACTAAGTCAGTGGAGCTGGGCCTAACATGATGGTACATGCCTGTAATCCCAGCAGTCTGGGAAGCTAAGGCAAGGTGCAGGTTCAAGCCCCGTCTGAGCAATTTAACAACTTAGGGAGACCCTGTCTCAAAACAAACCAGGGTTGGGGATGTAGCTCAGTGCAAAGGCCCTGGCTTCAATCCCCATTGATGAGGAGGGGGAAAAAGAAGAATCAGTGGTTTCTTATGTGAAACCCATGTTCTTTTAAGTTAATATTTTGTCCATAGAGAGAAAAGTAGCTTTAGTTATGACAGCTTTATCTTGTGGAATTATTATTTAAATGTGAATATAATACATAAGGAATATTATATTTGCTTTTATTCAACAAGCTATTTTAAAGTGAGTTCATTATATCCTCAAGAATTGGAACATAAGTTGTATACAAGTTTAGAATACTGAGTTAAACCTGAATTTTTGTGTATTTCTTCACTGAAGGAGATATAAAAGAATTCTAAAGCCGTAGGAAACAATTCATGTTCTAATTTGTGTTAAAAGTTTTTGTTCAAATTTTCAAACCAATCCTGTGGTGACAGATAAAAAGAATTGGGTAAGTTTAGAGAACATGTTGCCTGAAATTTTTAATATACCACTTGAAAAACTGCACAGTGAAAATTATTTTGTGATCATTCCAAGGAATCAAATATTCTTTTAAATTTTGGACAGTCTTGATAACACAAGGTTGGAAGAGGTAGATATGTAGCCAGGTTTTCTCTTTTGCTTTCAAGGTAGACTTCAGCCCCTCTCACTTACTAGGAACCATTATACTGTGAGAGGTATTTATTAAATTTTGTAGTGTTTTTTTTTTTTTTTTTTTTT
>NW_004524596.1:5576812-5609672 GCF_000260255.1 Octodon degus | reverse complement strand
TGAGCCTGACTGCTTTGTTGAAGCAGCCACTTAAAGAACTGAGCTAAGGGGCAGGCCCCCTGTAATGATTTTTTTGCTGCGGAGATGTTAAGCAAGTCACTAATGCAAGTTACTATTATTTTTCTTGTATTGGAACTCTTTATGAGAAGAAGGAACTGTTTGTATGTCCAAATGTAGCTGAATTTTTACTGTCCCTTAGAGTCATTTGAAAATACTTTCTAAGCCAGTTGACAGATCGATTCACCCCAGATTCATTAAAAGCTAGTATTCTGGTATAGTGATGAGGATGACTTAGAATCATACTACACAGATTTTTCACCTACATTTACTTTTTCCTAAATCATTTAGATTTGGTATCAGTACATACATCAGTTCATGGAGATCTTACCTTCAAGGACTGTCATTGCACCAGTGCTAGTGCTTTTCCTTTTTTGTTGAATATACTAAAAAAAAATAAATTGAGATAATTATACTAACAGTTGGGGTCAGTGAGATAGCTTACTGGTCTGAAGTGCCTCCTTAGGCAAGTTTAGGCAGGTGCAGGGGACTGTGGTTCAATCCCCAGCACCACATGCTGTGCCAGCCCGGCCTTCAGGGTGGGCTAAGCTGGCTAATAATAATAATAATAATAATAATAATAATAATAATGCTAAATTACACTAAAGGATATAAAGAATACCAGTGGCTAAGTAGGGGTGGGTTAAGTTGGGTTGGTTTGATTTGGGTTGGGTGGAGTTGGTTTGGTTTTTACAATGGCTGCTTAGTGACTGACTTGTTTCAAGAGACAAAATTGGGAAATCAAGGAGACGTTAAAGTGTGATGGGTCACTCATGTGTCTTAATTCTCTGCTGTGTATATTAGGAATTTTAGGCATCAATACCAGCAGTAAAGGAATTAAATTAGTAAGTCTAAGTGTACCTCCCTCAGATCTTTCTCTGAGAAATAGTACATCTGCATGGATGTTATTAGCCTTTTTTATTGCCAGTCTTATGGGGTGGGGGATATTTGGGATTGACTTTTTAGAAGTCAATCAACAGCAAACGTAACTGTACTCTTCGTTGTGTAACTTCCTTTAACATGTGTGTAATGGCCCAGGCTATAACAGTATTTGAGAGTGTACATTGTAACCTAACCAGATGTGTGGTACTGGTGAGAACGTGAATGACTTCTCATATCTGAGGTTGCTAGATAATTTACTGAGTATGAATAGTGGAAGCTGTCAAGTAACTGGAAGTTTGTTTACCAGCAGTTTGCCCTTTGTGTTTTAATGATTGTATAATTCATATTCAAATCACTGACTTTGAGGAAAAAACAAAACAAAGCACTGAATTTTGAACAAATTTAGGAAGAACTTTGCAAATGTTATTTAGTTGAATGAACATTTAAGCCATTTTATTTTATTTTATTTTTTAAAACCATTTTAAATGTTCCCTATATTTTTTGTTAATTCTACTCTCTCATAAAAGAGAATACTTCAATTAAGAGTCTAGCTATGGGGCCGGGGAGATGGCTCAGTAGAATAAGCGCTTGCCTGGCAAGCCCAAGTGTCTGAGTTCAATCCCTGGTTCCGCAAAAAAAAAAAAAAAAAAAAAAAAAGTCTAGTTAGTTTCTGGCAAATAAATAGATAAATTTTGTTAACACCTTCCATGCTAAACTATCATATGGTTATGATAAAGTTAATTTTTTGCTTAAAATACATTCCAGGGGGCTGGCAAGATAGCTCAGTGAACTAAGTGCCTGATTAGGCAAGCGCAGGGACTGGGGTTCAATCCCTAGTACTGCATGACATGCCGGTCCTGCCCCGGAGTGTGCTGAGGCAGCGACTGAGTCCCTTTCTGGTGGCACACTCCTATAATCCCAGCACTGGGGAGGCTGAAAACAGGAGGATCACTATGAGTCTGAAATGTGTAGTAAGGCCCTGTACCAAATAAATAAAATAAACATTCCAGGGGGCCAAGGAGATAGCTGAGCAGTCTAAGCACCTGCCTGTCAAGTACAAGGACCTAGGTTTGATCCCCGGTACCGTGAAACTGGGTATAATAAAACAACCTGTAATCCTATCTCTGGGGAGGCTGAAAACAGGCTGGTTACTCCAAGTCTGAGCTGCATAGTGAGATCCTGTACCAAATACATAAATAAAAGATTAAAAAATTGTCCAGGATCCCAAACCCACCTTGTTTAATATATCATTAAGACTTGATTGGTGAATACTAACAGTTTTGTTAGTTCCTTCTGGACAAATAGACTATGTTATTGATATATTATAATTAGGTATATTAGATGTTGAGGGTTTGGTTTGGTTTTGTGACAGGGTCTCACTATATAGTTCTGGCTGGCCTTGAAGGTAAGGTGATCCTCCTGTCTCAGCCTCCCAAGTGCTGACATTACAGTGTGTACTACCATGTCCAGCTGCATTTTAAAAATTGTTTTTAACAGTGTTGTATTCAGAAGTTTAAAAAAAGTTTTGTTTATTGGAGCAAAACTTAAATTGCTTAAAGTATAGGTGTGAACTGGGGATATACCTCAGCAGCATAAGCACCTGCCTGGCAAGTGCAAGGTCCTGAGTTTAATCCCTGGTATGGAAAAAAAAGAAAAGGGTGTGTGCTTATTCTGACTTATTTCAGTTAACTTTAACATTCATTCAACAAATGTTGATCAAGTGTTTCCTATGTGCCAAATCTTCTACATGAAAATTTCTAGTCTTTTCGTTACTCAAGCCTACAAAGAGAAGCAAGGCAGTAAGCACTAAATATAATAAATGATGCAGCATGTCAGAGGGTGGTAAATACTATGGAAAATAGATACAGAAGAACAGGACAAGGGAGAAAGGGGAAAGCTGGCATGGCAAAGGCAGCTTACAATTTAAAAATATGGTGGCTAGAGTAAGTCCCACTGAGAGGGTAACATTTGAGTGAAAGACTTAAGGGATGAGGAAATTGACCATACAGTATCTGAGGAAAGCAGAAGTTTTCAGGAAGAAGGAAACCAAAGCAAATGCCCTTAAATAGTGATAGCCCTGGAATGCACAAAGGAGTCAGGAAAGCTAGAATGGCTAGAGCAGAATGATAAGAAATAATAAGAAATGGCCAGATTATGTAGGGCTGTGTTTATTCCTGAGGAGCTAAGGAGATGGGTTAAGGGTCTGAGCAGAAGGCTGACAAGCTCTGACTTTAAAGCATTACTCTGGCTGCTATGCTGAGAATAGACTGTCCAGAGAACTGTTGACAACAGACTTGTGGTAGAAGGGGCAGTAATTCCTGTTGTAATTCTAGCAAGAGATTGTTGTAGTCAGAGAAGTTGTTGATGTAATGAGAAATCAAATTCTGGATGAGCTTTGAACATTGAGAAAGTATTCCTAAAATATTTGATGTGGAACAGCACAGAAAATATTTTGTTCTGAGCAAATGGAGATGCGATCATTATTAAAAGTAGATGAAAGGTTTGACAGAGAGGTTTGGAATTTGGTTTTGCATGTTTGGTTTTGAGATATCTTCAGTATTTGACTTTTCAATCAGTGGGCTTCAATCAGTGGACGTATAGAGGGTGTGGTTGGATATTCAAATATTCTATTCAAATTAGTGTTCTGAGCTAACGTGTTCATAGTAAATATAAAATATATATAAATTTTTCAGAACTGATGATTGTTAAATTTCCTTATAACCTAATGTCATTTAAATTGTTTTAAATTTCAATGGAATGTTGAGATTTTGAAAATGATATTTATAAAGCAAATAAAAACAATCATTTGTTGATGGGTGCACAAAAGTATAAAATCCTTTTTTTTTGTTTAAAGATGTATTTGGTACAGGGTCCCACTGCTCAACCCAGACTCAGAGTGATCTTCCTGTTTTCAGCCTCCCCAGCACTGGGATTATAGGCGTACGCCACCAGGCCTGGTTTCAGTGGCTGGCTCAGCACACCCGGGGGTGGGGCCAGCGCAGCATGTGGTGCCGGGATTGAACCCTTGCCCCTGTACATCCCTGAGCAGGCGCTTAGTCCACTAAACTGTTGTGCCTAGAGTCCAATGAGCTATCTTGCTGGCCCTATAAAACACTTTAAATGAAAAAAATCATTGGAGACTATTCTATACAATCTCCTAGTAATCTCTTCTCATCACATTATTAATATGGAGACTTTTTTGTGAGTTTTACTAATAGAATTCAGAAGTGAGAGATTTTATAGAAGTTTTGGGGGCTGGATGTGGTGGTGCACACCTATAATCCCACACTATGAAGGCAGAGGCTGGAGGATCACTGTAAGTTCAAACCAGCCTGGGCTACAAAGTGAATTCAAGGTCATCATGAACTGTATAGTAAAATCTTGTCACAAGGAGACGAAAGAGAGGGCTGGCCAAATAGCTCAGCGGACTAAAGCACTTGCTTCCGCAGAGGGCAGCAGTTGGGGTTCAATCCTGGCGTGCCATGCTGGCCCTGCCCCTGGGGCACGCTGAGACAGCAATTGAAACTGAGCATGCTGGTGCGTGCCTGTAATCCCACCGCTTGGAAAGCTGAAAACAGGAGAATCTATCAGTCCGATCTACATAGTGAGACCCTATAGACCCTGTAGATCCTGTACTAAAGACAAAAGAAAAAAGTGGGCTTAATTTAATCAAAGCTATTGAAATTATTACTAAGTTTTTATATCTCTTTCAAGGAAAATATATTAAATAAAAATCTGATCTATTTTTCTTAGTATTATTTTTGTAACATCTGATAATTTTTTTCTTAGCTATTACTTTGTTCATTTATATATCTGATAAATAATGAATTTATTTTTAGCTAGTGATGCTGTGAAGAAAATCACTGTTCTATCTTTCAGATGTGTATGTTTGATATTTTATTGAAAAAGGTTGTTTTCGTTTGTTTTACTCTGTTTAGAAAAGGAAGACCAGTGTCTCATGCCTGAAGCCTGGAATGTGGACCAGGGAGTAATTACCAAACTCAAGGAACAATACAAAAAGGAGAGAAAGGGGAAAAAGGGGGTGAAGAGTAAGTGGAAAACATTACATCTGTAAATCATAAATCTCACCTCTTTTATATTTCTTAAGTTTTTTTTTCCCAATGTTTTCTTAAAAGTACTTACTCTTTTTCATTTCTGCTCCTCATTTTTTTTCCTTTTCACCTGCTCTCGGGTTGGAATTAAGTGGTTGGCTTTTGATTATGAACCTAAAGAAAATCTATATATTCTAAGAACATTTAAAACCCTATGAGGCTGTTGGGCTGTGTATTCGAACATTCTGCTAAGTTTATTTTTAATATCATATGGTCTTAATTACAATAATGTTTGTATCTAGTGGCAATTTATAAATCTTATCTAGTGTGACCCCCTCCGACAATACACAAAAGTTATTGCTTATAATTTTAGATCTTGGAGATCAAAAAAGGTTAATTTCTACCCCTGAATGTTCTGTGTGTTTGCAACACACAATTCATTTGCTCTCATCACTCTATGCTATACAGGGCACAGTGCCAAGTACATAACTTTTTTAAGTATTTGCTTTATGACTTAAAAGTTTTGGCCAATTCAGTTTATAGCAGTACTACCAATTTTTCTATAAAATTTGCTACATTTAAAATAAAAAAACAAAATAAAATGAAATTTCTAGCCCTGTGAATCATATACCTCATTACACAAATGAAAACTTTAGACTTAATAAAGCATGTAAAATTTAGCACAAAACTTTCAAAGCATCCCTAAAGACAACCTTACACATTTTTAGGAGTGCACATCTAAACTACCTACTCGGGTTTCCACCCTCGTTAACAGTGTAAACATAGAAGTCCTTTTATAGTGATAGAAACATTATTCTTTGAGATATGAAAGTAGTGTCAAATAAGATTGAAATCTAAATTTAGGGGAAAAATGAATTTATAAATTGCAAAAGACATGCTCCCATCCCCCTTTTCTTTTTGGTGATTTTGAAGCTTATCAAAGACCAGTTATTCCTATTAGGATATTTTTTTTACAATTTGGCATTTTATATAAACATAAACATTTATATTTAAAATATAAAATTTATAAATGTATATTAGCTTGATTCAATAAAAAGTCTGTCCATTTTTAGTGTTGGCATAATCTCAACAAGTGCTAAGGAGTGGTATCGTTTAGTGCTGTCATGTATATTATCATAATCACAAAGATTTAATATTAAAGCATGAAACATTTTATATCTTTTATTCATGATAAAAATGTTAATCCTAGCAAGTATACTGAGACATGATGTGTCATAGCTTTTTGGAATCATGCCAAAACCAGTTAAAATGAAAATTTTGAGAAAAATTTGGATATTGTACATGAAGAATAATTTCCAGATTAGCTTAACATTGATATATTTCTTTAGATCACTATGCGAAAGAAAAAAATGAGTGTCTTAAAATATAAAGATTTTTTGATGGGGAAGGTAGCTAGATGTAAATTTATCGATTTTTATTACTGTATTGATTATCAGTTCTTGTCAAATATTGAGATATAACTAGTTAGACTTTAGCACTTATAATCTAAAACTGCACCATTTGACTGGAACAGTATTCCTACTAATAGAAGCAATTAGATTTCTTGAATATGGGAATTTTGATCTTTTTTCAGGTATATAGCATGTGGTTTTTTAGTACAGTGAAGAGAAATGATTCTGGGGTAAAAATTTCATTTTTTTATGTATATGGTCATTACAAGGTCTCACTACACAGCTTGGACTCATAGTGATCCTCCTGTTTTCAGCTTCCCCAGCGCTGGGATTACAGGCATGTGCTACCACGCTCCACATCAGGACTCGGTGGCTGGCTCAACCGGCTTACTGGCCCCAGGGGCGGGGCCAGTGTGGCATGTGGTGCTGGTGATTGAACCTCAGTCCCTGTGCTTTCCTAAAAATGTGCTTAGTCTGCTGGGCTATCTCATCGGTCCCATGGGATAGAAATTTTAGTGTCTTTCAAGAGTGAAAATAAAAGGAATATAGACTGAAGCTTAGCACACTTTTAGTTCATTCTTAGTCATTTTAGTTCCTGTTGTCTGTATAAAATAGCAGTGTGGAAACAAATCAAAATGTATGAATAAAAAGAGAAGTTGGGCAACCCATTTGGGACCCCTCCTGTCTCAAATGGGAGCTATTCCTATTCCCCAGGACATTTTTCTTATTCGGGGGGAGTCGCGGAAGGGGGCAGCAGGCAGTGTGAAATGGACAAAGAAACAGAAACAGGGCGAGACTGGATCAGAGCTGAAGTAAAGCTTTGAATTGATATATAGCACATTAATTTGTAATCTATCATAGCTACATATTTTAATCGAACTGTTAATCTTTGGTCAACTGTTAATCAACAGATTGAGTTTTTTTAACTGATGTAGAATATTTCCAGTCAAATTGTGTTCTTCTGTCATACTATCATGAAATATAGTACTGAGTGTTAGTTAAAATTCTGTAGAAGTAGTTGTATTCTTTGCTGGTATAGGGGAAAAAAAAAAGTGGACTATGGGTAAGATTTTTCCCATTCTTAATTAAACTTGTAACAGGAAAAACTACCGAAGATCTGTTTCAGCCTCTATCCTATATAAAACAGTCAAAACAGGGATGTGGGAGAATGAAGAATCAAAGCTTAGGTAAGTAATTGGCAGGGCATGAGATTTCACCTTGGGTGTCATAGCTTCAGCACATAAGACAGTGAATGTAGCTTGAACAGAGTGTTACTGTTTGAATTAAGCAGTATGCAGTAGGTTCACAGTCATGTCTGTCTTCATTTAGAATGCTATTTGCTGGTTTGATTATAGAGTAATATGACTTTTAGTGGTTCAGGTAGGATGTTTGTGTTCTGTTTCATGCAAATAACGATTCCCTTAGCTTAATTTGTAAAATATATGTAAAATACAGTTCTTTTTAAAGAAATAATGAACTTTTAAAATTTAAGATTTGAACATAATTCTTATTAGTGGGCTAGGATATGTTTTAAGGTAAATATAGACCTATGTAAAGTAAGGACCATTTTCATGCAGTTGGATAATTCTATTTTCCTCTTTTTTTGTTGTTCCCCTGTCCTCCTTTTTTTTTTTTTTCTGGCTAGGGCCCAATAGGTCCAAACTACAAGATATGCTTGCTAATTTGAGAGATGTTGATGAACTTCCTTCATTGCAGCCATCTGTGGGTTCACCTTCCAGGCCCAGCAGTTCCAGGCTTCCTGAACATGAAATTAATAGGGCAGATGAAGGTAAGGATTTAGGACTTGTTCGAGGACAGAAAGCACTCAGACATACATCTTTAAATTCAGTCACTAGAAAGGACTGCCGAAGATTACAGATAATTTTCCTCTGCAAATGTTTGGTCTGCATGGTGTTCTGCAAATGTAAACTTTCTTACATACAAGAAATATTGATTTCACTTTCAGTCTTTATGACTTTGGAAATAGCATAAACTTCAAAAAAGACAACTTTAATTTCTGATGTGAAATATTCCATAGCTTTGTAGATACTCACGTTTTGGGTCCTATATGTACTATTTGAAACATATGTTCATTGGGGCCGGCGAGATGGCTCAGTGGAATAAGAGCTTCCCTGGCAAGTGCAAGGGCCTGAGTTCAATCCCCAGTACCGCAAAAAAAAAAAAAAAAAAAAAAATGTGCATGAAAATATTTACTTTGATATTTGCATTAATATTTTATTTAAGCAGTGTATCATGGATAAAAGGTAAAAGTCACCTCATTACTTTTACAGTTTCTATTGTTTTTTTATTCCCTTTCAGTCCCTGTCTATATGCATATACTTTTTTTTTTTTTAATAGTTGTAGGCACCTTGTTAACTCTTTTGCTTTATACTTAAAAACATACATACGGCTAGGAGTATGAGTGTAGCCCAGTGGTAGAGCTCTGGTTTTATATATACAGGCCTGGGGCTCCATCCCCGGGAGAGAGAGAGACAGAGACAGAGATAGACAAAGACAGAGACACACACACACACGTGCACACACACAGTAGGGTGGGGTAGGCAGGGGTGAAGGGAAAGAGAATATAGGGGAAAGGGAGAGAAATGGATTGAATATTTAACTGCCTATGATCGATGCTATTTTTTTCAGTCCACTTTCAGAAATACTGTCTACAGCCTGTGTACTCTGTACTTGCATTACATTACAGCATCATAATTAAGAGATAGTTAATAATTTTATAATGGCTGATTAGGGCCAATAATTTTTAATTATGCAGTCATGCATTCTAAGTGAACAAGTGACGACATTGATCCTCTTCAGCCATCTAGTCTGTTGACTGTCTTCCTGGGTTTGAGGAGGCATTTGTTGTCTTCCTTATCTTTAGGTTTCATAAAGCCATTTCTAGAGCACTGGTTAAAGTTGGCTCATACTTTCTATATATTTAGTTTTGAGAATGTAGCATTTTCTTTTGGAGTTGCTTTAATCTCAACTAAACAGTTATTTTAAGTGTTAGAAATAGAAACAAATCAAACAAAAAAAAAAAAAATCACCCAAGAAGACCTTGTATCAGGAATCACTTGCTTGAAACTTTGGCCTGAAAATTGCTGTTCTAACTTTAAAAACCCCCACTGTATATTAGTAAATATGTAGCGAATTCTTCACATGATGTAAGGCATTTTCATTATTTCTGTTATATTGTACAGTTGTCTTAGAATATAGATTTATATTCTGTTTTATTCTGTTCTGACAAATATTCTAGTAGTTTTTCCCACTACTTTAAAAAGCAAATAATCATTTATTCAACATTTATTGTTAGATATGATTGGTTATAGTGCTAGAAAGCATCATGTAAATTATTTTCTGTATGCACTAAGTTAGTACAGTTGACTTCTTTCAAAGAAAAGTTGTTACCTCTAGTAGAAATTGAGTTTGAGCTCTTCGAATTCACCTAATTGATTAATAAGTGTCAAAATGTCATCAGTCAGCAAAGTAACTATACCTAAAAAATAATTCATAGGCTTTCATTTCCAAAAATGTTGACAACCACATAAAAATATTTTAATTTGGCTTTTAACTGGTTCTTCTATGATAGTTGTTTTGGTTGATTTGCTTTGGGGCAGACTCTCACTATGTAGTTCAAGCTGGCCTTGAACTCACTTTGTAGCCCAGGCTGGCGTAGAACTCGTGGTGATCTTCTTGCCTCAGCCTCCCAAGTGCTGGGATTATAGACATTTGCTGTAACACCTTTCATATGATGGTTATTGAAGGAATTGAATTGCTACATTCGGTTATAAAGCAAGAATATTCAAGTTTATTATAAAGTAAAATTTCTTCTTGAAACAGTTGGTACCTAATGGAAATATTCAAGTGGAGTTTTAAAAATTTCTGAATTTGAAATAAAATACTGCCCGCAGAAAGTGCTGAAATTATCAGGTTCTAGCTCACTGATTTATCACAAAGTCAGAGTTATCACTAACCTCTTCCACCATCACTGGGTTAAGAAGCAGAACATTACTAAGGCCTAGGAGTTCTGCCTATGTTGCCTTCCTTTTTAAAACTTTTTTTGAAACAGGTTTCATTTTGTAGTGCAGGCTGACCTTGAACTCATTTATATACCCAGGTTGCCCTGGAGCTCATGGTGATTTTCCTGCTGTAGCTTCCCAAGTGCTGGGATTACAGGTGCATCACCACACACCACCACATCTGGCATCTTTGTTGCCTTTTTTCTGATCACTGTGTCTTCCTTTTCTCCCAGAGTTAACCCTGACCTTTTTTTTTTTCTTTTTCTTTTTTTGGCGGAACTGGGGATTGAATTCAGGCCCTTGCACTTCCCAGGCAAGTGCTTATTCTACTGAGCCATCTCCCCGGCCCTTACCCTGACTTTTTTTTTTTGGGGGGGGATACCCATGACTTTATTTTTTTATTTTTATTTTTTCCATAATTTTATTGAGAAACAAATAGCAATGAGACAGTTTCAAACCAAATTGGTAGGACAGTTTCAATAATTAACACATTGCATACATTCTTCCTAGTGGTTAATTGCTGTACAAGATTTGGACATGATATTTATAGACACTATTAGAACAAATGCCTCTATTAAGAGGATGTAACTATGTATCTATCCTAACCATTTTGAATACACAGATACAAAATGGACATTAATCTGTATCCAAAAATATGGAACGCTTCACAAATTTGCGTGTCATCCTTGCGCAGGGGCCATGCTCATCTTCTCTGTATCGTTCCAATTTCAGCATATGTGCTGCTGAAGCAAGCACCTTACCCTGACTTTTAACACTATATATTATATTAATTTTTGTCTCAGGCATATTTTGTATTTTTAAGGTATTCTTTTTTTTCTTTTTTGTCTTTTTAAGACAACGTTTTACTATGCAGTTCAAGTTGATCTCGAACTTGCAGTGATCCTGCGTCAGTCTTCTGAGTGCTGGTATAAGCATTGCACCACCATGCCTTGCCTTTCAAAAATTTTTTTTTAAAACTTTCTTCCAGGTTATAGAATTAACTTTATTTTGAATGAAATGAGTAGGGTTCAGAAATACTCCTCATTTTTGTTTAGTAAATGATAGAAAGTACTGGAGAGTTAACCTGAAATGTCAAATGGAAAGACTTTTTCTTTATATGCCTTTTTTTCTATACAGTGAAAAAGAGAGGATAATGAACTATTAGATTTGTTTGTTTCCTGTTTCACTTTTCTAGTTATATGATAGATACCTTTAGCTGTTGAAGATATGACAAAAGCGATCAACTCAAGATTTTCAGCTTGCTGAATTGTATTGCGTTTGAAAAGAAATTTGGAATAATTAAGTCTACAGATATTCTTATAAGACATTTAATACAAGCATGAGACTACTGATTGACTGTTCAAGAGATTTTGTTGTTTCCTTTGTCCTCCCCATTCAGTGGAAGCCCTGACATTTCCTCCTTCTTCTGGGAAGTCATTCATTATGGGAACAGATGAAGCCCTTGAAAGTGAACTGGGACTTGGAGAATTAGCAGGCCTTACCGTGGCCAATGAAGCAGATTCACTAGCTTACGACGTATGTAGAAGTTTTTATTTTTAATGTTCCTAACTCAAATCTTTAAAACAGATCTTATAGAACAAATGGCAGTGGTAAAAGTGACTTGATTGAGTAGACTTTGGTTGCGTTTTAATTGTAAACTTTGAAGAGGTGAAGATAGGCTTACATTTTTCCAAATAAGCTATATCTGAATTATAGGCTTAACCCAAATCCACAAGCCTGGGGCTGGGGAGATGGCACAATGGAATAAGCGCTTCCCTGGCAAGTGCAAGGGTCTGAGTTCAGTCCCCAGTTCCGAAAAAAAAAAAAATCCACAAGCCAGTGTAAGCTTAGGTAGGAGAAAGAATTCTCTTTTTCCTCCACCAAGTTTTGTTCTATTTTTGTTTTAATTTATTTTTTATTAATTTTATGGAGAAACAAGTAGCAATGAGACAGTTTCAAAACAGGTTAGTAGGACAGTTACAATAATTAATACATTGCATATTGTTGTCTTCTTGTTAACAACAATGTATGTTGTTATTCATAGTATAATGTTCTTTTAGTGCACTAGTGATTAGTTGAAATTCATGCCTACCTCACAGCAACATTGCTCTTGCCTTTCAAGTCTGTTAGTCAATATCCTATTGAAAAGTGATTTCAGTTATTGCTAGGCATAGATTTTTACCAGTTGCCTTCCATAGGTTAAGGCTGACTTATCAGTGTTGTGGAACTGAAATCTTTATACCTTTGTGTATCCATTCATTTAATTTTAAATTAGTCATTTTATATTTCTAATTGCTTATTTCACAGGTAAAGTATTATCTCTCTTACCATTTTGTTAAAATATTTTCCACTTTTCTTTATGCTATAGAAAATAGTATATTGCCTGCGGCAATCCTGCTGTATAGGGCATATAGGATAGATGCATAAGCAGACCTTTTTATTCAGGAGATAAAGAAATGTTTCATTTTCGTACAGATTAGAAGTCCAGCTCTCTGTACTCACCCATTAGCAAATCTTCCAGGTTCTGAAATACAGACACTTCTTTACATTTTCCATCCTAGTCCACTTTCTCCTCACTCAGAGCTAGCGCAATAATTTTCTAACCTAAATGGGGTCTTTGTACTCTTCCGTCATTTGTAATAAAGATTTTTTTAAATTAATAATTTATTTTGACAATGTAGCAGGATATATGATCAATGCATAAAAATTAGGAACATTTATATACACCAACAATGAACTAGATGAGAAGAAAATTATAAAAGCAACACCATTCACACAATCGTCAAGAAAAATGATATACCAAGAACTAACCCAACCAAGGAAGTGAAAGACCTTTATGAAGAAAACTACAGGGGCTGGAGAGATAGCTTAGTAGAATAAGCACTTGCCTGGCAAGTGCAAGGGCTGGATTTCAATTCCCAGTTCCGCAAAAAAAAAAAAAAAAAAAAAAAACTACAGTACTCTGAAAAAGGAGACTGAAGAGGATATCATCATGAAGTGGAAAGATGTATGCTATTCCTGGATAGACAGAAACAACATTGTTGAAATGACCATACTCCCAAAAATGCTACCCAGATTCAATTCAGTTTCAGTCAAAATGCCAACACTTTACTGAACTACACAAAATAATCCTAAAATTCCTATGAAATGAGAAGAAACCCAGAACAGCACAAACAATTTTGTACAACAGAAGCAAAGGAGGTGGCCTAGCAATACCTGAGTTCAAGCTAGACTCCAAAGCAATAGTAATAGAAACAGCATGATACTGGAACAAAACCAGACATGGATCAATGGAACAGAATTGAGGATGCAGATACCTCCTCAGACACGATGATTTTTTTTTTTTTTTTTTTTTTTTGGTAGGACAGTTTCAATAATTAACACATTGCATACATTCTTCCTAGTGGTTAATTGCTGTACAAGATGCGGACATGATAACCTATTTACAAACACTATTACAACAAATCCCTCTGTTCATTAAGAGGATGTAACTATATATCTATCCCAACCATTTTGAATACATAGATACAAAATGGACATTCATCTGTATCCCCTTTTTTTGTTTAGTTCCATTATTTGAATATTATAGGTGTGTTAACTCAGCAAAATATTCTAAAAGAGTCCAGTAGTCCATAATAGTATTGGGTCTTCCACTTCACTAGCAATGTCAGAAATTGTTGACCTGCGCCCCCTACAGCCCAACATAACAGCTTGGCTTTACTTCTTATATTTCATTTTTATACTTTTCTGCTGAATGGTTAAGACCAAGGTAAAGCAGGACCTATGCAACAAGAGTTGTAGCTGATCAATGAAATCCCCTCAGGATTTATCCTGAGATCCTGTACCTCAAATTGTAGAACCTCTGTCAGTGTCAGCCATGTGGATGAGTCACAGCCATTGCTTGGTCAGTGTGCTCTCTGTGAAAGCCTGAGAGAATGTTTTCTCTCCATGTGACTCTCCGTAGGCACACTCTACATCATCGATCACTTTCCTCTTTGGCCCCACAATCTCCTTGATCAGAAAATTTGAGACACTACTGAGTTACGTGACATTACAAGTTCTCATTATGTCCTGAGTCTTAACTGACCTTCGAAGGCTAGGGCCAAAATGTTGGCTTTCCTTGCGGCCCTCCTTTTTCTCTATTTTTGGTCTGCAAACTTAGGTTGTTAACCCTCCAGAAGACAAGCTTTGTACTCTTCCATCATTTTTAATAAAGGTTTTTTTAAAAAAATCAATTATGTTTCCAATATTTTTGTATTCTGGTATTTTTACATTTATCTTTTTAGAGTGCTAGTTGATTTTGCTTTTTTCATCTAATATTTGACAGCCTTTAAATTTAGTTGAAGTGTTCAGTACATTTATTTTTAAAAGTAGTTGCTGATATATTTGGTTTAAAGTTGTACCATCTATTTGTGCTACCTGTGGTCTTTTTCTCTTTATTTTTGCCTATTTGGGGATTATATTTATTATTCAAAACTCAATTATAGTACTTGGGGTTTATAAACTGTTTTGCCACTTTTTAATGCTTATAAATTTACTACTGCTTATAAATTTACTACAAACTCTTTAAAGATTTTATATGCAAAGTTGTAAGAATATTTTTAACTACTTAATTCGTCTTCTGTAAGATATTATTTTTATGCTGTATATTTAGTTTGGATCATATTTATTCATCTTTTACATATTTCACTTTATGTCATTCTGTCCTACATATGGGATCACCCAAGAACACTTCTAATATTTCTCTTCGATAAAAGTCTTTCTTAGATTCTTTGTTAAGCTTGACTGAATTAACAGCTCACATTGTCTCTAATTAGCAGTAGTGTCTTGTTTTGTTTGGATTCTAAACATTTCAAAAAAATTATTTATTTATTTATTTATTTATTTATTTATTTATTTATTTATTTTGTCCCTTTGAGACAGGGTCTTGCTGTGCAGCTCATGTTGGCCTTGAGCTTACACTGTAGCCCAGGCTGGTTTCTAGCTTACAGCAACCCTCCTGCCTTAGCCTCCTGAGTGCTGGGATTTACAGGCATGAGCCACCACTACCGGCTCTGGATTCTAAACATTTTATTGTCTTTTATTTTTAATATTCTCTATGAAAGGCAAGAGCAATGTCTGCATTGATCATTAATGATAGTCTGATTTTATTTTCTTTAATGTTTATTTCTTTGTTGTTAGGCAAGGTTTGCTTTTATTTTTAAGCTTCTTGAAGTACTTAGATTTTTAGGGATTAGTATATTTTCATTAATTTTTTATAAATTTCTCAGCCATTGCTTCTCAAATAGTTTATTTTTATTTATTTATTTATTTGTTTTTGTGGCCAGCTCAACCCTCCCTAGGAGCAGGGCTGGTAGGGCATGTGGTGCTGGGGATCGAACTGCAGTCCCTGCATGCTTGCCTAAACTTGCCTAAGCAGGTGCTTTAGACTGCTGAGCTATCTTGCCAGCTCCAAATATTTTTTGTATCTCCTGCTCCTTCTAAACCTGATTTTATGTTTATATCTTCTTTCTGTAGCCTTTGTCTCTTATGCTTTTCAATTTTGTGACTCATTTTATACTTCATTTTTTCTTCTGTTACATGTAAAGTATAAACTGTGACCTGTAGTTAAATACATGTATCGGGTTTTATAGATTTTTGCTGCTAGATTCATTATTATTTAAACTTCTTCCAGTTTTTTATTTTTTATCTTCTTGAATATTGTAAGTACGATTATTTTAAAGTTGGAGGTTCTCTTGTTGTTATATATTATTTCTGCTTTTTATTTATATTCTTATTTCCTTAAATGCATAATTCTTATGTGTGGCCAAATAGTTGTGTTATTCAAACCTATATTCCTGCAGAGAATATATTTTAATTTTCTTTTCTCAGATGTCTGCAGCCATTATAAACCTGGAATCAATATAGTCTGTGTTCAGTTCTTAAGGTCAGCTACAGCCCCTCCAAGGGCTTCTTCCAGTTCACCTTTATTTCAAGGACATAACCCTTTAAGATCTTAACCCACAGCAAAGTGATTCACCAAGCTCCATTCTGTTGACAGGTCATTCATAGCACTTTGTATTCCCACAGTGCTGAAAGTCTGTCAAAAGCACTGCTTGGCCTCTTAGCCATCCTTTGAGAATCAGTAAACACCTCTGTGGGAAGACAGCCCCAAATACCAGGTTTACCTTTTTAGGCCTGTGTCCTTCCCTTGACAGGGTTGTTTTTCTTCACTACTTTATTGTTTCTCCATGTTTTACATACTTCTCTACTTGTCCTCAGTACAGAGGTCATCTAGATTATCTAGTTCATCATGGATAAACCAGATGACTTTTTTTTTACATAATTTTGTTGTTGATATAGTGTCTCACTACACAATTTGGATTTGTAGTGATCCTCCTGTTGCAGCCTTCCCAATGTTAGGATTATAGATGTGTGCCATCACACCTGGTTTTGGTCCTGGCATGGCATACAGTATTGAGGATCAAACTCAGGTTCTTGCACTTGCCAGGCAAGCACTTAGACCTCAGAACTATCTTCCCAGCCCAAAGCAGATAACTTGTATTTCCTGTTAACCCTTCAAAGAGTTTTTCCAGTACCTAGTGGAATTTAACCTTTTCTCTAGAGAAAGTGCATACTTTTTGTGTAGGTTTTATTTTTATATTTTTATATTTTTGTATTTTTTTAGTAAGGGTCTACAGGGCCACACTACGAAGATCAGACTCATAGTGATCTGCCTGTGTTCAGCCTCCCAAAGAGCTGAGATTACAGGTGCATGCCATGATGTCCATTCTCATTCACCATCTCAGTGTGCCCAGGGCCGGCACTTACACTGGCATAGCAGGCTGGGGATCAAACCCCGGTTGCTGCGTCTGCCTAAGCAGGCACTTTAATCTGCTGAGCTATTTGGCTGGCCTTTCATGTATAGGTTTTAATTGTTTGGAAACTTGGTGTTATGTCCCTCAGTATGTTTCCAAACATAGTTGTTGGTTTTATTAAATATATTAGTAATTACTGCTGTGGGCAAATTATATCAGTGCTTAACAGCTTAGAACAACAAATATTATCTCATAGTTTCTATGGGTGTGAAATCTGGAAGTGGCTTAGCTATGTGGTTCTAACAAGATCTGTCATGTAGTTGCAGTCAGGGATGTTGGCAAGGCTTGCAGTCTCATATGAAGACTTGAAGGATAGAAAATATTTTTCCAAGCTCTTCAGTAGTTGGAAGGCCCTGGTTCTTGGCAGGTGTTTTCATGGCCTACTCAACATCGCAGTTATTTTCTCTCATTATGAGTGCTATGAAAAGAGAGAAAAAGAGCATCCAAGACAGATAATGTTATAGTCTCATTTTTGAATAACTTATCACTTACGTATGCTGTTGGACACACAGACAACTCTATGATGTCCAGAGGGAGCTGAGGAGGTGTAAATACAAGGAAGTGGGACTGAGAAACATTTTGATGACTACCTACTCATTCAAAAAGAGTTTCATTTCTTCTGCATATGAAGGCTATTCAGCTATTGAATAGTTCAGTCAAGACTGAGCATGATTGAACTGAATTTTTCTTTTCCAGGATAACCAGCCTCAGTTCTTATAGTAGTAGTTCCTTGCACAATGTGTTTTGTGTTCTCTATCACTGTAACTGATATATTATGTCTGGCTTTTTTCTACAAATCTTTTAACTTGTGTATTGTGTTCTGTAGTGTAGTTTATATTGACTGTGACCTGTGTTCCCAAACTGCTTGGGTTTGATTCCAGGCATCTTCGGGCAAATGATTTCACTTCTCTTTTTCTGATGTATCAAGTGAAAATAATGTTAATTCTTGCTTAATAGATTTATTGTGAGGATTAGGTCAGTGCATCTAAAGTGTTTAGAATAATGTTTAAAATATTGGATGCCGGGGGCCTGGGAGATGGCTCAGTAGAATAAGTGCTTGCCTGGCAAGCTCAAGGGCCTGAGTTCAATTCCTGGTTCTGCAAAAATAAAATATTGGACACTCAAACTAGCAGCTATTGTTAGTACTGTATAGCTGTTTTCCTTTTCATTGTTTGCTAATAAATCTAGTGTATTACCAGTACCCCAATCTTGTTCAAACCTAGTGTGATTGATAACCTGTGAGGGTGAAGAGGTCATTCGTAGTGCTAGTGTGAAGTAACAGGTATTTCAATTTTCATGTTAGTTGAAATAAAAAAAAAAAAATAGTACAGCATGTTTTTTCCGTTGTTGAGATGAAGTTACCATGGAAGGAAGAACGGTTTATTGTACCAACAGAATGGGATTTTTTTGTAGTATTTATTTTAAACATTTTCTATTTTGTTTATAAACCTTATTTATACTTTAATGAGTAAAATTTAGCTTTTATTAGGTGGTATTAAAAACTTCAAATGTATGATTGTATTTTTAAATGTTAACAGGTTTAAAGTCAACTTAGTGTTTCAACTTCTACCCAGAATTATACTTTCTAGCCGCTAAATTTTATTCAGCTGTGGTAGCACAAACTTGTAGTATCACACTAGAAGGTTGTTGAAGTAGGAAGATCGCAAGTTCAAGTCCAGCTCAGGCAACTTAGTAGGACTCTTGTCTTAAAAACCAAAAAAGGCTGGGGACATGGTTTAGTACAAAAGCCTTTGGGTTTAACCCCTAGTATAAAAAAATAAAACTGTGTAATTTAGATTAAATTTTTTGGTTTTAAAAGCATCTTAAATGTGTTAGTTGGATTTTTGTCACTGTTGCACAGTACCTGAGAAAACTAATTCACAAGTAAGGAAGGTTTATTTTGGCTCAGTGTTTGAGAGGTTTCAGTACATACATGGGTGGCCTGTTGCTTTTGGACCAGCTTACATCATTGTGGAAGCCTATAATAGAGGAAGCAAAGAGAAAGAGGAGGAGCTGGGTCTGAATATCTACTTCAGAAGCAGACCTCCCATGATCTAACTTCTTTCTGTTAGGCCCAACTCATGAAGATTGTGCTACCTTCCATGAGTGCCACAGATGGCAACCAAGACTTTAACACATGGGCCTCTGGGAGACACTTACAATCTGAACTATAGCACTTGTGAAGATCTATTATATATTATTATTATTTGATTTGCTTTTTATGTTAAATTGTGATGTCTCATTAAAAATTTCATTCTTCGAAGAAAACCACTGTTTGACATATTGCTAATTTTACCTTTGGTTTGAAAGTTGCTTTGAAAATTCCTTTAAAAGTTACTCATTGTGATGGTTGACTAACAAATCAGCAAAGATTGATATTGAGAGTGTAAGGGCTTTTTCTTATCCTCACCTAAATGTACAGAAATCTTTGTTTTGTCTCTTTAATAGATAGCAAATAATAAAGATGCATTGAGGAAGACTTGGAACCCTAAGTTTACTTTGAGAAGTCACTTTGATGGTATTCGAGCCCTTGCTTTTCACCCCATTGAGCCTGTTTTGATAACAGCATCAGAGGATCACACATTGAAAATGTGGAATTTGCAGAAAACAGCCCCAGCTAAAAAGTAAGAATATTCCACTTTAATTTATTTGAATATTTTGTTCCTTTTTAACAGAGAAAATATTTAATTATTACTATTCAGTTTTTCTTCTAGTTCTTTCTGTACAGTGTCACATAATTTAGGGTGTTTTTTTCCTTCCTATAATCTAATGCTAGGTTGGAAAAGTGACATATAGGAAAACATGTTATCTTATTGTTTCCCCAGAGTTCATGAGTACTGATTACAGTCCTTATACATCCTGTGTTTTTAATGGTTGTCATATTTAGGGAGTGCCTTGTCTCTACTGAAAATTTCTGCTGTTATAAACAGGTCCAGATAGGCATATTTAAAACAATCAAATTTCTATCCCATTTTTTACTGTTTGAACTTACAGAGTACAAGAGAAAAAAAGGCTGATTAAGAGGGATGGGGACTTCTCTTTGGTTTTATCTTTTGTCCCCAAGACTTTAGGTACTGAACTGACACACTGCTTTTGCCTTACTTACCTTCTAGTGTTTGCCTTGGGCCCTTACTTCTTAAGTATCAAGAGACAAGATTGACTATAAGCCGCCTTACCAGTCATCAGATTTGGTGGAGTCCTTATTAGAGTACTTCTTCTTCTTTGGATCATATGATCCAGAACCAGTGTCTGCTAGCAAGGGGTTTTATGCAGTCTCAGTCACTTTTGTTATTATAAGAGTACAACTGAATATCAAGTGGAGAGCTGGAGAGATAGCTCAGTGGTACAGTGTCTGCCTGGCAAACACAAGGTCCTAAGTTTGATTCCTGTTACTGAAAAATAAAAGCCTAAAATATCAAATAGAAAAGGGTTACAGAAATTTTACTGCTGTTCTTGGGAACCTGTTAGCAATTTAAAAGAAATCAGTGGTATTCATGCTGTGAGTTATACAGAGAGTAGATAGAGTACTTTACTTGATTTAACAGTTTGTAACAGCACAACCTGATCTTTAGTTAAACCAAATGGACTTGATAATTTTCAGTAGAGAAAAATTTGATTCAGTGTGACTTGTTTTTCTACATTTTTAGTCATAATGTGATAGTTCTAGCATAGTCATATTAAGCTAGAAGCATGAATGGCTCATGATATATTTTGACAAAAATTTAGAAAAATACTGAAATGAATTCGTTGGTAATACTGTAGTAAAAAAATTTATCTTTGCATGTTTACCTTTAAGCTTAAAACTTCAAGATGAGAGATTTTAAATCTAGTTTCCATTAGTAGATAAAATAAAGTGGTGTGCCTATAGTAGTATTCTTAGTAATAAACTAATGACTTGAACAGTTTATAAAGTATTAAGGATAAACATACTAACCTTCATGGGAAGATAAGGAAATTAAATACCATTTGTTGAAATCCTGTTTGGGTGGTTACATCCTATAGGCTTTTTTTTTTTTTAAATTGTAGAGTCTCATTTAATTTCATAGTATTGTTTGCTGTCTCCATTTTTCTCTTTTAATTTGAATATGGAGAAATCTGGAATTATCATAGACTCACTATATAAAGTTAGCCAATTAATGACAAAACTGAAAATTGAATTCAGGGATTTATCCCTTCAAAGTTCATGTTGTTTCTTCTTTTCCATTTTCTTCCTTTTGTTTTATTTTTATGTGTTTGACACAGGGTCTCACTACGCAGCTACTCCTGTGATCCTTCTGTTTTCAGCCTCCCCAGTGCTGGGATTACCGAAGTGTACCACCCGTCTGATCTCAGTGGCTGGCTCAGCCTGCTGGTGGGGTGGGGTGGTGGCACAGCAGGCATGTGGTGCCAGGAATCGAACTCGTGTCCCTGCCCTTCCCTAAGCAGGCACTTAGTCTGTGAGCTGTCTTGCCAGCCCTATGTTGTTTCTTCAGAGTGAAAGTCTCTCTCCTTTTACTCAAATAGATAATATCAAAGCTAAAAGCATTGTGACAGGGTATTACTATTGAGCAAGAAGCTTGTTTCTTGACGTGCTGAAAGTGTTATTTGAGATAGGTAGGCGTTTTTAATGTGTCCTGTAGTTGAGAATTGTATATTACCAGTGTTCATGCTGCTAAAGGCGTTTGTTATCACACATTCATTTTGTTAACTACTGAATAATGTTATCTTCACTTTCTGTTTTAGGAGTACTTCTCTCGATGTAGAGCCCATCTATACATTCAGGGCTCATAAGTAAGTGTGTGTTTTTTATTTTAAACTAACATCATTGTAAAAAAATCTGATTAGTGTAGTTTATTTTCTTTCCCTTCACTTACATATTTTGTTATGTATAGTTTTGTACTTAATAGTGTTTTTTGTGACTGTAGAAGAAACTAGCAGATAATATGCTAAAAAGTTTATTACTCCCAAATTAGAGATCTTTGCTGAAAGATTTTATTTTTATGAGGTTTAAATGGTGTATGTTTATGTGTTTTGAAAATAAAATTGAAGCAATTAGATTTGCTTTTTTTTTTTTACTTAAAGATAACATACACAAAAATATTGAGACTGGGTCTTTAGTAAGTGGAGGTGTGCCCAGAATATGCGAAGCCCTGGGTTCTGTCCCTAGTACCACCTAAAGATATTTTTATTGTGATCACATTTTTAAATTTATTTAAGTGTAAAGGGACATGTCTGTTCACTTGATTTAGCACAGGGATTGGCATATATGTAAATGATGAGATAGTAGTTTTTTTAGGCCATGTTCTTTCTGTTGTGTATGGGTTGGATTGTGTTGTGTTATATTGTGTTGTATTTTGTTTTTTTGTCCAGGGATTGAACCCTGGTCTTTCTATAGCATTTTCTGTTTGTTTGTTTTTTTGCTGAACTGGGGTTTGAACTCTGGCTCTTGTGCTTGCCAAGGAAGCACTTATTCCACTGAGCCATCTCCCCAGCCCCAGCATTTCCTTTTTTTATGTGTTGCAGCCCTTTAAAAACCACTGTTCACTGTAGAAAGACTACTGGATGAATTTGATCTGGAGCCCATAATTTACCTCTGGTTTTTATCAGAGGAAGAAAAATGACCAGTGTTTTGATATTTTTATTCATTGTAAAAATCAGAAAAATAGTAAGCATTTGCATAATTAAGCATTCTAATTTTTAACAAGTCATAGGATTGATTTTTGGGAATAGCAGTTTACTTACCTATTTATTTTGTACCCTAGAGGCCCAGTGCTTTGTGTAGTAATGAGCAGCAGTGGTGAGCAGTGTTACAGTGGTGGCACTGATGGACTGATCCAGGGCTGGAATACCACTAATCCCAACATTGATCCCTATGATTCTTATGGTATGTGATTTCTCAAAGTTCTGAAAGAGTAAACTATTTTCTTTTTACACATGTTTTCATAGTATATAAAGGGTAAATCAGATATTTTTAAGATTAGGTAAAAGAGGGGGTTGGAATGTTAGCTCACTAGAATAAGCACTTGCCTGGCAAGCGCAGGGTCCTGAGTTCAATCCCCAGTACTACAAAAAATAATAAAAAAAGATTAGGTAAAAGAGAAGCATGTTTATTTTGTTAAAAAGAAATCCTATATTTGGGGATCATTTTGACAAAAGAAAAAAATACTCTTCTTTAGAAACATTTTGCAATTCTCCAGAGTCTTCCTGATCAGAAATATTGACCTCGTTGATAATTGTTTTATTCATTTTAAACATTTATGTGGTACTTGATAGAGAACTACTAACCAACAATCATTTCAACACTGTTTTGGACAGAAAATTAAAGAAAAATGAATGTTAGCGTTATTCCCTTGATCAATTATTGAGGAGGATATAGGGTAATAACTTGTAAAGCCCATGCTACCAAAATAATTAAAAGGCATCAAAAATTAAGAAGTGCCTGTTAGTTTTTTGAACAGTATTATAAGCCATAAATACATATTATAATTCATCACTAAATGTTACCATAAAGGTCTCATATAAAAACTGCTTTGGGATTGGCTGTTTTTTCTGTTAAAAGATTTTTTGTTTGTTTGTTTTTTGGCATGAGGAATTAAACTCAGGACTTAGGGTTTGCCACACAGATGCTGTGCCACTGAGCTACATCCCTGGCTCCTGTTAAAAGGTTTAATGTATTTTCTTTCCATAAAAGCCTAATTAATTAATTTCATTATCACTTTCGATTGATTTTACCATTCAACCTAAGTAAACATAAATGCAAGAAACAAAAATTCCCGAACTTAAAAAAAAAAAAAAAAAAAAAAAAACAAGCAAAAAAACAGGGCCGTTAAAAAAACAAAGTAGAATAAGCGATTGTGTGGCAAGAACAAGCGTTGGGGGCATGCCCCTTAGCTCAGTTCTTTAAGTGGCTGCTGCAACAAAGCAGTCAGGCTCATGTTGCTGTGGTTTGATTCCCACAACTCAAACCAGCCAAACCTGCCTTGAAGGCATTCCGAGCAAAACAAAACAAAACAAAAACAAAAACAAAACAAAAAAAAACAAAAACAAGCGTTGAACTGAGAGCCTTCACACTAGATATAGCCCCAGCACCTCTTTTTTTTTGTTTGTTTTTTGTTTTGAGCCAGGTCTTGCTAAGTTACTAAGCTGCCCAGGCTGAGCTTGAATTTGTGATCTTCCTGCCTCAGCCTCTTAGACTGCTGAGATTATAGCACTCACATTCATTGTAAAAATGAACACAACAGCACTCTACACCTCTCTGCTCTTTCTCCATCCCCCTCTGCATCTGAGTAAGTTCTGAGTGAGAGATTGTCTTGTTCTTGACACTCTCTTTCTCTCTCTCTCTCTCTCTCTCTCTCTCTCTCTCTCTCTCTCTCTTTCTTTCTATGTAGTGTCATTTCCTCTTCATCAATGTTTTTTTGACGGTGTTATCTAGAAAACATAATTACTAGTTAAGAATTTCATGTCCTTCCCTTGGATCACCTTTTGCATTAATGGCTTCTAGAAATATCACATAAATATAGCAAGATTGCCGTTGACTTCCTAATTACCCAATCCAATATTTTACAAACCTTATTTTTACTAGCTGTATGGTTACAATTGAAAATGTTCTTTTCTTGCCTGGGAGATAGCTTAGCGGTCTAAGCGCCTGCCTGGCAAGTGCAAAGACCCAGGTTCAATCACTGGTTCCGCACACTGAGCCGACCACTGCAACTGGGCATGGTGGCAATCCCAGCACTGTGGAAGATGACATAGCAGGATCACTACAAGTCTGAGCTGTGTAGCACGACCCTGTACCAAATTAAATAAATTTTAAAAAAAGAAAATGTTCCTTTTAGAGCTGCATTCTTAGTTCCATTTAGATTTCTCTTCTCTTAGAAATACTGGCTTGACAGTGTGTGATGATTTCTCTTTTCTCTATTTTGTGGAGTGAGTCTTTTTATGTTTCATGCCTTAAATAGTATAATTTTTCAAGACCCAGGCCTTACCTCATTCATTGCAGTGGTAGATTACATCTACTTCTGTAGCTTTCTAGGTTGTTGACTGATAAGTCTTTTTAAGCTCCAGAATCTCTCTATAAAATTTTGGGGTTTTTTGAGCAAGGGTCTCACTACGCAGTTCAGGCTGTTGTTGAATTCACTATGTAGCTCAGGCTGGCCTGCAACTCATAGCAGTACTCTGCCTCAGCCTTCCCAGTGCTCAGATTATAGGCATGCACCACCAAGCCAGGCAAGAAATTTCAGTAAAGTTGCCATTGTCCTTAAATTGCAGTATATTCTGTGTTTCTTCTTATTTAGTTGATGGGCCTACTAGAAACCTGAGTTTCCTTAATTCCTTGTTACAACATATTATCCATATCTTATTCTGTAGGTTTGTTTTTTTTTTAATAATTCCTTAAGTACTTCTAAATTTATTCCTGCTATGGTCCATGTACACCTTCTGTACCTTAGATTTTTATGATCACTTTTCCATTTTGCCCACCAGCCCCTTTATCTTCTTTCTGACTATTGTCTTCTATACACAGCAAGGTTACCTTATTAAAAACTCAAATGGCTTATCTACTGCTCCTGGGAAATTCATAACTGAACCTTTCATAATAGCTTTTAGGATAATTTCTGAGTTCCTTAATGTGTCATAGAAATCCTAGGGCCGGCCAGATAGCTCAGCAGATTAAAGCGCCTGCTTAGGCAGATGCAGGGACCAGGGTTCAATCCCTGGTGCAGCCATGCCGGCCCTGTGCCCTGCTTAGATGGTGACTGAGACTGGGTGTGGTGGTGCACGTTAATCCCAGCGCTTGGGAGGCTGGAAACAGGAGGATCACTATGTCTGACCTGTGTAGTGAGACCCTGTAGAACCTGTGCTAACTACGTAAAAAAAGAAATCTTACCATAAACTAGATGCCTTTTTCTCATCTTTTTCTACCTCAAATGCCACACTACAGCAATATCGAATTGCTCGTAAATTTCCTTGTATTATCAGACTACTTTTCCTTCTACAATTTTGTAGATGCTGTTTCCTTGCCAGGCATACCTTCCCTCTATTCTCTGATTGGTTGACATCTGTATACTCTAGATGCCACTGTCTTTAAGAAGTTTTGGGACGTTTTCATCATCTCATTTACTTTTTTAGTAGTATCTGTCAATTACTGTACTTTTAATATTGTGTTTTGAAGACAGGGATAGTGTGATGTCTTAATCATATTTATGGTGTCAGCATCAATCATAGTGTCTGATACAGTATCCTAAATATTCAAATGACGTTTTTGAGAATGTAAGACATATAACACCAAAAAAAAAAAAGACATATAACACTGTTGGCATTTCTATACTGGTGAACCATCTTGAAATCACTTCATAAGAGTCTTTGTGAAGATTAATAAAGTTTCCAATTTGACTGTTACATGAAACTGTGCATAGGGACCCTCTCCTCCTGTCCCCATGTGCACATCCTCACACCTCAGTTGCTACTGAATGAGAATTTGGAGATTCCTGTAAGTTTCAGTTCCTGTCCACCTCAAATGTCATGCTCCCTGGGTACTCTCAGGAATAATTGCCATTCATTGTTCGCTAGGAGAAGTAGCCAGAAGGAGGTATAGTCGAAGTTCAGAACAAATTCAGAGGAGGGAAGGACAGACTTCTGTTCACTTTCTCAGGGAACTTGAGTTGTGATTTCTTCTAAGGCAGATTAAATTCAAATAATTTATGTTAATATACTTTTAAAATATCTAGATAAATGAGAGGACAAAAGAAAGCAAGGATATACCTAATATTTTAGGAAGACATATATATGCTTTTTAAGAAATTTGAGCTCTACATTTGTATATTTCTAAATCTGTTTTCACTACATTTCAAAAAAATAATTGAAACTAGGCAATATATTTTGTATTGTTACCATGTGCTTATAAGTGATTTACCTTTTCTTGAATCTAAGTATCTTTATGATTTTTTCTCCTAATTTTGCATTTTTGCTTTTCTATATAGATCCTTCTGTTTTAAGAGGCCCTTTGCTAGGCCACACAGATGCAGTCTGGGGCTTGGCTTACAGTGCAGCACATCAGCGTTTGTTGTCCTGCTCAGCAGATGGCACTCTTCGTTTATGGAACCCAACTGAGGTTGCTCCAGCACTAACTGTATTTAATGATAATCAAGGTATATATGCTTTAAAATTTCATTTTGCTGAATCTGTTATTAAACATCTCATTCTAAAAGTAAATAAGGAATTAATAAATGGTTCTATGAACTATTGATATTTAAATTTAATTTGAAGGTTTTTTGAATGAACAAAAGTATTTGTTTGAATTTCCAACTTACATGTGATTCTTAAAAGTGCAGTTCTGTAGTGAGAATAGATTTTTATATTTTTAAAAATTGAGGTATAAGGCCAGGGATATAGCTCAGTGGCATAAATGCCTCCCTGGCAAGCACAAGGTCCTGAGTTGATTCCTGGTACGGAGAAAAAAAATTGAGGTATAATATATGTACAGTGAAAAATACAGATGTTAAAAGAGTACATTTCAGGGGCTGGAGAGATAGCTCAGTGATCTAAGTGCCTGCCTGGCAAGCACAAGGACCTGAATTTGAACCCTGGAATCCTGGGCACACCGTGCCAGCCACTGAAACCGGGCCTGATGGCACATGCCTGTAATCACAGCACTTGGGAGGCTGAAACAGGACAAGTCCGAGCTGAGTAATGACACCCTATACCTAATGAATGAATGAATGAATGAATGAATGAATGAATGAACATTTCAGTGTGTCTCATGAAGAGTGCAACCTTGTAACTCAGATCAAGATCTAAAGCTTTTTCACTTCCCAGGCCTCCTTTGTGCCCTTCTCATTCAGTGCCACTCTTCTCCTGCCCAACCTGAGGTACACATTGTTGTGATTTCTTTCATCATAGGTTAGATTATCTCTTCTAAAACTGCATGCAAATGAAATGATATAGCTATGTACTCTTATATCTGGTTTTTACTAATTTTTCTGCAAATTATTGTCAGTTCATTTCTCTTTGTTACTTAATAATACTTTATTAAACCATAATTTATCATTGCTTCCCAGCCTTTTGGCTAAGACCAAACCATAATTTATTAATTTACCTCTTGATAGAGCCACTTAAAGACACTTTAAGTTGTTTCAGTTTTGAGCTGTTATGGACAGAGTTGCTGTTTTCAAAGTGATCACGGCATTTTGTACCACTGACTACAGTGAGAGTTTCATTTACTCTCCGTGCTTACCAACAGTGGCAAGATGTCTTCAGTTTAATTTAGCCATTGTGATGGATGTGTAGTTGTATTTCATTTTAGTTTTAAGTTAATTTTTAGTTTTCTTTTCTCTGATGGCTAATTATGTTGAGAGTTTCTTTGTTTTCTTTTTGGCCATTTATCTTCTGCGCTACACACATTTGAACTGTTAGCTTGCTTTAGTTAGAAACTGAGTCATATAAAAGTCAGATTATTAACTTATTTTATATATTCTGCTTTTATGTTTATAAGTAAGCTCTCAAGTTTTAAATATTCTAGATAGTAAATAAAAATTCTTTACTGAGTTACTATGATTTGTCTTTAGACTTCAGTGAGTTCCTTGCATTTAGTATTTACATGATTCTAACAATTTTTTTAATTTCATAATTTTAGTGTTGAAGTTTTAATATCATGACTTTTTCCTGTGGTGCTAGGGATCAAAACCAGGGTTTAAGTGAATACTTTTCTTTACACCACTCTAAAGTCCTAGGCTAAGGTAGAAGTTGCAAAATCTGTAGTCCATATTTGTTTTCTATTGGGGGTTGGGCTAGTGACTCACTTGGGTCTTTCCAGGTGATCAATTCCTATTTAGAATATCAATCCCAGGTGCTACTCTTAGCATTTGTTTGGCATTTAGGTCTTTAGGTCTGGTTCACAGCAGGAGCATCCGCCCCTCCCACAGTTGTAAGGCATCTCCTCTTCTGTGCTGTGTCTTTCGAGGGCCTGGCCCTGTCTGACTGCCTATAATATTTTTATCTAACTTGGCTGCCTGCAATACTCCCCCCTCTGAAGAAGTAACCTGAACTGCCATGAAAGGAAATATGGGCGAAGACCGCTCTGGCTTCTTCACGCTGAAAGGGATTGTAGTTGTCTAATTGCTGTTTGAATATGTTTGTATTCCATACTAATAGAATAATAGAAAACACTTAAGTTGTTTCAATTTTGAGCTATTATGGACAGAGTTGCTATATTCAGAGTAGTGATGGTTTTTGTTTTACTGACTACAGTGAGACGAAACAGGTAAGGATAATAAAGTTGTGTAAGGCTAAACATCACCAAAAAAAATCTTTGTTGGGTGTTTATGAGCTGATTCTCCTTCTCATGGTAAGCTTTATTTACTCTTTTTTTTTTTTTTTTTTCCCCCGGAACCGGGGATTGAACTCAGGCCCTTGCACTTGCCAGGGAAGCGCTTATTCCACTGAGCCATCTCCCCAGCCCCAAAGGACTGAGCTAGGGCCAGGCCCCCTATTTACTCTTAAAGAAATCATGCCATTGTATTTATTCTGTTATATTTTGATCACATTTTTAAGTAAACACTTTCATTGCTATTCTCTGAATATGTCCTGACTCTTTTAGAATTGGGAATCCCTGCCTCTGTGGATCTAGTGAGCAGTGACCCAAGCCATATGGTAGCATCATTCAGCAAAGGATATACAAGCATCTTTAATATGGAAACGCAGCAACGCATTCTCACTTTAGAATCCAATCTAGATTCAAGTATGTATACCAATTTTAATAGTCTGTTTGGATCAGTTTTTAACTTAATCAGAATTGTAACTACTATCCTTAAAATATTAATATGTTTTAAATCTAGAACACAGAACAATATAATGATTTACAATAGACTTTTAAAAGCAAATTAAGTTTACGTACATTTATAACTATACTATGTAAAATAGCATTTGAGTATTCCACAGATGTATGAAGTTTAATTTTTTGGTTCTTAATTTTATGCTAAATGACTACTTTTCAGTTTTATGGTAAGAAGGTATTCTGAATAAAAATGAAATCTGTTTTCATTTTATTATTTCATTGTTAATTTTGCAGCTCAACATTAATTAAAATATAGGTCACATGGCTTTCAGAATCTCAAATGTGAAACTTCTTATTAGATATAAATCGTCAGGAAATAAATGTTTCTCAGTTTATGGAGAAGATACTACAGATCTTTTTGGGTCTTGGCTTTTTGTTATTGTTGTTGTTAAGTGAATTGGTTTCTATAGTTGATCATAATCCAGGCATCCAGTTTAGATTGCAGTTGATAAAACTGTGTGCACATTTTAATTTGGAAATCGATTTTAAAAATAATTACATGGGTGTATGTGCAAGTGTTTGTGTGTGAACATGTACACTTGTAGGTATGTGTGCACGTACATGTTTGCTTATCTTTCTCTTTTTTCCCCTGCCTCCTGTCTTTTTTTTTTTTTTTTTTTTGCAGAGTCAAGGATTGAACTCAGGCCCTTGCGCTTGCCAGGCAAGCACTTATTCTACTGAACTAACTCCCCAGCCCATTGCCTCCTGTCTTCTGTTTCCCTTTGTTTTTTGTTGTTGTTGTTTTATTCATTTATTTTATTTTTGTGTGTGTGTTTATTTTTTTTTCCCATAATTTTATTGGGAGACAAATAGAAGTGAGACAGTTTCAAATCAATTTGGTATGACAGTTTCAATAATTAACACATTACATACTCTCTTCTTAGTGGTTATTTGCTGTACAAGTTGCAGACATGATATCCTATTTGCAAACACTATTACAACAAATCCCTCTATTCATTAAGAGAATGTAACTATATATCTATTCCAACCATTTTGAATACACAGATACAAAATGGACATTCATCTGTATCCCCTTTTTTTGTTTAGTTCCATCATTTGAATATTATAGGTGTGTTAACTCAACAAATATTCTAAAAGAGTCCAGTAGTCCATAATAGTATTGGGTCTTCCACTTGACTGGCACTGTCAGAAATTGTTGACCTGAGTCCCCTACAGCTCAACCTAACAGCATGGCTTTATGTCTTATACTTCGTTTTTATACTTTTCTGGTGGATGGTTAAGATCAAGATGAAGCAAGACCTGTGCAACAAGAGTTGTAGCTTTTGGATCTGATAAGGTCAGTCAAATCCCCTCAGGATTTATCCTGAGATCCTGTACCTCAGTTTGTAGATCCTTTGTCAGTGTCAGCCATGTGGATGAGTCATGGCCATTGCTTGGGCAATTTGTTCTCTGTGAAAGCCTGAGAGAATGTTTTCTCTCCATGTGACTCTCCTTAGGCACACTCTACATCATCGATCACTTTCCTCTTTGGCCCCATAATCTCCTTGATCAGAAGATTTGGGACACAACTGAATTACATGACATTACAGTACAGGTTCTCATAAGTCCTGAGTCTGTATTGCTTAATGGCGTGTTATCTCTGGAAAAATATATGTTATGAATCTCAAAACTAAGTAACAACTTCTTTAAGATTATTTAAATCAAGTAGAACTGACCAAGAACTAGTCCACGTGATTAAGTGACATTTTTGTACTATGTTTAGATAACAGGATGGGTGACCATGTGCCATGAGAATATCTTCAATTTTTAAGAACCACGTAGGAACAACATGAAAATCCAGTAAGATCAGGTTATTTTCAGTAATAGTGTCTATTACATGAATGTAAACTTATAATTCTTATTATAGATTTTCATTTTTAAACTATTTTGAAGTAATCTTAAATTTGTAAATTAGTACAAAAAAAAGATACAAAGATTACAAGAACTCCTGGCTACCTGTGACCCATATTCACTATGGGTGACATAAATTAACTTTTTTTTTTTTTTTTTTAATATGTGGTAACAGGGTCTCACTGCGCAGCTCAGACTTGTAGTGATCTGTTTTCAGCCCCTCCCCAATGCTGGGATTACAGGTGTGTGCTACCATTCCTGGACTTGGTTGCTAGCTCGGTGCACCCGGGGGTGGGGCCAGTGAAGCATGTGGTGCGTGGAATTGAACCCCAGTCCCCGCGCTTGCCTAGGCAGACATTCAGTCTGCTGAGCTACCTCGTCAGCCCCCACTAGTTTTTAATATTGGCTTCCAGTACTTTTTCACTCTCTGTATATGTGTATAATTCTGAGCCACTTGAATGACATCATGCCATTTACACTGTAGATATTTTAGATATAATTCCGACATTTTCTGCTATGAAATATTAAAATGATCAAAATCAGAAAATTTAACACTGATGCAGTATTGCTTTCCAAGTTGCTATTCATACTCAAATTTTGCCACTTGTCCTTTTGTTGTAAGGATAGCCCTTCATCTCTCTAGGGAAAATGAATAATTAATTTTTTTAAAAAGAAAATTTTAAAAAAAGAAAAAACTTTTGACATATTTTATTTTAAATGTAACAGAAATCAAAAATGATACAGAATTTCAAAAAAAGATAGGAAAGTAACAGTGGTTATTATATGGCATATTGCTGTCTTCAAAGTAGTTGTTCAGATTACCTGATATAGGCGTATAAGATTGATCAAACAATATACATACTGTTTCTTTCAGCGAACTAATAGGAATTAGTAGTGCAGTTACCTTAGCTATCTTTTG
>NW_004524596.1:5538209-5575771 GCF_000260255.1 Octodon degus | reverse complement strand
TATATTCTTTTTTCCTTTCCCTCATCCCAGTTGTTCGTTCTTTTGAGCAGTTTCTTTCCCTTTCACAATAGCTGTTGTACCTTTTCTATCTTATTTACTCTATCAGTTTCTTACACTAGAGAGACAGTATGATGATGATGTTTACACATGTGAGTCTGATTCATTTCACTTACGAATATAGTCTCTAGTTGGATCCTTTTACCTATAAAAGCCTTGAGTTCATCTTTCTTTATAACTGAGTATATACTCCATTATATAAAAATACCACATCTTCTTTATCCATTCCTCAGTTGATGGGTATTTGAGTTGTTTCTGATATTTAGCTATTAAACATTGTGCTGCCATAAAAATGTATGTACATGTTGCTGTAGTATGATGTTTTAATTCTTCTTAATTATCAAAGCTGAATCAGGAAGATATAAAAATTCTGAATATGGGGCTGGAGAGATGGCTCAGTGGTCTAAAGCACCTACTTAGAACAAGTTCAGCGAAGCACAGGGACCACGGTTCAATCCCCCAGCACCACATGCCAGCCAGCCCGCCCCCTGGTGGGCTGAGCTGGCCACACACACCTCTCTCTCTCTCTCTCTCTCTCTCTCTCTCTCTCTCTCTCTCTCATAAATAAAAAAAATTAAAAAAAAAAAGATCATTTAAAAAAAAAATAAATAAAAATTCTGAATAACCCAATATCATTGAGTGAAATTGAAATATAATTAAAAAACTGAACCAGCAAGAGCCCATGCCCTGATGGAATCACAGCTGAATTCTACAATAAATTTAGAAGAGTTAATAATACTCCTCAAACTCTTTAATGAAATTGAAAGGGAAACAATTCTCCCTAACTCATTCCTAGAGGCAAGTATTACCCTAATACCAAAACCAGAGAAAGACCCAACCAAGAAAGAAAACTATAGGCCAGTCTCCCTAATGAACATAGATGTAAAAGTCCTCAATGAAGTACTAGCTAACAGAATGTGGCAAATCATCAAGAAGACTAAATACCATGGTCAAGTGGGATTTACCCCAGGAACACAGGGATGGTTCAACATACGCAAATCAATAAATGTAATACAAATTTTTGGCTCTGTAATATCAACAGAACCAAAGACAAAAACTATGTGATCATTTCAATAGATGCAGAAAAAGCTTTTGATAAAGTCCAACATTCATTTATGACATATTTTTATCTTTGTGGATTTTTTTTTTTAAATAAAAATACCCTAACAAAACCCCCTAACCTCAAGCTCTTAATTACTGATTCTCTTAATGAAAGGCTTCCAGAGAAACTTGTGGTAGCTAGGAATCTGCTTTGATAATTATCTGATTTGCTAAGCCATCTGGTTGCAATGAAGTTAGAATAGGTTATGGTTCATGGTTCACTGTATTTTTGAAATCTCTTACGGAGTTCTGTATGTAAAATGAGCTAAGATTTAAATGTGAAGATTATCTACATGCAAGTTATGATGGAATTTTATTAAAGTGACAAAAATATCAAGATCAACATGAATGAAAACTGTTATTGGGATTAGGCATGCCTTAGGTGATAGGTAATACTATACAAAGTGCTAATTCTTACATACTTCTAGATATGTCAGTGTAGTACACCTCAGGCAGTTCTCATTTCTTAACATTGAAATTATGGAAAGAATAAGAGAATACATGAGTGTTTGCTTTTTCACCCTTTTAGGTGAATATTCAGTTTTACATGTGACAAAATAGTTTGGATTAATTTTTGTTTTGTTTTGTTTTGTTTTTTTTTTAGTTTATTGGTACAATTTAGGTATAGCAAAACAATCACATTCATTATAGGAAGTTTGGATCCATACATGATGTATCTTTTTGTTTGGTGGAACCAGGATTGAACTCATGCCCTTGTGCTTGCCAGGGAAGCGCTTATTCTACTGAGCCATCTCTCCAGCATCCCATGTTGTATCTTGATTCCTCTTTTGTTTCTCATTTCCATCCCCTTTCAAATCCTCTTCCTTTCCCTGTTGATAAAGCTCTGTTTTCATTTTATTCTTTTCTCATTTCTTTTTCCTTCCTTCCTTTCCCTTCTCTATTCTCTTTTCCTTTCCAACAATTTCTTTTTCACAAAATCTGTTATACATTTTTGTTCTTTCGTACATTTTCAGTTTCTTACATCTTCAGTGTCAGTTTTAATGCGATATTTACTTGTGCCTGATTTATTTCACTTATGATTTTGGTCTCAAGATCCATCCTTTAGATATAAATGTCTGAATTTTATCTTTATGGCTGAGTAATACTCCATTATATTCAAAGTGTCTTTTTTTATCCATTCACTGGTTGATGGGCATTTGAGTTATTTTCAAGATTTTGCTATTATAAATTGTACCGCTATAAACATAGGGCACATATATTACTGTGGTGTGATTCTTTTAATTCTTCTGGGAAAATACCCAGAATAGGAATACCTGGGTCAAATGGAACCTCTCATCCTAGTTTTTGAGGAATCTCCACAGTGCTTTCCATAGTAGTTGCACCAGTCTACACTCCCATCAACAGTGAAGAAGGATTGCTTTTTCCGTACATCCTTTCCAGCATGTTATTAGTTGTTTTCTTGATAATTGCTATTCTTTCTGGAATGAGGTAGAATCTCAGTACTTTTTAAATTTGTATTTTTTGAATGACCTGTGATGTTGAACATTTTTCCTGTATTTGCCATTTGTACCTTTCTTTTTTGTTTTTTTTGCAGTACCGGGGATTGAACTTAGGACCCTGCGCTTGCCAGGCAAGTGCTTATTCTACTGAGCTATCACCCCAGGTCCTGCCATTTGTACGTCTGAGAAGTGTTTATTCATCTCAGATGCCCATTTTTGCTCTGGGTCTTTGAATTTGAAGGGTCTGATTTTTTTTTTTTTTTTCCTGGTATGTTCTAGATATTAGTCCTTTGTCTGAAGCATAGTTGGCATAAATTTTTTTCCGCTGTGGATCATCTTTTCTCTCTGTTGGTGGTGTCTTTTGTTGCTATACAAAAGCTTTTTAATAAGATAAGATCTCATTTGTTTTTCTTTATGATAATTTCTTTGTAATCAGGGTCTGTTCATAAAGTCTTTGCCTACACCTGTGTCTTTCACAGTTCTACCTTTTCTAACTTCCACAAGATGTAGTGCTTCTGTTTTCATATTTAGCTCTTTGATCCATTTTGACATTACTTTAGTGCATGGTGATAGATATGGTTCTAGTTTTAGTCTTCAGCATGTGGAAAGCCAGTTTTTCCAGCACCATTTGTTAAAGAGGCTATCCTTCGAGTGAACATGTTTAGCCCTTTGTCAAAAAAATTGCTTGGATTAATTTTTATGGCTGTTTTAATTTTTCCTTTTTAGTGTCTAGCTCCTCCTGCCAAATAAATAGAGTCATCAGTCATCCCACTCTTCCGATCAGTATCACTGCTCATGAAGATAGACACATCAAATTCTATGACAACAATTCAGGTAAAACTGTATTAATAATTATTTTTGATGAAAGCAGAGAAAAAAATCCTTTCTAAAAAGTAGATTAATTGTATTGGTGGATTGATGGGCAGGGAGTAGGCACTGAAAAATACTTTACTGCCTCAGTATCTTCATTACATTTTTTTTTTCTTTTCAAAGTTTTATTGATAAACATATAGCAATGAGACAGTTTCAAATCAAATCGAGAGTACAGTTTCAACAAATAATACACTGCATATATTCTTCTTAGTGGTTAATTGCTGTACAAGATGCAGACTCGTGATCCTACTTACAAACACCATTAGAAAAAATCATTCTATTCATTAAGAGAATGCAACTATGTATCTATCCCAACCACTTTGAATGCACAGATACAAAATGGACATTCGTAGTTATATCCCATTTTTTTTAAGTTTCGTTATTGAATATTATAGGTGTGTAAACTCAGCAAAATATTCTAAAAGAGTCCAGTAGCCCATAATAGCATTGGGTCTTCTGTTTAACTGGCAGTGTCAGAAATTATTGACCTGAGTCCCCCACAGCTCAACATAACAACATGGCTTTGCTTCCTATATTTCGTCTTCATACTTTTCTACTGGATAGTTAAGACCAAGGAAAAGCAGGATCTGTGCAACAAGAGTTAAGCTAGGAAACATGACAATGTTAAGCCTTCATTACATTTAAATGTGGTAAGAGGGCACCTCCCAGGTTAGCTTAGTTGTTTAAGTGCCTGCTCATGCAAATGCAGTCAGGCTCAGGATACGCTGTTCTGTCCCCACCTCCACCTGCATTACCAGATCTGCCCTTAAGGCAGCCTGAGCCAGCCAAAAAAAAAAAAAGTGAGAGAGAGAGAATGACTTAGAGAAAAAGGGCTGGCCAAATAGCTTGCGCTGTGCAGGGGCCAGGGGTTCAATCTCCAGGCCTGCTGTGCTGGCTCTGTCCCTGGGGCACACTGAGACAGCAATTGAGACAGGGCTTGGTGGCGCACACCTGTAATCCCAGCCCTTGGGAGGCTGGAAACAGGAGGATCACTGAGAGTCTAATCTAGTAAGTGAGACCCTGGATACCCTGTAGACCCTTCTCTAAAATACAAAAAAAAAAGTAAAAAGAAACAAATGTGGTAAGACTGATCCTCATTATACAATATAGAATCATTGTGGCTTGTTTAGTGATAAGTAAATGTTATATTTAGACGTGAGAGCCAGTTAGCATTAGGACTGTAGTGAAAAATTTACTCAAATAACAATAAAAATTATTTGTTCCTGTGATCTGTTGCAATACATGAGGGGAAAGGAGAAATATGTTGGAGATGTATAATCATATTTTGTTTAAAATTCTTTAAATGTGTAATAGTGTTATTCTTTGTACAGATGTTTTATTATTGATTGCTGCTATTCAGTTTTGCCTATATAAACCTGCTAAATCATTTGATTTTATTAGTTTTCCTATGTGCTTATTTTTTGTTTTACAATAAAAACTTGGTCCTGATTTAAATTGGGCATGCGGATTTCCCAATTTTTATTAGATTACATTTCTCCAATGTGAAGGAATTTCATGAAGTGCTGCACTGGGAAGAAGGCCCTCTGTATTAGCAGCCATATTTCCTGACTGTCTTGGTTAAAATGGTGACTTTGCTGACCATGCTTAGCTGATGATAATTAGTAATTTGTGTTTTTAGTTTTCTATATGTTGTTTCTATCAAAATTGTGTATATGCTTTGTATTTCTTTGTGTTTATCTCCGTTTCCTTTGAATTTATATCCTCTATTCTCATTAAGCAATAATTTGTCTGAAGCTAAAGAGATAAAGAGTAGGTGGTTACTGTCTACATCCTTGTTAATGACCATATAAAAGTTACTGAATTGTTTTGTGGCTTAAAAGACAGTATAATCTGAAATTTGAGCTGTTTTTGTTCCTCAACAATGCCATGGCTAGAGGCACAAAGCCCTCTAGTTTTATCTGAGAAAAAAAGTTGTTGATGCTGTAAGGACATAGCCATGAGTGGAATAATCAGTGTAACATGATAGCTGGCATATATTCAAGATGGAGAAAATCATCAGTAAAGAGTAACAATCTCTTTTTCCAAAGGCAAATTGATCCACTCAATGGTAGCCCACCTAGAAGCCGTTACAAGTTTAGCAGTTGATCCTAATGGCCTCTACTTGATGTCTGGCAGTAAGTGCACTAACTTTGGATTATTTATTTGTCCTTATCATTTTCATGTTATTATAATTATTTTCAATTTTTTTTTATGTAGGTCATGACTGTTCAATACGTTTATGGAATCTAGAAAGTAAGACATGTATCCAAGAGTTCACAGCTCATCGGAAAAAATTTGAAGAATCAATTCACGATGTAGCTTTCCACCCATCCAAATGCTATATAGCCAGTGCTGGAGCTGATGCCCTGGCTAAAGTCTTTGTATGACATGATGTATCATCTTCACCTTCTAGCTCTTTATAAATAATCAACTGCACAAAAGAGATACAGAAGACCAGGGAAAAATCAACTCTCCTTGCCCTTTTGTTCTGCTGAAGGAGCACAGAAAACATTTGTTGAAGTGTAGTTTTGCAATTCCTGTACTGTTTTCTAAAATTAAGGTTTGTTCAGGTTGCTGCAAGCTCAGTTGAATATGTGAGCCTGAAAACTGTTTCAAACGCCCCCGCCCCCAGACACTTCTAAAATTCTGATTCACTAGGCTGACCTGAGCAAACAAGAGGTTTAGCATGTCCTTATTGAGGAAACAGGGCATACTGTAGTGGATAAATAAAAGTTGAATGGCTGGGAGGGACAGAGGAAAAAGAGAATCTTAGGCCTACTTCTTCCCTGAGGAATCCTGTTACACATATTAGGTAGTTAAAACAATAATCTTTATTATTAATCTGCTGTACTAACCCCATCATTTATAAATGACCAGACCAGTGTTAAAATGAGCTTTTAGTTTAGGTCCCCTTTAAGCTATTTACATAAAACATGGCAAAGATTTTATGTATTAATAACAAAGATGCAATAATATATTAAATAAATTTCTATTCAGAAATGCTAAACAAATATCTCATTTCTAAGAAAATACTTATATGACTATTTTGAAAGTAGATTTGGTACCATTCTAAATTAGATATTAAACATTCAGCATTGACAAGAAATAGTCAAGAGTCTACTTCTATTAAAGTATTTAACTTATTCAACTTAGAGATTCTGTTTAAGAGTAAACAGCATTTTTTATAATTTCTATTTTAAAATTTACCTTATTCATGTGATATTTATAGCACCAAAGTAATTATTTCATACTGATGAAAATTTACCTTCCTGAGACTAAAAAGAACAAGTTAGTTGCTAGTGTTCATTCATTAACTCCCACATAACCATTCTTTCAACATAATGTTTCTTCCTTGTTTTTCATTCATGTTATCTGATGCCTAATAAAAGTAGTTCATAAATTATGTTTTAATAGTTCAAAGAGTATGACTAGCATCAGTCAGCTGCTTTTACAGCACTGCTAAATATAACAAATATTTTGTACCCCGGAGGTCCTCTCTTTATATGTCTAAGAAGAATCTCTTGAAAATATAGATGGAATAGTTTATTATCTTATGTTGATGAAAAGAGCCTCTTTTAATTGGAATACATATTTTGATGTGCAGTAAAGTAATATTGCTTCTAAATCCACTATGACCCACAGATGATTGGCTTTCGTATTCTCATGGCCTTACTGTCTTCAGTTAGTGCCCTGTCATGCCACTGTAATCCCTACAGCTGCTCTGTACGTCTTCATACTCTTTTTGCTGTGCCCAAATGTCAGAACCTAATCTAGTTATTAAAAATAAAGTCTCAGTGTCCCACTTTTCACTGAAATGTGCATACCATAGGGTCTCAATCTTCAAAAAAAAGATTATATCCATAAATACTTAACTAATTATACCGGCCCCACCCTCAGGCATGCTGAGCCAGTGACTGAGTCCGTGCATGGTGGCACATGCCTGTAATCCCAGTGCTGGGGAAGCTGAAAACAGGAAGATCACTATAAGTATAGTAAAAAAAAGTTAGCCAATTAGGATAATTCCTACATTTCTGTCTGCATATTTCATTGTCATAGGAATGACATTTCTGATGATAGGTACATCTACTTCATGAAGTAGTATTTTTGTGATATGGCTAATAATTGAAAATACTTTATCTTTGTGCTTTGGTTAATAAGTGGGCTAGAAAAATTTTTATATAATCAAGAGAGTTAATCTGGACATAAGCTACAAGGTGAATGCTTGATTTTTCCCTGCATATATAGAATTCTACATCGTGTTTAGTAATTTCCTTGAAGAAAGGGTGTTGCTAACATTTGTACGATACTGGGAAATCCCAAACAAATGCTCATCCTTGATGTGTTTATAATGAATGACTACAAAGTTATTGTTCTACCAGTTGTTTTAATTACCTTTTAGGTCTTCATTGTCTGCTTTACTTGCATCATAGAAATTCTGAAAACCAAGATAGTCTCTTTCTCTGTTTGTTTTATACTCATAGTTGCCGTTTTTCTGTTAGTGGAAAATAATTTAGAGATGTACTAACAGTGCAAATTATGGAGCTGTTGAAAGTTCCTTAGAAACCCTTTATTCTACCCATCAAGATTGTACATAGAAAGATTATTACATATGAACACTGTATGAACCCAGCCTAGATATGAGCCAAAGCTGTGTGTCTGACTTCTTCCATCCTATTAAAAATTCCATAGAAATTGGCAAAATGAACAAATTGAAGATTCAGTCATTAAAATGCTTTCATAATGCTTGAATTGTAAATATTTTGGATGGAATTTATTGGGATATTATGAAAATTAGGTGGCATGTGTCCCTACCTTATTTTCACATCTCTGGGAGCTTGCAGTATCCTTTTCAAAACTCAGCTGTCATGTGGAGCTCATTTGCTACTCAAATCATAGACAGATATTTAACATGAGCGATATAATGACCTTCAGTATTTTTCTATTGAACAAATTTAACAATTTTGCCATTAAACAGGTAATTAGTTATGCAAAGTATTTAGCTTTTATAATCATTTTAGTTATGACTAAAGAGGGAAATTAAGCTGTATCACTGATATTGAACTTTATGAGAAATTTTTGTTTATCTGACTTCCATTCCTTCAGTATTCTATAAATTTCTTTTGGAGATAATGATGAAGATTTATTTGAAAATGTCTAAAATGTATGTATATTTTATAAATATATATTATATATATTATATAAATATATATAATATATAGGCTATATATATATAAAACCATAGGTGCATTTTACTGTTTTGTATTTTCCTTTTGGGAGGTAGTGTACACAGCAGATAATGAGTCTGATGAGTGTTGTGCTTTTGCTTTTGCAGTTATAATATATAGTTCTAAATGTTTAAATTACTGTATATACTCTAATTCATTATAGGATAGCATGCTTGTTTTAAAAATTGTCATTCTAGTTTATTAAAATCTGAATGTAAGAAAACCTGGCTATTCAAATGTGAATTGAAAAGTATTCCATTCTCAGTACTGAACTATTTTCATTGAACATTTAGGCTTTTTAAAAATATAAATCATCCAGAAGGCAATAGCTAGAAAATGAGAGGTGCCTTTAAAAAAAAAAAAAAAGTACAAATGCAGCCTTACAAGTGAGGATGGAGGTGGAGTGTGTCAGCTGGTGGGATGGGGGGACAGTGAAAAGGGGAGAGAAGGGGAGAGGGCGCACAAGCGAGAGCGTGTGCATGTGCATGTGTGCTTGTCAATCTGTGAAGGTCCTGATTTGTGACCATTGATGTCTTTTTAATATATCTGTTCAACCTCTAGGACTTCAGGGGACAGTGCATGTGCTATCTTTGTGCTCTCCTCTGAGTGTCATATATACTTTAGAAGAATTTAGAATGTGAATTCCTAGAAATTTCAGTAGGGAATAAGCAGCTATTGTTTAATTACAGTAAAGTTCAGGTGAAAGGGGAAATTGTTAGTTCACTTAATTTATGGCATCTCATTAACATGTCATTTTTTAAAGGTCACTTTTTTAGTCATATATCTATTTCCCTTTTAAATAAGAGCATATAAAATTATGTGATGAAGATTCAGCTAGTAACATTATTTTTAAACACCTGAACTAGTTAAAATTCCATCTAAAAAAGTCTTAAGTATTTAAATGGCATCTCTCATATCTACCTCGTTGTCATTGCTGCCATTTTAACTAAAGTAAAACTTTATGACATCTGAAATGATGGTTGGATGCAATTTAAAATTCTGTGTTGGTGCTTTTCTCAGGCTTTGTCATTTAAGTTGTATTGTCTCAGATTGAAAGACTTAGAATCAATTTTTGTTTTTGTTGGAAAGAGTGGCTTAAAATTAGCCATCAGTGTTTTTAATGAGTGGAAATAATCTCTAGTTGTTGTATATCTGTGTGATGTTTTCAACCAACAGACATTGTTACCGAATTTACAGGAAAAAAAGATTTAAGTGTAATTTTATTCAACTTTTTTTTGAAAGCTGTTTCCAGCCTATCAAGTATATAATCGTTCATTTTATTTACTCAGAAGTTGCCTCCATTAATATGTTACTTAATTATTTATATCATAGCAGTGTTCTGCACTGGGATTCTGATTGTATAAAAGTAATAGCTGACTAAAGTCTATATTTTTGTGAAATGTACCGATTCCTAAGCTCCATTTTAGGGCAAAGTCCAGAAAACTAATATGCCTATATTTGAAAGTAGAGAACACTTATTTGCATCATCTTTACCTTTGCCACTAAAAGCTTTTTAATTGGCCACATCAATCATCCACCTGGTTTGCAGTACCAGTGTGAGGGACTCCAAGTTGACAAAGTATTTTACAGATTCTTTATAAATTTTTTAATCATAGAAATAGTCAAAATGTTAGGCCAGAAGGATCTGTAGATTCCACCCATTTATTTTAGCAGTATGCCTGAAGTGACACTTAGGGGTTTATTTTCTGGATTTATGCTATTCAAGTTTTAGGTTTGATTTAACTGGGACCACACATTTGTCATCCCATTGAAGCAAATTAGAAAGTTTGTTTTAATTCAGATTAACTCTGATTCTAATGTCTGCCTGTGTATTTTAGCAGGCTGTGAACCAGTGAGTGCCTTGTTAATGTAGAATGACTCTCCCCCATTGTATGTTAGCGCTCGCTCGCTTGCTCTGAAAATGTCTCAAGAGAATGGTATTTTAATTGCCATGCAGAGAGCTGCTAAATTTGACATTATCAGCATTAGAAAGTCTTGGGTCTACCACATACTTCCTCTTCTACTTTCTCCTCCTTGTTTGGCTGAAGTTGGCCTCTTCTGAGGAAACATACTTTTTCCCACTCCAGATTATGAAATACCCCTCACCTCCACCCATCTGCATTGTCTAATACCTGTTTTTAGGAGGAACTCCTTTTTGATATTAAAATTATCGGTTATTTTATGTCTTTTCAACCTCAGTTTATTAGAGCTCATCTCAAGGTATCATGAGTTTAGAATCCAAAGGAATCCTTTGTCTCCATACCCAAGGCCCTACTTGGTGAGCCCTGGGCCAGAATGTTGATCTTCAGGTATTTTACATTTTAGTTTTAATATTGATTAATGTAAATTAATTCAAATGCTAATTTTGTGGTATAAGAAGTTTTCCTTTGTACATTCAGGGTATGGATAAGCTAATTAAGATATACATTTTTGGTGGTTCTTAAGTGTATTACTTGTTTTTAAATAAAGTGTACAAATATAGATAATGTGGTATAGGTGTCTCATGAATCACAGTATTTGTCAGATTTGGAATCTAGCTGTGACTTTGCAATGAATCCATTTGAGATTTTTGTTGGAGGGACATTAGGGTGAGGGGTGCAGAGAAGTTAAAGGATTTTAGACAAAGATCTAAAATAATAAACTAGTCTGAATTGTTGATTATGTGTAAGGTAGAGAAATTCATCATTAAATAAAACTTGGGGCTTTGGAAAGCCAGTAAAATTAAAAGAGACTGTAAGTTTGGATCAGTGACAATTCTGGGAGGCAATTAAGTTTTTATGTTTCAAATGTTCCATTAAATTATTTTTAAGAATCATATATGCACACATGTATAAATTTAATATTTTGATTTTTTTTCTTCGTTTGACTACCTGGCTATAATGATCCTGCTACACCTTCTACCTCTTCAATATTTTTCAAGGGTTTTCCCTGTTCAGAACTCCAAGAGCCATTATTGCTATTTGGAATCACAGTACAATATGGAATCTAATCAGTACCTCCTCTTCTGTGACCTTGGTACAGGTAAAGTAGTGTTAGAAATGCCCCTTTGTCCTTTTTAATAAGAACCAAGACATGACTTATGGAGGTAATCTTGGAATAATCTAGCTTAGAAGGTCAAGAGGATGGCAAAGTTACTCATGAATTGATGAATCTCTGGGATCAGCCTCAGTCAGATAGTAAGTACTGTGACCTTTCTTGGGTTTCCCAAGACCGCTGAGGTTTTACGTGTTTCCAGCATTGTCCTGGCATTTAAGGTATTCTGATAAACATCTTGAAGGCTATCAGACCTTTTAATATGGCACCAACACCCTAATCATGAAGCATCTCTCCACTTGTTAATTTTTCAGTTACAATGACCAGGACACTCCAGTTCTGTACAGAAGCATGCCATAAAGCTCTGCAACTCTGAAATAGAAATCTGTTATTTTCTGGAAGAGATTTTTTTTCCCACACAGTGCTAGGATCAAACACAGGTCCTCCCTGTTTCATATAAATGAAGTGCTATATCACTGAGCTACAACCCCAATCCTAGAATGTAAAATCAAATTTTTTATACTTGCAACAAACAGAATCTAAAGTCCACCAGTGAGTACCACTTAGATTCCACCTACATTAAACCCTTCCTTATTCCTAAAGTTAAGGCAACTTCAGTCCAACTCAAGGAAGGATCTGATACTTGAGTATGATGTGTAAAATCCAGATAACAGGAAAGACCTGTTTCGTAGAAAGTTCTGTCTTTGATGGTTTAACAGTTCAGCATGCACAGAGATGGGTCCAAATGCTAACTCCACATTGAATTTTCCTGTGTGCTTATTTAGAGAGTAAAATTAGCCCAGCAATGTAGGAAGAACCCACAGTAAGACATCTATTGACTAGCACTGGAGTACCAGAGTTGGTGTTTGCTAGCTCATGTGCCATAGTTTTTTATGCCCTCAAAAGATCCAGTGTATGTACAGTGTACAAAGTCCCAATTATATAACCTCAAACCAAAGATGTAAGCTGGGTGTGGTGGAACACACCTGTAATCCTGGCACTCGGGAGGCTGAGGCAGGAGGATCATTGCAATTTCGAGACCAGCCTGTGGTACAAAGTGAGCTCAATGCCAGCCCATACTGCATAAGAGATGCTGTCTCAAAAAGACAAAAACAAAGATGTAAAGAAGATTTAGATAGGTAAGTAGACAAATAGACACTTACATAGGTAATTGAGTCATAAAACTAGGGATACTTATAGGGAAACTCATTCACAAATGAATTTGAAAGCTGAAAGCTTTTTTTAAGAAAATATGCAGAAATGAAATTGTACATTAATCATGAATTGTAGCAAAGAGCAGCTAATTGTTCGTATATAGTATGCCGAGATACTAAGTATTCTGGCTTTGAACTAAAAGATGGTAATTCTTTATACACAAACAAGACCTTTTTTCCCCCTAGTACTGAGATTGAACCTAGGGCCTTAACACCCAGCTACATCCCAAACCTTTTTTATTTGGAGATGCATATGCGGGGGTGGGGGGAAGTGTCTCACTGAATTGCCAAGTTGTCCAATTGCCCCAGCAGGGCTCATCATTTGATTCTCCTGCCTCAACCTCCCAGAGTGCTGGGATTATAGGGGAACACTACTGTTCCCACTCCAATAGAAATCTGTAGCAAAAGTAAATTCACTAAAAACACTTTTGGGTGCTGGATAACTTTGGTAAGGTTGTGGGAAAAAGAACCCCCCGCATCCCCCCCAAAAAAATCAACCTTGTGTCTTCCATTTCTCATTAAGTGGGCTGTAAAGTATTTTCTATCTCAAAAAGGGAACAACTCCAAATTTGGCCTGTTTATCATTGGTTGAAGTTTCCTAGGAAAGATATCAGAAGTATTTCAGAGCCCCATAGCATAATATCAACAACTATAGTTTGTATTGTATTTAGGGAACTATTTAACATAAGCCCAGGTATGTTGTGTCTGCATGTCAGGGAAGAGCAGACAAGAAACATGGCCAAGTAGCCTCATGGAAAAAATAGAATCATTTTTACAAGAAGAGTTCTGCTTGTGGTGGTTTTAATCTGTATTTTTAAGTTTTAAAATGTACTGAAATCTTTTCCCACATGTAAGTATCTTATTGATAGAATAATTTCGCTGAGTGCACATTTTGGAGAAGGAAATCTCAGTGGTCTCACATACCTTTTGCTTCACTTGTGAGTATCCCGCTTCTCCAATGCAGTTGCCGTGTAGGGTTGCTTGTGTTACATGGTGCAGTATTTTGCCAACTGAAAACCAGCATTTTTTCACATTTTTTGCAGATTAAGTGGAGGCTTGGCTACTTTGATACATGTTAAAATCAGTGGAACATTAAGTTTATAGCATGTATACCTTGTGAAAATGTTAGTGTCTTGCAGCTAAAAAGGTTAGGGACTACTAATTTCACATAGATTTTGGAAGTGCACAGTTTGAGCTGATGCAGCATTGAACTTAAATTCATTTTCATGAAAACAAATAGTATTTGTTTGGCTTCTTTATATATCTCAGGTCAGAAGGAATCAGACTTTCAACTTTAAAACATTCCTTTTGGTCAGCCTTTTTAAAATTAACATAATTGTAAATATGAAATATAATGTGTTTTATCATGTACATATTAGATAATGATCAACTCAGGGTAATTACCATATATATCACCTTAAACTTATATCATTTCCTTATGATGAGTATATTCAAAATTGTCCTACTTTGGGATACATAATGCATTATTGTTAATTATATGTGCTCTGCCTGTAGCACACCAGACTTGCTCTTTCTTTCTAAATGTGACCTTGACCCCATTCATCAAGCTCTCTTGTGTCCTCCCCTTTTCTCTCCCCATTCTCCAGTAATCACTTTCTATGAGATCAACTCTAGATTCCACAAGTTGGAATGATTTAATGTTTTTCTATGCCTGACTTAATTCACTTAGTATGTTCTTCCATCCCTCCATGCTCTTGCAAATGACACAATTCCACCCTTTTGTGTGGTTGAATAGTATATCCTTGAATTGGGAAAACTGTAGAGAAAGAGAAATTCCTAATACATTATGGAATTGTAAATTAGTATAGACATTATGAAAAATGTACAGGTTCCTTTAAAACTAAAAGTAGAACTAGCATATCCCAAAATCCCACTACAGATTATATATCCAGAAGAAATGAAATCAGCTTCTTAGACACCTGCATTCCCATGGTCAGCTTTTTTTCTTTTTTTTTTTTTTTTTTTTTTGCATTTGGTACAGGGTGTACAGGGTCTCACTACGTAGATCAGACTCATAGTGATCCTCCTGTTTTCAGCCTCCCAAGTGCTGGGATTACAGGCACGCGTCACCATGCCCAGTCTCAATAGCCGTCTCAGTGCGCCCCTGGGGTGGGGCCGGCATGGCAGGCCAGGATTGAACCCCAGCAGCTGCAGTCTGCCTAAGTAGATGGTTTAGTCCACTGAGTTATTAGACCAGTCCTGGTCAGCTTTTTAAGCAAGCAGGACAGTAAACTCCTTTATTTCTGTGGATTACATACTGCACATGTACTGATTAAGGTTTGTTTTTTAAAGTTGTAGGCTTTTTTCTCTTTAGAAACATTTTTTCTGGAGGCAGATTTTACTGTGGACCTTAATTGTAGGTCAAGCTGATTTTGTGCCGTTGGTATATGAAGTTGATATACAGGTATCCTTTCCTGATAAATACACAGTAATTTTATTTTGTGTGATTTTAGAAAGTCTTTTAGAAGCAGAAAGTTTTACAAGGAATATATGATCAGTTTATTTTATACATTGTCTTTCACAGTCTTGTGGGTTGTTTCCCTGAGACATGAGAAACAGGTGGTGATTTTGTTGAATGTCTTGATTCGCCATCCTCAACCCAGATTTTCAGTATATTAAGTACTGCTGATATGTTACTTAACAAAATAAAACATAGTGATTACAATACATCCCCTTCCTATGAATGACTTCCATTTCGGGAGAATGTTTGTAAGTCTGATTCATAAGTCCAATACCTTTGACATAAATATATAATGTAAAACAAAAATACTGTAAATGATGCACAATTACCTTAGAGTACAGTACTAGTGTAAGTCGGGGGCTGACAGAATTTGCTCCTGTCTCTTAAGTTCCTGGAGGCAGGGACCACATTTACTTTTCTTACATTGTCCTTAGCACTTCTCCTTGTGCCTTTCCATGTAGAAAGAACTGAAATATTTGTTGCTTGTCCTCAACCCATTCATTTCAAAATTCTAAATCTGTCAAGCATTAAAAACAATCCCTGCTTGTCCCTAGGTAGAGCTCAGTTCATTTGAATCTGTGGATCTGATTCTAAGTGTGAGGTCTAGGCCCTGGTTGGGGAAGGATTTGGACCTTACCTTACAGGTGCTCAAGGCAACAAAATGCCAAAAGCAGTGCCTTCTTCGTGCTGCACACTTGCAGTCCTCCTGTCTGGGAATGGAACAGCACGCTTGGGAGAAGTCGTCTGAAACCTGGCTCATGGCACCCCTGCTCCACCATAGTTGAGTACCTGCTGTGTGCTGAAAGTTTTACTTGCTGGCAGTTAGTAAAGAACAGACAAGCCTTTGTAATGTGGCTGATGTTCCAGTTGAGGGGAACAAGTAAGTAAAATGTATGAAAAATAAAGCTTGAGGATACAAATTAGGGCCAGCCAGATAGCTCAGGGAACTAAAGCCCCTGCTTAGGCTTAGGGACTGTGGTTTGATCCCTGGCATGCCATCCCGGCCCTGCCCCCCAGGCCCACTGAGACAGTGATGAGACTAGACGTGGTGGGATGCGCCTGTTATCCCAGCCCTTGGGAGGCTGAAAACAGGAGTATCACTATGAGTCTGATCTGTGTAGTGAGACCCTGTACTAAATACATTTTTTTAAAGGGTAATACAAATTAGTAATACAATTTAAATTGCTATTAAAGAATTTAAAAAGCATAATGAAAGGAACATAAATAATGGGCAAAACCAATCATCTATCATAGCCCTTCACTCTTACCTCCCCAATATATTGCTAATTGTTCGTTCAAGTATGTATGCAGAGTTGCTACATAAGGGGCTTCTGCATTACTCTGTAACTTGTTTTTCTAATTCAGTCTATCAGGAGCACTCTGCATACATAAATCACTTAAATTTCTTACCACACAATCTTACCTAAGATGAGTTTTTTTGTAGGTCATTTTGCTTTAAATAAATGGAATTATATACTGTGTATCTTACTTGTCTCCATGAACAATCTAATGTAAATCCCATTTTACAGCTGTTATTTCATTCTTTTTAATGGTTGTCTAATAGTGATGACATACCACGATTTATTGAATCTCTTCCATATTGATGAGTTTTTACTTTGTTACCAGATTTTTTTACTATTGTAATAAACATTACTATATATATGTGATTATGATGGTTTTACTTTTGTGTAATAAAGCCCTTGGGATAGCTGGATTGAGGGATATGTGTATTTAAATGTTTAATACATGTTGCAAGATTGTTTCTGAAAAAGTCTGAAACAGTGTATATTTCTGTCAGTAAATGTGTAAAAATGCTTTTCCTTTTATACCCACTGGCAATAGATGGTGTAACTTTAAAAAAAAAAAGAAAGAAAAAGAGAAAGAATCAAGCCTGGTGGGTGTAGTGATTTCTCAGTATTACTTTAATTTCCTGTTTCCTGACTACTATAAATTTCAGCATCTTTGTATACACCTGTTGATCATTTGGATTGTTTAAGTGAATAGTTTCCTATTGCTGCATAATAAATTGCCACAATTTAGTAGCTTAAAGCAACACATATTTGTTATAATTTTGAAGAAGTATAAGCAGACTGACTTGGGCTCTCTGTTCAGGACTAACAGTTCTGAAATGAAGCTAAGTGTGCTTCCAAACTAATTAAGGCTGTGGATAGAGACCCCTGCTTCCTAGCTAGCTGTCAGGCAGCTCCGAGTGTTGCTCACTGGCCCTGCATATGCTCTCTCCCATTTTCAGACTTAACAAGGGTGTCAGATGTTCTCATGCTCTGGCTCTGCTTCCTCTTCCATTACCAGCCAGACAAAAACTGCTCTTGGTTTTTTGAAGCAGGCTCTGGTAGCTCAGGCTGGCCTCACACAAAATCCTTACCTCAGCCTCCCTATACTGGGATTTTTTTGTATTTTGAGATAGGATCTCCCTAAATTGCTTAGACTGACCTTAACCTTTTGATACTCCTGCCTTGGCCTTTCAAGTAGCTGGATTACGGGCATGCATAACCATGCATGCCAATGCTCTGCAAAGAGTTCTTGAGACTTCAATAAGGTCAACTAATGAGTAAACTTAATTATATCTGTGAAGCCCCTTTGCCCTATCATGTAGCCTCATGAACTGTGTAACAGTAGGGGAAACATTCATGGGAACTATATTCTGCCTACCACAAATGTCCATAGATACACCTTTCCATTTTTTTTCACTTTATTGTTTTTGTCTCTCTTGCATTTGCTTTTTTATTTAATTACCTTTATGTTCTTTTCATATCATCTAACATACTAAGCCTGCCTTCTGTTGGTTGTGAAAAGTAATTTTTCCATATAAAACTTAGCCATTTGGATTTTACTTAGGTAAATTGCATGCTTGTTTTGTTTTGTGCTACTAGGGATTGCACCCAGGATCTTTGCACTGAGCTACATTCCTAACACTTTGCATTTTTACTTTGCGGTGTGTTCTAAGTTGTTGAGTTGCTCAGGCTTGAACTCCTCTTGCCTCAGCCTCCCAGAATGCTAGTATTGCAGGCTTGTGCTACCATGCCTGGTACATATTTGCATTTTTAGGTCTTTTTTTTTTTTTAATTTTGATACTGAGAATCAAATTCAGTACCTTGTGCAGGGCTAGGGAGATAGCTCAGTAGAATAAGTACCTGTCTGACAAGTGCAGGGTCCTGAGTTCAATCCCTGGTACCACAAAAACAAAACAAATCTTATTATTTCATATTTCAATGGTTATTAATATTTTTCCCATCAATTTCTATGTTTTAAAATTTTGTTGTGTTTTTATATATGTAAACCTTAATTTGCAGAGTTGTTTTCCTCCAAGTCTATGTCTGTGGACCATTTATACCTCGTACTGTTCACAGCTATGTTTACCTATGTCTATATTGTGTTATAAGATCTAGACATTTTGAAAGATGTCTATAAAATGTTTGCGCATTCTGTATTAAGAAAGTCTCTTGGAATGACATGTATTATCTCCTACAGTGTAAATGTTTTATTAATATATTAGTGATATATCATAAACAAGTTAGTCATGGAAAATAGTACATATATCATATCTTGATCATTTTGGGTTTTTGAGACAGTTTCATCTTGCAGTTCATGCTGAAATTGAACTTGCTGTGTAACCGAAGCTGCCTCAAACTCATGGCAGTCCTCTTGCCTCGGCCCCCTGAGTGCATTTAAGCCTTACTCCATTTAAAATATTTCTTTTGCGGGCCAGAGAGTTCAGAGGCATAAGCACTTACCTGGAAAGCACAAGGAAGTGAGTTTTATTCCCAGCCCCACATGCTGTGTGGTCTCGACTCTGGATCCCCAGGCACACCATCTGAGTCCCAGATCCGGGCACCCACCATGTGGTCCCGGAACTAAGTGTGATGGCACACACCTGTAATCCCAGCACTCAGGAGAATCATCTCTGTGAGTTCAAGACCAGCCTGGGGATACATAAGTGAGCACAAGGCCTGCTGGAACTGCATAGTGAGAGCCTGTCTCAAAACACTTCTTTTTTTACATAGAATACAAACAATGGATCTTTTATTCCTTATTGCCAACTGGCACCCTTTATTAAAATATCTTTTCACAGTGAATTGAAGCATCAACTTTGTCATACATTTTCATGGATCTCAATATGCTATTTTTCACTTTTTCACATGGCAGTATAGCTTTGTGGCACAGCTTTTTACCATATCGCCCTACCCTGTTCTTACTGTCTTGTCTATTCTTGGGCATTTGAAGTTTGTGATCATTTAATCCTACTTTATCCAATTAAGGGTAAAATTACCTTAAATTTATGTGTGAACATTGGGAAGTTTGATACATGATATATTATCTTTCCATCTAAGAACGTTGTATTATTTTGTTTATATCATTGATATTTAATAAGATTTGAGAAAATTAAAAAAAAATTAAGCTTTCTGGTCATTATTATGATTTTTCTGTCATTCCATTCCTAAGGGCTCATAACCAAGAATATACCTATTGCTTCTGTATACTTGTGTACAACAAATGTAAGTGGAGGTTAGTGAATCTCATCTCAGATTTTCCCTCGTGTCTTGGGATTTTTAGAAATATAATTGTGGCCTCCATAGAAATTTTATCTTGTTTTTGCAGTGTTTGACAGGTTTCTTTTCTGAAATCTTGTCTAAAAATGCTGCTATAGTATTGGCTAATAATGGTAATAGCAGGTATCCAGATCTGTTACTGCTTTTAGTGAAAATGACTCTGTTACTTAGTTACTTGCAATATTTATGTTACTGTTTGTTAAGTCATATTTAAATAGGTTCATCCCCATTTTGTTAGGAGATTTTACAAAAAACAGCTGCTAACTTTCATCACATGCCTTGTCAGCATTTTTATGTAGTCATGTGTTAATCTGTAATCTGCTTACTAGATGAAGTTTACCTTTGGTAAATACATACCTTTGGTCTCTTTTGAATAAAGCATACTTGGTCATAACGCTATTTTCTTAAAAATCTGAATTTTGTTTGCTAATCTTTCATTTATAACTTTGGCCTGTGCATTTTTAAGTGACATTAATATTCAGTTTTCTTTTGTGAACTATTAAATGTAAAGATTACAATTTAGGGGCTGGGGAGATAGCTCAGTGGCATAAGTGCCTACCTGGCAGGTATAAGGTCCTGAGTTTGATCCCTGGTACCAAACAAAGCATTAAAAAAAAATTAATTTGGCAAAAGTATGGGAAGCCATTGCTGTTAAGAATGTGAATTGTTTCAAACATGTTGGGAAACCATCTGGCAGGATCTTTCGAAGTTGAAAATATACTATAAAATCTAGTAGTTCTGTTCCTAGAACTACAACTTGTAAGATACATATGTATGTTCACTAAAGCATATGTTCTAGAGTGTTTACAGCAACACTATTAGCTGAAAACCCATTAACCATAAAGTTAATACATTTTCTATATTAATACTGCATTTTCTATAATGCTAACAGTATTTCCATATGAAATATACAGCAGTGACAATTTAACTACAATATATGATTAAATCTCACAAATTTGTGAAAAATAAAGAAGTACAGTAGAGTGCTGTGTGCTTTTATTCCTGTAAAGTACAAAAGTGGGCTCAACTGAGGAGTGCTGTTACAAATCAGGAAAGTGGCGCTCCTTGGTGGCAGCAAGGGGAGGGGCTGTACCTGGAAAAGGTAGTATGAGGGAACGTCCTCAGTGCTGGTAATCAGATTGGTGAGTTCATCAAAATTGATCCACTTTCCCCTTACATCTGTGCTTTTCCTCATGTAATATCTTAGTAAAAAGCTGTTATACATGTTGCATAAAATGAGTTAGGAGCTTCTTGTCTTTTTCTGTAGTTTAGAATTATTTTAGGTGTAACTAAAATCTGTTCAAGATTAGTTTGAATGGGGGGCTGCCCATTAGCTCAGTTGTTTAAGTGCCTGCTTAAACAAAGCAGTCAGGCTCAACATGCTCTGTTTTGAACCCAGTTTCTCACAAGAAACCAGAAATGCCCTCAAGGCGTCTTCAGGCCATCAAAAAAAAAAAAAAAAAAAAAAAAAAAAAAGATTAGTTTGAACTTGGCTGAGAAGTCTTTTAATGCTGAAGATTTCTCTTTTAAATAAAAGAGAGACTCTGATTACCTTCCCAATAATGTTGGTGCAAGATAGCCACCTCTTGAAATACCTTTGGTAATTTGTATTTTCTCGAAATAATTTCTTCTGGGTTTCTACTTTTTTTCTGTAGTACTGCATGTATTCTTGCAACTCTTCAGATGACTTGATTTTTATCTGAATTGTCTGTGTGTTTCCTAATATTTGGGGACTGAAGGGCTCTCAAAACATCAATTTCATTATTCTCCCATTAGTTTTCTGTGATCACAGAATGATCCTGTAATGTCACTCCGCTTTTTGTAATTTAAAGTTTTTTTGTTTTGTTTTTGTTTTTACCAAGTACCATATATTGTTGCATTTTGTAAATAATTTTTTACATGGTGAATTTAAGTTTCTTTAAACATCAATGAAATAGCTTTTGGTCATCTTTTTTAATTCTTGCATGTCTGTAGTCATTTTTTTCTGCAAGTTGTCCAGTTATGAAAGAAATCTACTGAAATAGTCCATGATATCTATGTCAAAATTGTCTTATATTATTCCTTTCTATATTTAGTTATAATGTTTGGCACATACAGATTCATGAGTCTTATCACTTCGTTAATTGTGCCTTTTATTTTTACTTTCATCTTTATCTTTATATTTTTTGTCTAATGTAATTCTCAGTTCACTTTAGTTTCAGCCTTTTCTTTTTTTAGGCAGGGTCTCACTATATCCTTCAGATTGGCCTTGAATTTACTTGTGTAGGCTGGTCTGGCTTTAAACTCACAGTGATCCTTCTGCCTCTGCCTCCTGAGTGCTGGGGTTATAGGTGTGTGCCACCACACCTTGCTAGTTTCAGGCTGGCCTTATTTCTTTTTAAAGGGTGTTTGCTGTAAGCTCCCTATTTCCTGGTTGTTTTAATTACTATATGGTTGAGTTACAGAATGGTTATGTTCACTTGGGAAAATTGTTACATACATATAACATTTTGGTCTCAATTTCAATCTCTTTGTCCTGTAGGTTTCATGTTTAATTGTTCTTTCATTGAGTATATTTCATTATTTAGCATATACACTTTTTTCTTTCCTTCTTAATTCCTTTTTTTTTTTTCTTTCTTTTGTACAGGGGCTTGCTAAATTACTAAATTGCACAGACTGAACTTGTGGTTCTACTGCCTCAGTCTCCCAGAGTTCTGGGATTACAGATGATTTTGTTTTCTTATATATTCATTATTTGTTCCCTCTTTTACTTATTTTTCACTCCCTTTCATATGCTTATGTGGACTCTCTATTGTACCTTCTCTTCCAACAATTATCTTCCCTTTGCAAGCCTTGATAAACAGATTTACCTGCTGCTATCTGAAGAGAAAAATCTGTAATCCTTTACCAACCACTAATGTTTTCAAAAACAATTTTTAGATTATTTTCCCTTCCTAAAAGGAGCATTTATTTTCCCTGTCCTCTGTACACTTTTTATGTTTTGCTAATATAACTTAATTTTGATAGTTCTAGATTACAGTTTTCACTTTAATAAGTACCTTCTACAACAGTAACCCTTATGTAGTTCCATATAACCTAATAGAGAATCATTTATATCAGTATTTCTTAAGGAGATCTTGGGGGCATTTCAGGTAGCATACTTTGTCACATAGAACTCTTGTGCATTTTGGTTTGCTTCTAGCTCTTGGAAATACAGTGGTACCTCAGTTCACAAATGCTTTTGTTTGTGAACAATTTGGCTCAGCAACAGGAGTGTATGGCAAAATTTTGTTTTTGCTTTTGAACTGTGCATCAAGTGACAAACACAAGCAATTACCTTTCCCTCCCATGTGGGAGCATAGCCATGTTTTCCAGAATTGCGTAAAGAATGAACTGAGGCACTGCTGTATATAGCTAAGTAATGCATTAGGTTTCTTTTCTTCTCTACTTCAGAATCTGTTCTAATTTGCCTTTTTGGACCTCACTATTTTCCTTAGATGGCATAGTATAGTTTCTGAGCCCTTTACTAGTTACAATTCTTTTTTTTTTTTTCACCTTAATAAGTGATACCTTGATTGGGGTTGTGTTTGTTGGCCTGAAAACTGTCCACCATATTCTAGTCTTTAGTATTGGAAATGAAAAGTCCGATTTCTCCTAAGAGTCCTCTTGTTCCTGTCTCGCTTGGGAAGGAATTATTTTTGATTTGACATATTTCTTCTACTTTCAGGCCAGTAATTCATATCTCATGCAGATCTCATTTCATGAGCAATATCATGAAATACTGATATAAATAATTCTTTATTAGGTTATATGGAATTATGTAAGGGTTAGTGTTGTAGAAGGTACTTACTAAAATGAAATCTTTTCATTTCAAGGTTTTATGAAATTATTCTTGTTTGTGCTATAACTGAATCTACTTACATGATCCTAGTTATTTCTTTAATTTCTGTATCAATACACTATTTTTATGGAAAAAATAAATAAAATTAAAAAATACACTATTTTCTTAGCTTTCTGTAGGTTTTCTCTCCTCTGATAATTTGTCCCTTTGTGTGGTACTGACTATAGGCTCAGGGTCCCTATGACCTACTCTTCAGATTTGATATTACTAGAGTAGTAGCAGATCTTAGAAAGTCACTTATATTTTCCCACTGCATTATGAAGGATAATCAACTCAGGAATCGTCAAGTGGAGATGTACTGTATAGGCAGTGGGGGTGGGGGTAGAACTTTTTTTGATTTTTTAAAACCCAGTTTGTTGTATTCAACCCTTGAGGGCTCTGAGACCCCCATCATTAGGGGTTTTATGGAGGTTCCATAAACAAAGATTACATAATTGGCCTTGGTACTTGATCTCCATCTAGCTCCTCTTCTCTCAGTGCAGATCAAGGCTTAGGGTTGAAATCTCAGCCCTCTATTCACTTGATCATTTCTCCAGTAACCAACCCCAGAGTCACCTCAGATGTATGTGAAAAGGGCGTGTTTTGAGTAACTAAGATGTTATTCTCACCACTGGCCCTCAGGCAATTAATATATAAAGAGAGAAATAGAGAAACGAGATCAGCAGTATCACAAGTAGCAACTGAGTTTAGGTGAGGTCATTGTTAGGTAAATGGTGATGACCCAGTAAAGACCACTGCCTGAATTTGGAGTTCCAGATGGGACCTCTTAGAATAATTCCAAAGTAGAGTTTGCATCCAGTTTATTATCTTTTTTGAAACAGGGTTTCACTACGCAGTTCAGGCTGTCATTGAACTCAGTAGCTCTGGCTGGCTTTGAACTTGTGGTGACCCTCCTGCTTCAGCCTCCCAAGTACGGGGTTTATAGGCATGTGCCACCAGGCTTGGCCTTTCTTTTAGGGTTAGTGGGGCAGGGTTAGGGTGTGAGGTGATACATGGCTGTAGCAACAGGTGCTGTGACCTAGCATGTGGGACAAATGTGTCATATTCTGGTTGAGTAGGCATTGTTCCTGGGCTCTGGCAAGGGGCTCTATGAATGAACTGTGATTGTTGTTCTAGCTGTGGAACTCAGGTGGCAGGCAGCTGGGAGTCAGATGTATTGGTCATCAGAGTGGGGCCTCATGGTGTGATTAGTGCCTTTAGAAGAAGAGACCCTAAGAAAGTCGTATTTTTTTTCTCAGTCCTCTCCTCCCCTCTCCCCTTCACCTCATTTCCTCTTCCACTGTTCTCCTGCCTTTCTTTTCCTTTTTCCCCTTCTCTTCTCCTCCCCATCCTTTACTCCTTTTCTTGTTTGCCTCCTCTTCCTCCTCGTCTCCTTCTTTCTTCTCCCTCTGATTTCTCCTGGTTCTCTTCTCCTTACTCCTCCTCTTCATACTCTTTCCCTCCCTTTCTTTTCTTGTTCTTTTCCTTTTTCTACCCCTCTTGTCTCCCTTTTCTCCTATCCCCACCTACATAGAGCACAGCATTTGTATCTCAATGTAATTCGCTCTGTCAACAGATCACAGCTGAGAAAATATGCCTCAGGATATGAGAGAAGGCAGTATGGCCAAGATACAGAGCATGAGTGCCTTTGTGAGTATCTGTGACAGCTCAAAGTGAGTTAATGTCCCAGAGTGACCTGTTAGTTTCTCAGAATAACAAGAGATGTACAAATTATTGTCGGGTTGACCCTAATTGCCACCTCCCATATACAGTATTTACACACTGGGTATTGTCTCTAGTATCTGCCACTTCTCTCCTTTCTGACATGTCAGACTGTTACTGAGTTCTGGGGGTCCTGTAGACTTTCAGGGATTCCCTCCAAGTTCTTGTGTTCTAAAAGAATTGGACAAGACATGAAAAAGGTGTTGAGATATTTGATTTATTAAAGGCAGGAAGAGAAGTACATTCTGCAGAGTGAGTTAGGGCCAGTTAAGGATAAGAAGAGAAGAGGTGCCTTCTACAAAGTAAGAGCAACCCCCTGAGGAAGTTCACAGTGGACGTAAGGATAGTGGCGGGTGCCTTTTGTACCTCCGTTCTTTAGGCTGATCTCAGATCTAAGCCACCTTATCAGAAACCTGCATGATTTCTCACCAGAAGACTTGAAGCCAGCACTTCTGATCAGTCCCAGGTACAGGGCTTGGGAGCTGTTTTCTGCCTATCCTTGATCTCCATGATTGGCAGCTCAAGCCCACACTCCAATCTTCTGCCTCAGCACTGTGGAGCAGAGCAGTCATTTGCTTGTCTGACTTGAAGCCAGCTCCTTAAAGCTTAGAGGTGTGCTCCACAGGTCTCCTCTGGTAGGTTCTGTCAAATTTCTGCAGAGTAAAGCAGATCTGGGGGAATTTTGAAATGCCACCTCCTACCCAGGAAAACCTTAAAGAAATCTTTGGGTAATGAGAAGTGCCTAGTTCTTTCCTAGATGCTGGTGATCTTCCAAAAACAAAGAAGATCTAGCATGTTCTCAAGTGAGGAAGGGACACAGTGTCTTGCTTTGTCTAGAGAGGTTTTTAATTTATTTTTTAACTGTAGGCTTGAACCCAGGGCCTTCACACTAAGCTATTTTTTTTATTTTTGACACAGGACCGTGCTAAATTGCCCAATTGTCCAGGCTGGGCTAGAACTTGATTCTCCTGCTTCCCACAGTGCTGGGATTACAGGCGTACAACACTGTGCCTGAGTTAGGACATTTATTCTTATCTACTCACTTAAGTTTCTATAAATGTAATGAATTATGAAAATGTTTTATGTTTCTATTCTTGAAAGCTAATAATGCTCCCTTGTAAAACAGCATTTCTTTAAACACTTCCCTGTTTCTGATTTCACTTTTCAGACATCCTTTCATTTTACTTCACATTATTCAGAATTTATAAACTTTTTAGTTGTCTGTGCTCTATGAAAAAGATACCTTAGATAACCTTTTATTCAACATGTTGGTATATAATTTTACTGTAATTACTGTTAAACTAAATTTGGCCTGATGACCTCATGCAAGAGTCCTTACACAATGGACCACAATCTAACTTAGTATGTAAATAAAAACCTAACTTTACTTACTTTTGTTATGTTTTGTAATGTATGGCTGAGTCTGAGCCAATCACAGGAGCAGAGCTTCATTCAGTTGCGCGAACTCTTCCAGCCAAGTTCAAATAAGGCAAAGTCCAAACAGTTAAACTGGTGTCTACCACATTTCCATTTCCAGCACATAAATGTCAGACCATATTGCTGCTGTGGAGTTTCTCTGAACCTGTTCTCATTCTGAGCTGCCTGATTCTTAAATGGTTCTTTTTCAGTTAAATTCTAAATGTCATGTGTCAAAAGTTTTTCTTTTAACATCACTAAAAGAATTTTTCTAAGACACAGTTAATTTTGAAGCTGTCTTTTAACTAATATGAGCCCCTGAGACAAGCCACATAACCAGTTTTCTTTAGAAGATGATACCTGGGGCAGGGGAGATGGCTCAGTGGAATAAGCGCTTCCCTGGCAAGCGCAAGGGCCTGAGTTCAATCCCCAGTTCCGAAAAAAAAAAAAAAAAAAAAAGATGATATCTGGAAGTGTCATTGTGTAACTTAATTGGGACAGTGGTTGGGAACACAACCAAGATAGTGCTGTGTGTACAAAAGCCTCTCTGGCAGGGCCAATGTCTCAGTCCCCTCTTTATCCTGCACCCCTGAAACCTAGGGCATTTTCTAACTGTGCCTGGCCCTCAGTGAGAGACTTCACTGTGGAGAACTCTGGACATGGTCACCAAAAGCAACACATTACAAAGACCTCTTTGTTTGTAAATGTTTATAACTTGAATGTTTCCAGTTGCTTTATTTAGAAAAAGAATCAAACTGAGGTAAAACTAATGTTCTCCATCCCTAATTTTTTCCAGAAAATAAATAGATCTATTTGAGGGAACTTGTAGGCAAGGCAGTATTCAGAAAGAAAAGCAAAGAAAGCGCCCTTGTAGTTGACCTACATATGCCTCTTAAAGTTGCTGCTTTGCTCTTTAGGTTGCCCTGATGGGTCAGTACCAGTAAAGACCTGGCACTGCCCGTCCCTCTCCGTGACAGGGACCACTGACTTCAGCATGTCTTTTAGAGCTCTGTCCTAAGAATCTTTCCTCCTTAAGGTAGGTGCTGCTCCTTGACCTGCCACAATGAAGCCTACACACTATCGCAGCCACAGCTTCCCGGGCACAGCTGCTGTGGTGAAGACAGTGTAACTGCACACTCATAGGACTGAAGAAGAAATTCTTTGTTGTATATTTTCCTTCTCAGTGAGAAAAGTTCCCTGGTCACTGACAGATCATCAGCACTGTAGAAGGCGAATGTAGTGCAGGCTATAGAGACTCAGAAACCTCTCAGGGGTTGGTGTGGTATGGAAGGCTTCCTAGGGCCTCTGAGAAGATGGCTACTGTCACATGGTCAAGAAGTCCCATATGAAGCAGCTGGGTGGCTTGTCACTCATGCATAGATTTGGCATGTAAAGGCACAAAGGCAGTGGATTCAGTTTATTATGTATGCATCACACCTAAGACCAGCACAATGTTAGTTCCCGTATGCCACAGGACAACAGAAAATCCAAGGATTCAGTGGCGGGATCTTAGGCAGAAGGGCACCAGTTCTAGAAGGCAGAAAATTTATTTTATAGCCTGTAGAGGATCCTAAAGAAGGATCAGTTCCAGGCTTCACTGAAACCAGGAGGGTTGAAAAGCATTTTGTGGAAGACTTTTGTCCTAGAAGATGAAAGGGGCCTTATGACAGCTCCCTGTATGTGCCCACTTTGTATGTCCCTGAGATTATCTCAGGTCCTGCATACTGAGCTGGATGAGCCTATAAGTCAAACTTTTCCATGTGCCCTTTGTGGAGGATGTGAGGTTTCTGGAGCTCCAGAAAAGAGCCACTTCACTGCAGCTCCCTCCGGTGTGCTCAGGAGAAGGACCTGGGCTTGGGAAAGGCTTTCATGTTTTGTGGGAGACTGCTTTGGAGAGTATTTGGCACCAAAGGAAATTATCCTGAGACAATCAGAGTTTGATCAAGAAAATGTTTTCGAAGCAACTTGTTTCTGTTGTAAATGTTCAGAGTCCTTTGAAGTTCAAAAAGAGTTCATTAATCAAGCACCTTTTCTTTAAAATTAAGAGCTGAGAGACTCACATTAGGCTCCTGCTTTTCCTTCTCTCCCCTTAACTGCCTGCAGCATTCTGGTCTCTGCCACTTGTGTAAGATCCTGCTGCTCAATGGAACAATTTTGTCTCAGGTAATAATAACATGGGAAAAAGGAAACAAGGCAAAAAGCAACAAACACCTTTCAAGTAGCTTCTGAGACTTCCATAATCTTGGATTCTACGTTGCAGCAAAGAAAATAGAGATATTGCAAAAACGTAGGCCCACAATACATGGAGGAGAGAAGTTAGTTTTCTTATTATGTGGCTGAGATGACAGCCAGGGGAAGCAAAAAGGAGGGTTGAAGGTAAAAAGGTGATTGACAGGTAAAAAGAACAAGGGAAATATCAAAAATGACAAAGTACCTGATAAAGAGGGGCGCTACATCTTCAGTGAGAAGACCTAACTTCAGACTGGGCGTGGTGGCACACCTCTGCAATCCCAGCACTTGGGCTGAAGTAGGAGGGTAGGTATAAATTCAAAGCCATCCTGCACTACATACTGGGGAAAAGAAAGCCAGACTTCAGTGGCCTACTAGCGATACGAATTTTAGAAACTCCTGAACCTCATTCTGTGTCTCTGACCTTTCTGGAAAACAGGGCATGCTATCTGAAAATACAATGAATTATGAAAATATGTTTGACATATGGTGGACTCCCAGTTTCTTGTGTAAAACCAGTCAAGAAGAATAGCTTTGAAACACACTTACTCAGGCTGGATAGCTCAGCAGTCTTAAGTGCCTGTCTGACAAGCACAAGGACCAGGCTTGATCCCCCAGTACCACATGTTGTGCTGGTCTCAGAATCCGGAGCGCACTGCCAGCCATCCAACATGGGCATGGTGGTGCACACCTGTAATCCCAGCACTGGGGAGCTGAGACAGGAGAATCACTACAAGTCTGATCTGCATAGTGAGACCCTGTACTAAATGAAAGATTGAAATACACTTAACAAGGTAAATTATGTATCTATTCAATGACAGAGGATAACTGCCTCATCAGCTCATGGCACATTGGGATTTTATCAATGATGTTACTGATTGGTTTTACTACTGTTCCCAAGTTTACCTAAGCTGCTCCAGCCTGAGGATGTGTGGGCATGACCACTGCTGGTGGCACTGGCTGTCTTCACTGGCATACTACAGGACACCATGTTTCTGGACCCTCTACAGGATGTCTGGATCTGCTCAGGCCCCCGTGGTTGCTGCATGATGCTCTTGGCTGCTGCCCCATGGGCATCACCCAGCCTGGGGCTGCTCTGGCTCCATGAGCACTTTCCTTCCAGAAATCCTCGCTGACTGGTCAGATCTAAAGCCGCCAAGCTGAAAAGTGGATTTTCCACTTGTGGAGAACAGTGCCTCTCTGAAAGTAGAAATGAGAATATGGGTGTTTCAGGCCTCGTGTTTTGGTTGCAGAGCTGGAAAAGTCCTCTAGTTTCCACCCTGCAGTTGCCCCCCAATTCAATGGTGTTTTCTTAGGCAAAAACAAATTAGACCTTTGCCTTGCTCTTTAGCAAATTCCATCTGCTCAGTTATTTTACTTGGTGTATAGCTTAGATGGTCATTGCCACTGCGGTTTGCAGTCTTGACTTGCCTGTGTTCCATCTCTGGCTTTGCAGTGCTCACAGCCTGCTTATTGAAGTTGGAGAGAGACCCTCCTCTTTTATCATAACTCCGAAAGGCGCTTGTAGAGTATTAAAGTAATTGACAAAAATCTCAATATCATGATATCAGGATACAGATTTACAGACTCCTTGGGGATGTCAGACCAACAATTAAATTAAAATCAGGTCTTGTTTTGGCTCTTGCAGTGTTTCTCTGGCTTCTGGGCCTGCTGGGTTTCTGTGCCCTGGGCTGTCATGTAAAGGCTCTTTGAGACGAGCCCAGATTCCAATTTCCCATTAACTTTAGTGCATCCTGCTTACCTCAAGCAAATGTGAGGCTGGAGGAGTCCTAGAAAGGAGCTATTCAGCAGGGATTGTGTTTTTTAGCACAGTCTCAACTGCCAAGCCAAGTATAGTATTTGCTTACTTGGTCAGCTCAGGACCTTCAGGCCCTGTTTATGTAGAGGGATGGCAGCGATAAAGTTCAACTCAATATTTTTTAATCATAGGACATTTTAAAATAAAAGCAAATCCTGCCTTGAAATTTCAGTCTTCTATTCTCACTTGGTTTCCAGGTAGATGGTGATTTAAATAGAATATTTATCCTCAGCTAGGGCCTGCTAAATGGATCCCAGAAGCATCAAGTTTGCCTCTCTGGCCATCTGAACAGTTAACGGTATTTAATGAGTGACATCTTGCAGTCTCTGGGGCCAAGAGAGGTGAAAGGGAATCTTAGGCAGTTATTGGCTTCCAAGTAAAACAAAGGAGATCTCCAGAGCTAGAAGACTACTGGGTTTTCCAAACTTGGGAACCTGTAGACATGCATTAATTGGCATTAAACACAACTTAATGCTTCAAGGAAGTTCAGAAGCTAATTAATTATAGGTGGTCATGCAGAAGGATGTGAATGCTTTTTTCCTACCAGCTCCATCAGCATGGACTGCTGGTGGCTCTGCTAATGGGGGCTGAATAATGGGGTTGGTCCCTAAGGGGACAGAAGTTTCCCTCTATTTTCTGTCTCCAGAGTTGCTCACTAACTTGCAGATGAAAAGCACTCTGAAGGACAGAGAAGGAGAGGATTACCTGATTTCCTATTCTACTTATGCTCCTTGTCCTACTTCTGTGGCTCTGCTATCTCCCTGACTTTGGAATTACTCCAGTTGCCTTCCAAAAATGCTCTCTTTACTTGAGCTACTACAAATTGAGTTTCTGTTACTTGAAACTAAGAGACCCATAACCAACATAGCCTTCCATGTCCTGGCCTCAGTTTGACTTTCCACTGTCATGCCTAACACCCTGGCCTTGGGTTTCATGCTGACAGTCTGGCTGTGCTCTACTCTAGTTGCTGCTTTTGCTCCTATCATTCCCTCTACTGGGAAATTTTACATTTCCCTTCACCTGGCTGAAAGGGGCTTTTCCTAGCGACCCCAGTCCAGGAAGCCTTCCCTGTCACCTATCATTCAGGGAGATTTTATCTCTGTGTTTGTGTCTGTCTCACACTCCTTGGACAGGGAATAAGTCTCTCTCACCTTTATGCCCCAGGGCTTGTCCCAGTGCCTGGCACACTTAAACAAATAGGCACTTTAAAAATCTGTTAAAATTTAGGAAAGTATAAAGGATTTTCACTTCTGCAGGAGAAGTGAAAGCAAAAGTAGAAGAACAGAGTCACCCTATAGGTACATACCCACAGAAGATTCTAAAACAATGATCCTCATAATGTACAGTAAGAAACCTAAGAAGGACAGTGGAGAGGGTGATGCAGTTGGAATGGAATTAAATCCTCCCTTCTTGCCATCACGTCTCTGCCTCTCATTTTACCAATGCCATTGCATTTGGCACACCAGTATCAGTTGCAATTATCAGTGACAAATTTAAAGGTTTTTATCCTCTGGATTCCTTGTCTGTATGTGGATTCCTTGCTTATGTGTGGATTAATGAGAAGGGACCATGGAAACCACTGGAAAATAAGTGGGCCAGGATCTGGTAACCAGAGAATGCAAGTCTATCTGAGCAAGTCAAGACAAAGCTCTAAGGAGGAGACAGCATTGAGAGTGAGACTTGCGGGATGCACAGGAATTACCCAGGAGACAGTGGGGCCTGTCGTATTCAGGGATGCACACTTACTAAAATTGCTAATCTTAAACTAGAACAGTATAACTGTACAGAGAATCAGGGTGCATGATGGGGAAAGTAGAGTTGACATTGGACAATTCATGGACTCTGTTTACATTGCATATTTATCCTGGGAGTACACTTTGTGGAATGGTCCATAGATTTTAAATATTACAGTTTACAAGAGTACTCCCCAGGCAGCCACGTGGATTATTTTGTGTGCCACTGCTATAAGCAGCAAGGTGGTTAAGTGTGCAGACTCTGAGGCTGAGTGCTTGAGCTTAAGTTTTAGATCTATCTCCTACTGACTCTGTGACCTGGGTGAGCTACCTGACCTCTGTGTGTTAGAGGAAGGATTTGTAAAAGGAGAATATAAAGAATGTCTCTCTTAGCAAATTATAGGGGTGAGTGAGCTAATAAACGTGCAGCCTTAGGACAGTATCCAGTTATGACAAACATCACCATTAGGCTAACTACAATTTCATTTCTCTGGAGGTTTCTGCAATTTCCTGTCCTGCCCTTTGTGCATATTCTCATGATAGTAATTATATGATTTCAATTTTGCATTTGTTTGTGGTTTCCCACTGGACTTTAATCCCACATAGGCATTAAATGAATAAATGTCTTTTTCCAGACCAATTGAATTCATGCTGTCAAGTATATTTCCTACTTAATACATTTATATATTGTAATCTAAGGGGAAATCTACTCTTAGGATTTTGACTGGAAAAAAACACTATTACTTGGAAACTTCTTTTAGGCTGAAAAATCCTTGGACACAGGAATATTGTCTTTTCTATAAACCAATGCTGGCCTCCTGAGACAGCTTTATGAAGGTTTTGTTCTGTTCAAAGGAGTTATTTAAAGAGTCCAGAGAAGTAGGAAATACCTGCATCTTGTCGGTTTGGCCAGAAATTTCTAGCAGAGCCTTGTTGCAAAACATTGAACCTTAGCAAAGAAACTTCTGCCAAAGGCCTTAATTCCTGTGAGGCCGGAAAATGAAACTCAGTGGAGTTTAGACATCACGAGCTCCCAGAAAGGACAACTTGGTGTCCTTGCCCATTTGTGCTGTTTGACCTTGAGGACACGGGGCATGGAAGAGATTTTTCCTTTGAGAGCACTGAAGGGAAGACAGTTGTCTTGGGAGATTGACCCCGGAGCCTGGTAGGTGCTCAGGAGTGGCAGAACCAGGTGGACTGGGGCTGGGGAAGGGGTGGGTGTTCTGACCCCAAGAAAAGGAGGGATTGTCAGATCCAGATGCAGTTCTGCGCCTTCCTGCCTGTGCAAGCTTCTGGCCTGGGTTTCTGCTTTTGCATATTGAAGGCTTAACACAGATTGTTTCTAAGGAACTAATTTGAGGTTTGAGATTGTCATCTTGCCTCCACCTATGCTGAGCACAGTTTGGGTCACTCGAGGTGTGTTGTGAAAATCCATTCTCTTCAGAACCTACTCTGGAAAACTTCATTCCATACAGCCCCACTCCTGACCCCAGGCTTCCTCCTGGGATGCAGGAAGCATCTCTGCTGCCAGCCTGCTCCAGCAGCTTCTGTCTCTTACCTTCTTGCCCATGTTTCCACTTTCTCTCTTGCATCCTCCCAAGTGGACACTATCTGTTCTGGCAGTCCATGTATCCCAGATTAGGGGACAATCCTATTCTTTGTACCTGAGGTCCTGCCAAACGATCCCCTTCCTTCTTCCTTTAGGTGCCTTGAAGATGTGACCTGAGGTTGTTTTCATCACTCCTGTCTCCTGTCAACCTCCTGGTCACTCTTCTTTGCCAGAGATATCAGGCCTTGGACTACTGATTTTCTCTCCATCCCTACTCCATGCCTGGCAACTTGAACATCCGCACCATGGCTCTGAGGGCCTCAGAGGCTCCCAGCTACTCCATCCTCACTTCTTGGGTTCCTTCCTCCACCCAGCACACAGGCAAGTATTTGTCAGCAGCGTGTGGACTGTGGGTACCCTGCTGACCATGTCACTGATTTTCCAAGCTGGGGCTGTTTTATGAATGAAAGAAGACATCAAAATAATTAACACCACATTATTTTTAGAAAAATGTGCTTAATGCTAATAAATTGGATTTTATGTTAAGGCCCTAAAAAATACCATTGTCCTGCCACATTCTTGTGTTCAACCAACCTCAGATCAAGAATATTTAAAAAGAAATCTCTACACTGGATGTCTGCAAGACTTTTTTCTTATCACTCCTTAAGCAATGTAGTAAAACTCCTACCTACTTAGTATTTACATTGGACGCCATAAGCTATTGTGAACACGATGCCATATAATACAAGCAGCTTGGACATCCGAAGGCTTGGGTCTCCACTGAGGATCTTGGAATCAAATTACTATGGAGACTGAAATTATGTTGAAAACCATTTTCCTAAATATAATTAAAAAGTTAAAACAGCATACATGCGTGACTGAAGCAATGCTGAAAACTCTGTTGCGTGAATTGTTGTCCTAGTCCAACACATTGGTAGGATCATTGGTCCCAGTACTTAAGTTTTTAAATTCGTTTCTTAGCTGAGTCTGCCACAACTACAGTGCCACTGGTATCTTTCTGAAGAATTTCCTTTTCAAAAACTTGTCTTTGGGGCTGGTGAGATGGCTCAGTGGTCTAAAGCACCTACTTGGAGCAGGCTTGGCAAAGCACAGGGACCACGGTTCAATCCCCCAGCACCACATGCCAGCCAGCCCCGCCCCCTGGTGGGCTGAGCTGGCCACACACACACACACACACACACACACACAAATAAAAACACAAAACTTGTTTTCATATTTTGAAGTGTTGAAGCAAAAAGTGTTGGCAATTTTCTTCAAAATAAATTTTATGATTAAACAAATTTGAAATGTCAGACATCCTTCATTGATTCTTTCCTGTAGACCACACTATTTTTAATTGAGAATATTCCCTCTCCAGTCTTCTCTAGGAACTAAGAAATTTGGTAGGCTCTGCAAATTCTGCTCAATAAGTGACATCTCAATTCTATTTGTGTGTGTGTGTGTGTGTGTGTGTGTGTGTGTGTGTGTGTCTCATTACGTAGATCAGACTCAGTGATCCACCTGTGTTCAGCCTCCCAGAGAGCTGGGATTACAGATGCGTGCCACCATGCCCAATCTCATTTCAGTGCACCCGGGGGCAGGGCCGGCACAGCTCACCTGGGATCAACCCCAGCCTCTTGGTCTGCCTATGCAGGTGCTTTAATCCGCTGAGCTATTTGGCCGGCCCTCCTTCAGTTCTATTTTTTATGTGACTATTTTGTTTCAATTATTGACACATGCTGTCCCTTTTCCTCATTTTAAAGTAGCACTCCTCAATACATATTTTTATAAAACATGATTTATCCACTAAATCATATCCACTTAAGATTTTGTTTACCTATTTCCTGATTGCACATGCATTTCACACCCTGATAAGCAAATCCTTGGAAGAGTAAGTAAAAAATTCGTCAACCAAACTACTCCCAGCGTATTCTAATGGCAGAAATCAATGATAAGTGATATCTCACTGAAATATCCAGGGCAAATGCTAAACCGGATGGGCCCAAGACAACCGGCACGGAGATTCTCCCAGGAAGCTGCTTGAACACTAAACCCTCACTGGCTCTCAGGCATAAGGATCGCCAGTGAGGCCATCAGACATGCCAGTCCTCAGGCTCCAAGCCCACCAGCCCACATTTCACAGGTATGGGGACAGGGCCTAGCAACAAGGAATTCAGTCCCCAGTGATTCTGTAGCCTCATGTACTACCTTTGGGCAAGATGCACTCGGTCCTCTAGGACCAAAGTGTTACAGAGGTTCTGAGCTTCAGGAATTAGTGAGAGGGGGGCAAATCAGGAGAGGCTATGCTGCTGCCACACTGTGTGAGCCCCTACAGGTATGTGGTGTGGTCCTCATGGGCAAGGAAGATCGGAGGGTAGCCTCCCCCCAAATCCTGCGACTACGACATATCACACCATCAGAAAGTATCAGGTAATCTTTTTATATGTTTAATTAAGCAACTTCTACATCATCATGATGAAATGAAACTGGAGGAAAAGTTCTCATGAGAAAGAAAAATTTTTAAATTTTTCACAAAAGCTTGATTTTAACCTAAGTGCTGCATTCTCTTCTGAGCACACATTCTGGAAACAGCTGTCAAAAAATAAAGGTGTGAGCACACTCAAAATGATACACAACTTTGGCTTTCTCTATACACTGATAACCATCACTCTAACTCCAAATTTTCAAGTGTGACAGCCATGATAGTAAAGGACAACAGCAATGCATCTGTTTCCCAAGCCCCAGCCCAGCCTCACCACCCTGCATGTGCCCTGAAATGCTATCTGGGCATGGTCCCAAGAGTCAGTCAGGAAGGCAGCACTTGCCAGGTTTTGCCTGCTCTGAATTCAGTTCCGAGGCTGTGAGTTGAACTCCATACAGATGTTCTGGATGATCTTGGGGACAGATGTGTAGAGGTTGTCAAACTCATCCACAAAGAAGGAGTGGTTCCTGGCAGGGTGGGTGGCAATGATGTCCAGTTCATCCTGAGCAGCCCACGCAACGCCTATGGCATAGGTGATCACTCCTGTGGGGACAAAGATGAGATGAAGCAAATGTGCCCAACGGCAGCACTGCTAATGAATCTTGTCCTGCTTCTTGCCCTATCCTGTCAGGGCTACCAGACCCACAACCAGAAATGTGGTTGTCAAAGCAAAGCAGCAGGGCTGGTGAGATGGCTCAGTGGTCTAAAGCACCTACTTAGAACAAGCTTAGCAAAGCACA
>NW_004524596.1:5534143-5538109 GCF_000260255.1 Octodon degus | reverse complement strand
GCCCCCAACCTGTGAATAGTTACTGGAGGTTTCAGTCCATACTCAGCTGGGTCCAACGCAGAGCAGCACAGAGCAGAAAGCAACCTTTCATGGTGGTGGCAAAGAGCAAGAGCGCCTCTATCAGGAGTTTATAGTCTTCTGGAGAGAAAAAGACTACCAAAAAATGGAATAAGTACATGGTAAGGATTGCATGTATGGGACAGAAAGATAGATAGAGGACCAATGTGTGTTGTCAAACTCATCTATAAAGGAGTGGTCCCTGGCAGGGCTGGTGGCGATGATGTCCAGTTTGTTCTGGGCAAGCCACACACTGCCTATGGTATAGGTGCATTCTTGTGGGGACAAAGATGAGATACAGCAAAGATAGTTGGGGACGAGTGAAGCTTTTGCTGCCACATACATCATATGGTATATTCCCACTCCTGTGTGGAGAGCCAAACAAAACCTCAGAGCCTCTGAGGCATTAAAGGCCAGTTCATGATCTTTTTAGCTATAAAAAATTACTGCTTTTCATTTGACATCTTTTTACCTTTTTTTAGACGTTCTCACTAAGTCACCCAGGCTGGGCTCAAATTTATAATTTTCATACCTCAGTCTCCTGAGTGCCTGGGATTAGAGGCTCACTGAACCAAGACCTCATTGATATTACTGTTTTAATTGGATCAAATCACTTGAGGCTGGAGGATGATGTTATAAACTGTCATTTTCAACCTCATTCCAAGTGCAAAAATTCTGTCCCCAGGGCCCCAGCATCTACTCCATCACCACAGTGAAGAAAGGGTTTGAAGATAAGAAAGAAGGTAAATGGCAATCTTGCAGGCTGCAGGAGGGCCAGAGAAACTGTGCTCACTGGATTGAGAAAAACAGACCCAAGTCATTGGTAGGTCAGTGAGGGCAGCTTCAGGAGTGGAAATGCCAAAGAAACCAAATGAATTGCTGTGAACTGCAAGTGAAAAAGAAGGGACACCTTCAGACAACGGACTTCTACCTAGAGCATATAACTGAAAAAAGTCAGATCCACCCCAAATTCAAACACCTAATCCAAAGTGGGATGAGTGAGTATACATTTCTCAGATGAAGAAATACAAATGGCAAATAAATACGTGAAAAAGTGTTCAACATTATTGGTCATTCAAGAAATGTAAATTAAAACAACACTGAGATTCCATCTCACCCCAGGAAGAATATCTATCATCAAGAAATTGATCAATAAAAGAAATCGATCAATAACAAATGCTGGAGGGGGTATGGGGAAAAAGGAATCCTTCTTCACTGTTGAAGGGAGTGTAGACTATGCAGATCAGTCTGGAGAGTCCTAGAAAACTAGGATTAGAGGTCTCATTCAACCCAGCTACTCCCCTTCTGGGTATTTTCCCAGAAGAATTAAAACATAGCACAGTGATGTGTGTACACTCATGTGCATAGCAGCACAATTTGTCATAGCAAAATCTTGGAAACAACCCAGAGCCCATCAACGGAGGAAATGATAAAAAAGGTGTAGTATTTTATACAATGGAATATTACTCATCTATAAAGAAGGATAAACTTGAGACATTTATAAGGAAATGGATGTGACTTGAGTCCATACTTATAAGTGAAATAAACCAGTCTCACACAAACATCATATTTTCTCCCTCATGTAAGAAGCTGAAAGAGTAAATAAGACCCCAAATATACAATAGATATTGTGAAATGGTAAGTGTGATGAGTTAATGTAAAACTAAATGTAAAAAATCACTCTGTTCAGCTTTCTGTGACTCTGCTTCCTTGTAAGACCACAAAAAGGCTTGGCGTACTGTCGATAAACCATCAATAGAATGTGAGTTCCCAGAATAGACCTCCAAATTAAATCAAAGTAAAGGTCAAAATGCTTCTAACTGTACAAAATAACTAGAGTGTTGCTAACCAACTGAAAAGCATAGCTGTGGTAGTCAAGGCCACGCATATGCAGATGTATGTTAAAAGAGAACTAGACAATGCTCCCAGAAAAAAATGTATGCTGAGTAATGGTCACACTGTCCCTAAAGGTACTGTTCTGTGCTAAATAACAAATTTGTTTGCCAAACAGAATATGGTTTCTAGCTTTAAAACCTTTACCCTTCTAAGGCTCTGGGCCATTTGTCCTCTCCTGCGTGAGTATGGTCAAGCGGTCCCAGGCCCGTTCAATTTTAATATTGGATTCTGGTCTGGTTTCCTATGTTGAGAACCCATTACAGTGAGAAAATGCTCAAAAGAAAAGAGAAACTGGAATGGGGAAAAGACAAAAAGAAGGAAGGGGAAATATACAGTCGTTGAAAGGGTAGGTATGTGCTTATATTGCTTGATCAGTTTTTCATGCCTATATCTTGATTGTGAGCAATTATTTCAAAGATAACAATGCACCATGTACTGAGCATTGTTATCTCCTACAATATTGTTTTGAAATTTTACACCATGATTATTATTATTTTTCTTCTCTTTAAAATGAAAGAAGGGACAGTGTTGGGATAGCACAGGTAGCTAATCCTTTCTAGAAGTTTGGCCATGGAGGGTGGAAGCAAGTATTAACTGGAGCCGAACATGGGGTCAAAGAGAATTGTTTATTTGGGTAAGGGACAAACTTGAGCATATCTAAAGGTGAACAGGCAAGAACATAGTGGAATAGAGCATGTACCTGACTTTCCAAAGTCTTTGGCTGGCCAGAGCAGGTACACGAGATAGCCAGGAAACAGAGGGCAGAGTTTGGGTGGGGCACTTGCCCCTCACCCCCAACCCTAGCACACCAGCACAGGCCCATCTTGTTCCCACGTGTTCTGGGCGCCCTGTCCTCCTGACTCAAGAGCTACCCACCCCTGGTATGGCTTTGGCCTAATCTGCTTTGTAATTATAGACCATTAAGCTGTATGGAAGCTACTTTCTTTCCTCCACTCCCCACTTTCTTTCCTCTGAATATTGTCAGGCTTGGTCACTGAGTGCAGCAGTTCTGAGCTTAAGAATGGGGTCAAAGGCCAGCCTGATAGCTCAGTGGACTAAAGCACCTGCTTAGGCAGAGCGCAGTGGCCAGGGTTCGATTCCCGGCGTGTCATGCCGGCTCCACCCCTGGGGCACGCTGAGACGTGATTGAGACTGGGCGTAGTGGCATATGCCTGTAATCCCAGTGCTTGGGGGGCTGAAACAGGAGGATCACTATGAGTCCAATTGTGTTGTGAGACCCTGTACTAAATGCATAAAAAAGAGAAGAATTCTGTCAAGGGTAGTGGGAGCAGCTTTGCTGCAGCAGTGGACTTGGACTGCCTGAGCCCTCTTTTCTGCTCAAAGATAGACTGCCCCCCAGTAGACTACACAGCAGTATTAGAAACTCAGCTTTTCAGATCTCTGACACCATCCTTGTGGTAGAGACCCTCCTGGCAATTCTGATGGGTGGTCACCCAGCCTGGACTTGACACTTATGGGGTCATAATATTTTTAGATGAATTGTAGTAGTAGACATTTGCATCCATTAGTCCCAGTTCTAAAAAGCTGCCCAGAATACGAAGCCCTGATCCCTCCCATTTCCTTCTTCCTTCTCTTCTTTTCCTGAGTAAGCCAAAGTACCCTCTGGTGAGGTCCAAGGAAGGCACAGTACAGTGATGAAAATGAGTGACTCTGGAGCTGAGCACAGCATGGGGCAGGCATGCCCGGGATAGCAGGGGCCCGGGCTTATGGCCCGGAGCTGGCCTGTCCGCCTTGCCCACTCACTCTGGGACCTTGGGTAGCTTTTAAAGCATTTCTCAGGCATACAGAGAATGCTGCACATGACTCAAATTAAAGAAAAAAAGTTGAATGACAGCAACAGTGGGTTCTGTGTACTAGCACCTGTCTCAAGGTCTCTGGCATCCACTGACCACCCAGTTCACAGTTATTACTACTACTACCATCATCACTTGGAGTTTTCTTCAGGTTGTTATGTTTTTGTGATGTTTTATGGCACTTTGAGATCAGTGACAT
>NW_004524596.1:5457286-5533943 GCF_000260255.1 Octodon degus | reverse complement strand
CATGTGGTGCTGGGGGATTGAACCGCGGTCCCTGATGCTTTGCTGAGCTTGTTCTAAGTAGGTGCTTTAGACCACTGAGCCATCTCACCAGCCCCTCATTTTTCATGTTTTTAAACTTTCTGTTGACTTAGACATTTTTGTAGGGAAGTATCACTCTAAGTATTTGGAATCAAAATTTCTTTGATTCTCCAAACTCCCAAAAGTGGGTAGCGGCTAAAAATATTATTCTTTAAGTATCACCAACACAATGTGGTGCCTTCAACTGAGCTAGAGATATGATGTGTCTCACAGAGATAAACTAATGGACCAAATTCCCTTTTCTAATGTCTCAGCCCTTGTGGGAAAAGCTTCAGGACTCAAGCTATATAGGAAAAAGTCACTGTAACACGCAGCCTTAAATTTCCAAGACATTTAGGTATGACTTGGCTATTTTCTTCTCCCCTCTGAATACTCCACAGTGCTTACTCTCCTAATAGTCTCCCTATGATTTTAAACACTTTCTCAAGTCACAGACTAACAGTGCATAAAAGGCCAGTAGCTTCCTGGTCCCCACAAGCACACTGGCCCCCAAGCCGAGAAAGGGGCCTGAGCTCCTGGCTGAGGGCTGGCCCGCCTTACCCTTCTGATGGGCAGCCATGGCTGCTATCCGCACGTCGTCATAGGACCTGCCGTCTGTGATAAGGATCATTAACTTCCGCTTGTTGGGCTTGGACTTCTTGAAGAGCTGCTCCAGGGCATAGTGGATGGCGGCCCCTGTACTGGTGCCACCACTCCAGTACCCCACACTCTTGATGGCGTTGAGGATGTCAGCCTTGGTGTGGTACTTGTCAAAGCCAAACTCCAACCGCTGTTCATAGGTGTACTGCACTGCCCCGATGCGTGTGTCCGTGTCTGAGATCTCGAACTCCTTGCTGAGGTTGGCCACAAACTGCAGAACTGTGCGGAAGTTGCTTGTCCCCACGCTACTGGAGCCATCGATAATGAAGCCAATGTCGGCTGAGTTGAGGCAGGTCTTGCTGCAGGCCAGGCGGTCTGTGTCGCAGATCCGCTTCACCAGGGGCTGAACGGTCTTGTGGAGGCCGAACCAGCTCTGCACATTGAAAGAGTAGTAGCCATTTGTTCTGCACACTGCCTGGAAGACAGACAGGGAGACACCGCCGGGTCAGAGGTCAAGTCCTCCAGTCTAGCTCCATTACCTGTGGCTGGCCACCAGACAGGTAACAAGGCAGGCTCTTGTTTCTTGTGCTTAATTTTGTAGTGTGGTTTCTCCTTCTTTGCCTGGTAGGGCACTCACAGAGGCAAAGACCCCTCTAGCAATATCTGAACCCCCTCAGCTGGGATCTGAACCCCCTCTTTGCTCAGTGTCTCCTAGGGAAATGGAAAACATTGACTTGAGCTTCATCTTTGTACCTCTCCAGGCCCCTCAGATCATTGGTCCAGGCAGCCAGCTGCATGGGTGTCATGGGTGGGCACCAATCATGAGAGGACTTAAAAAAGCTTTTGTTCTGTTTGGGAAAACAGAAGAGACATGCAGGGTATGGCTAAAGAAACGTTTTCAGGGCAGCCCTGCTCCCTGCAGGAAAGGAACCCACAGATGCAGACTGCCCCCTGTACCAAACCCATTCCTTCTTCAAATCCCCACTCTGACCCTACAAGATGGAATGATAACACTCTGCTGCAAAAGAACAAACAGAGGGCCGGTGGTGAAGGAACATTCCAGAGTTCCTGCAACTGGCACACCAGTCTGCGGCCTTCAGAACCCCAGCCCTGGCCTCCCGACAGCTCTGCTTCCGGGAAAATGAATATTTATTTACCTGTTCTCAGGCTTGTTCCAGATTGAAGTGCACTGCAAATAAACACTGAGCAAACAGGTTGGTGCAACCCTGGAAGAGACTGTGCCAGTGTTTCTAAGGAGGGGACTTCTTTTCTGCTCCTGCCTTGGGGGTCATCAAGGGTACCAGACCTGACAACTACAGATGAACTTGTGGAATTTTAAAAGATATTTTGAAGTAAGAGGTGGCTTAAAACTTTCCTAGGAAATATTTTTGTTGTTGCTAATTTGCAGAAACTCTGATGGAGTTCACAAAACTTTCCATGAACTGGGTAGGTGAGTGCTGGCACCAAGGTGAGTTTGGGCCATGGCAGGAGGAAGTGGTGGTGCTAGCCATGAGCAGGACACTAGTTGACTTGGGCACAGGACCCATGTGGAGCCCGGAAGCTGGGCTGGGACCACACTGCAGAAAAGTAATAATGAAAAGCAAGGGATCTGGAGCAAGCAGCCCGTAGGACTGGAGGAATGCTTCATAAATAGGAGTGGGGTTTCACTGAGAAATCTAAACCAGGGAGACTCAAGAGGGAGATAGCCCATTGTGAATTATTGACTTGAATTAGGCACTGGGCATGGGAAAGAGCAGCCAGGAGATGGGATGTGGGAGTGGATGTGACCCCGAGAATGACCCTGGAGGATGCAGACTTCTGGAAAGAAGAGGGAGGAACCAGGGACTGAGTCCTGAGAAATCTGTGTTTGGGACACAATTTGGAAAAAGGAAGAGAGCAAATGAAATATGAGCCACACATATCTTTGAAGTCAGGGAGAAGAGGATGTGAAGGAGCAAGAAGTGGCTGGAGTTTGACAAGGAGCCTGAGGACCTCCGAAAAAGCTGGAGCACTTTCTTTTCAGAAGTAGATTTACAGAGTCCAACTATACAGAATCCCAAAGATGGCTTGTGTGGAAAAGGGAGCAGGAAGTCTCATGCCCCTGGATCTTGTTTCTTCTCCCAGTTGGCACTGCCATGGCATCCAGGAGTTTCCCTGGAAACACCATCTTCCTGACCTACTCAGTCGCTCCCTTGTCTTATTTTTCAGATGAATTAATTAGTAGTCTGTGTGCATGTGTGAGAGTGCATGTGTGTTTGTAAGAGGCTGGGTATACATACATGCGCATATTTGTGTGCTTGTATGACACTATGTCGGGCTGCCTGGTTGGGCTGCCTTGGTGCCGTAGGAGGAACAAGGAAGAGCTCCCACAAGAGTTCTGCTCCCCGCCTCTGCTTCTGAGCTGCTGGGCTCAGGTTGATGTGGGGTTTTGCTTTGAGAAGTGAATCCGAGTTCTAGACTTATTCGTCCATCACTGGAGGTCCTGTTATCTATCAGTGAGCTTCATACCCACTGAATGGACTGAGAAAAGTCTTGGTGGCACCTAACTTTGTAGGGTACGGGGAGGCCTTACACTGGGTGAATCTCTAGGCAGTTACTACACCTTGTTTGCAAAGTTGGCCTCCAGCATGTACTGCTTCTCATTTTCAACAGCAGCTTCAATGGTGATGAAGAAAATGTTGATTCCTGACTCTCTTGCTAGTCTTGCAGTCTCCTCCACTTTGTCTGTGGGCCAGCCATCCAGCAGCACCACAGCCACGTTGGGAGCACCACTTCTGTTTCCATTGGCTTTGGAAAAGAAGTTCTTGGTCACAAAAGAGATAGCCCGGCCTGGAAGAAGAAGAGGAAAACCTGTGCTCAGAACGATCATGCTAAGCATGGAATTGCATGCACAGACCACAGCAGCACAAAGAGGTCCAGAAAAGCACACTCATCCCCTCCCCAGGTTTTGTTTGCTTACTTTAAACTACGACTATTTTTAGGTGTCCACTTTAGCAGCACTTAGCACATTCACAATGTGTCCACATAATGCCCAAAATTATGTGCAGTACTTTGTATACATGAGGATCCATTTGGATAGATGGGCCATAGCTTTCCAGAGAGTCTCAAATGAATTAAATGCTACATTCTTTGAACTTTAGCACTGATACCTTACACTCAGAGCCTTTCAAGTTTTGACCCACAATTCTGACTCTACTGGTTGGTGTCATCTTATCTTTCAAAGGCAAGCATCAAATAGTTACATAGGAAATTGCTGACAAAAAGTCTTGATGAACCCACATAAAGTGACTGCATAGAACTTGCTAAGCACCACTTAGCAAGTAGAAGCCATGGCAATGAAGAAATGCTTTCACGGCCAAGCAATCATTCCCTCAAGGCCCCACACACCCAGCATTTCTTTCTGTCTTAATTAGGTAGAACACAGAGAGCCATGCATTCCCCTTTATACTATCTGACCTTAAGTTTGGAGGTGACAATGAATCAGAGGTCAGTGCCTCACCTATTTTGCAGTGAGCTTAAAACTAGAGGCTGGAAATTTGAAAATTGCATACTCTATTGCATGTAGATTTTTAGTTTTATTTTACATCCACGAAGATGCCTTTGTATGAGATTTAGAAGACAAAAGTGACACAGAGGCTGTACTTCTAGTTCTACTGGCAAGAATCTGTATTTTATTTCCCAGAGACACTGTTAACAGAGGTGCATTGTTTGCTAGCTTCACTAGCCTTTTTTACTTTTAAAAATATTTTTATATTTAGTACAGGGTCTACAGGGTCCCAATACAGAGATCAGACTCATGGTGATCCTCTTGTTTTCAGCCTCCCAAGCACTGGGATTACAGGCGCACTCCATCACACCCAGTCTCATTCACCACCTCAGCGCACCCCAGGGGCAGGGCTGGCACAGCACTCTGGGGATCGAACTCTGGTCCCTGTGCCTGCCTAAGCAGGTGCTTTAGTCCGCTGAGCTGTCTGGCCAGCCCTCACTAGTCTTGAGGAAGCATGATGTGCAGTGTTCCTCTTGTGGATGTGAATGAGACAGGTTGGGCATAGCTCCTGCGCTGGCTACTGTAGAAGTAGCTCCATGATCATGGTGACTTCCTGGCTGTTGTGGGTTATATCTAGATGTCCCCGCAAAGCCTCTTGCACCCATAGGTAAGGCTGTTGGGTATGAGACACTGGATTATGGGAATGATAACTGAACTAGCCCACTGATTGGTTTAGTATCATGCTAAGTGTGGATAATGGGAAGACCCACCCTAGGTGTGGGTGGCACCAACCAATGGGCTTTTAACCTGAATGAATGGAATAAGAAGGAAAAGGAAGACTCCCTGCTTGCTGCCTCCAGCCTTCACGCCAAGAGCATTTCCCCCTGCCATGCCCTTCTGCGTGCTGCCCTGCCTTGGAGCCAGCTGACTAGGGATTGAAACCTCTATAAGCTGTAAGCGCTCCTGATCTTGGGAGAAACAGCAGCTCCCATGTAGGCCTGTTCTGTAAGAAGCCTTTAGAAGTTATCTCCGAAGGTTCAGCCTATAGTCTGCTTTTTCAGCTCTTTCCATAAATCTCAAAATATTTAATACCACAAAATAAATGCCTCTGTGCTTACATTAGATGGATAAATTCTGTTCTCTGAAGCCAAACCTTGAACAATGCGGAGGCGTAGTTAGAGCATGCCATGCACACCACCTGGATTACAGTCCTTCGTCAGGGAAGCTGAGTGCTTTCTGAAGGCTTCCCTCATGGGGCTTTTGCTAATATGAGCATGAAGTAAGAACAAGGCAGAAGCAAACAATGTTTGCAGAGAGGGCAGCGTGGATTTGGGGGCACCGAGAGCAGTCCTCTAGCTAGTGTGTATTTATTATTGTTATAAGGTGTAAGACTCTGTATGTACCAGTTACTAATGTTCTGGCCACTGCAGAGATGTGCAGGGAGGTGGGACTGGAACTAACTCATCAGAGAGGCTGTAATTCCAGGGATGGTCCCTCCAAAACAGCTCTACTTCCTGCATGTGCTCAATGCCAAGCAACTGTGGCTTTTTCCTCCACTCCTTTGGACACTGGGGGTAGAAACCAATTCCTAAGAAGCAGATAATCAGTCACCTCCCTTATTGTCCCCAGAGCTATGTATAAATTAGTAACGCATCAGCAGGGCCTCTTTGACAGTCTTTACAAATGCTTAGTGTAAACTTTTCCCAGTGACCAGTCCCCTCTGGGTGAATTGACAGAATGGATGCGCCCCACTGAGGACTGGACCTGGGACTTCTGCTCATGTTGCCCAATGTATGGAAAGATTCGAGCAGCATCGGAAACTTCTTGAAGCAGTGAATATGCCTCTCTCTCTGCATAGTCATCACTACAACAGTCCTTGATAAGAGGAAGACTCTCAAAAGACACTGAGGGGCTTCCTGAACAGAAGTGGCCCCAGGAATTTTATTTTCTTTGAACATAAAAGAAACTTATATTCTTTTATTTGGTACAGGGTCTTAATATGCAGCTCAGACTCGTAGTGTGCCTCCTGTTTTCAGGCTTCCCAGTGCTGGGATTACAGGCATGCACCACCACTCCCAGTCTTGGTGGCCTGCTCAGTGTGCCTGGGGGCGGGGCCCATGCAGCATGGGATGCCAGGGATAGGACCCCGGTCCCTGTGCTTGCCTAAGCAGGCGCTTCGTCTGTTGAGGTATCTCGCCAGCTCCAGAAATTATTAAATAATTTGTGACTTGGAGGCTAACCAGGAGATAGTAACAACAGCAATCCTGCTTGTCCTGAAGAAAGTTGCCACCCTGAAGAACTAAGGATCAAGCTCTGCAGCATATGTGGTTTAATGATTCTTGCTACCTGAATCCATGGTAACGCTTTGGAAAAGGTACAGATGTTACATAAGTCATTTCTTCATGGATTATTACTTTTTTCCCCCCAAGACAACCATGTAGAAGGAGAACCATGGTAATGAGGCAAAATTATCTGGGTCACGTACCTGCATTAGAAAGCCCTCCTCTCAGGGTAATTTTCTCTATGGCTGCCTTCAGATCTCGAGAATTCATGTGAGTTTTGAGGTTAAACTGGGTAGCAGGGTTGTCTCTGAGGAGTCAGAACAAGAAATAAAAATTAGCTGGAAAGCTATTACCTTTGGAGGAAGGCAGAAAGCATGCTCAATTTCTGTTTTTTAAGCATACAATAGAAGCTGCTTCAAAGCCTTAAGCTGTAGTTCATAAAATGTCCCAGAGTGGACAGTGATAGGAAAACAGGAAGACTGAGACCCTCCACATTGCAGATGGAGAAGAGTGGGCTGTTTCCGGTCTTGGAAACCTTGCGTGCAACTTTCAGTTGTGTCGTCTCCTGACTCTGTCTGGAGAAGTCATTTAACCTCTCTGGAGTTCAGCTTCCTCATAAACTCATTGCTACAACATCCAGGGCTGTTGTCAAGTGGGATTCTGCAAAAGGAAGGATCCTATCTACTGAGCCCCCAGGATCCCTCTGGTTGCCCCAAACTCTAGTCTCCAGAAAGACAATCTTAGCTGTTCATCATGTCCAGGGTTATACCTGGCACTTCCGGGGTTATCCCTGGCATTGAATATTCCACCAGAAAGACCACTGTACCTTTCTCACCCTGTGGCTCTTGTGACTGGACAAGACTGCTGAAATCTCAGAGAAGGTCCACACCCATTCTACTGAGTCCAAAGGAGAGACAAGAGCCCCTTCTCTGGAGAGAAGTCTCAACAGGGCAGCCATGTGAACAGGTCTGGGAGCTGCTGGGCAGAGGGTGTGGAGCACCTTCTGTGACCCAGTGGAGGGCAGCGGCGAGTCAAAGGCTCTGCACCACAGCAGAGTGGAGTGGGACGTGGAGTGAGCTCCCATCGCATGGTGCACTGAGAGCGGCAGGCCGAGCAGAGTTTGTGGGTGCACCCTGGGCAGCCACTCAGGGACCCTGCACGTGTCAAGGGCTGCACCTGCTTGGTTCAGCACTCTGCTGATTCCATTTTGAAAGCCTTAGTAATTTCTAAGCAGGAGGACCTGCAAACTAGGTAGCCAGTCCAGGCCTCAGGTTACCAGGACCTCAAGATGGGAGGAGATTTTTAGAAAGCAACTTTTCCACAAACACCAGAAATAATTCCACTGAGAAGCTGCTTTATCCTACTTTAGGTGGCAACCTCATGGTTCTGGTGGATTCTTTGCATGTCTCAAGGACAGGGCAGCCACCGGGGCATCAGTCACCAGGACCTAAAAGAGAGGAGACACACTCTGCAACTCTCCAATCATCCCTCCTTCTCTACTTTACCAAGGTGAGTTACCCAGAGGAGGGCTTACCTAAATGTCACCAGAATAAACCTGGCAGAGCCAGCCACCTTCAGGGCAGATGGGAAATTTACAACAAGTGCAATCAGGGTGGGGCAAAACCCAGTGCGATGTCCCACCAGGTGAGAACTAAGTTCTGTAGTTAGTGTTAAATAGAAAACAAAGGAACAAACAGCAGTAGAGTGGTCAGCAACAGGCTGAACATGTGGGCCTCTGAGCAGAACACGAAATGTCACCCTCTGAGGCTGCAGGGGGGGAGTACTAGGGCTGCACTGTCCTACTCTTTCCCTCCAGGCTCCTGGGCTGATGGTTTATATTCTCACTGATTCCTCAGGGATCATATTTGCCCCCAAGGTACCCTGCTCTAACTCATTCATAAAACTTGCCCATCCATCACATCCCAGCAGCCATGTCTATTTTTACTTATTTTTTTTTCCTGTTCCTTTATTTCTAGAATGAACCCCCCAGTTCAAGTTCTTTTATTTCTGGCTGATTGTACCATAAAATTCTTTGTTCTTCTCTGCAATCCCAGCAGGACACTGTCTGTCAGAGGATGCTTCTTCTGTCCTGATTTATGACTATAAAATTCCCCTACTCAAAAATCACAAGAAGCTGTTGTGGTTTGGGTACCATGAGAGAGTGTCCCCAAGGGTTCATGTGCTTCGGGTTATACGTACTCCTGGTATGACAGTACTGAAAGCCCACAGGTCACGTGGAGGTGAGGCTAGTTGGGCACCCTCAGGCCATCAAGACAGCATCCTTCAGAGGGACGAAGGTGGCTCTTGTGGGGTCCCTGCACTCTATGAGAGGGAGATTGAGTGAGTGAGCCAGACCCAGAATTGAGACTCATCTTCCAGTGGGGCAGTGTTGCTTCTGTCTCCTGTACGCCTCCCATAAGTCTGTCCCCACCAAAGCCCAGCTCATCCTGCACTGTTCTCTTGAACTCCCATAGCTGTGACTGAAATAAGCCTCTTTTCTTTGTAAAGTTAGACCATTGGTATTTCATTGTCATAGCACAAAATAGACTAATATAGTCCCATTGTTAGACTTTCTGGTTGGGCTTTTGGTGTAGCTATAACTTGATGCCCCCTCTCTTGTTCCCTCTCCTTTCCTCCCAGGCTCCCTGCCTCTGAATGTCCCATATTCTCATCAAAATGATCTTTTCTCTCTGTCCCATACTCTACATGCTGATGAGTCTCAATCTTGGTAGTTCTATTCCACCAAGTCACCACAGCACTGACCTAGCCATTAGTGAGCCATTCTCCAGTGAAATGGGCTGGGCTCCTCTGAGACTGGACTTTCAGTGTTCCCAAGAGAACACTGAATGCCCTCTCTGAGCACACTTTTCCCATTGTTCTTGCCACTTCTGAAGCTGCTCTGAAGTGCTCTTTCTGGAGCATCTTGCGTTGCACTGCTGTGGCTGCCTTGGTGTCCTGAATCCATTCAAAACTTTTGCTTTTCATGGTCACTGTGACTTTGGGGAAGAGCTAGAAGTTGCATGGTGTCATCTAGCGACCAAGGTGGATGAGGTCACACTGTAACATTTTTTTTTTTTTACAAGGTTGACTTCCTGTTGGATGGCACTTAGTGGCACCATATTGTGCCTTCTGTCACACCTTGTAAAAACACTCACAAAAGAGGACTTGCAGAACTGCTTCAGAAGATGGCAAGGATGGCCGGTAAGTGTGCTCAAAGCAAGGTAGCGTCTTAATATATTTTTAAAATTTAAGTATTCATCATGTATTTTGATCAACCCTTATATATGCCCTTATACATTAATTATATCTTATATCCAGTATTCTTTTATAATAAAACATTAGCTGATAGTGGTTTCACATTTTTCTTGACCTCAGGCAATATGAATTTTATACTCACAAAAATTCTGACCATCAGGGTTTTTTTTTTAATCACTCACCATTTCATGAATGCATAGTTAAGCAAAGTTAAGCTTCTTTGCTATTTTTCCATAGCTTCATCGCACACTATAGATGTTCTTTCAGTACATTACGGATCAGATTTAAACATGGATCAGCATGTTTGTCTTCCTTTTCCCAAATGTACGGATTATTGGTTTGTTGACGTTGAACTCACAGCCCGCAGCGCTGTGCATCATGCCTGCGAGAGGCTCATCTAGCACAGAGCCCCCGCAGAGCCCTCCTGCAGACAGGATTTCAGCACTGACTGGGGTCCACTTTAAGTGTGAAATCACCAAAGCAAAGCATTAAGGTACAAAGTAACGCTAGGGCAGCTGCGCAAAGGATCCTGGGACAAAAGGGAAAGAGCAGAGCGAGGCAGCGTTACCGTGCGTAACCATAGCTCTGGGTGACTCAAGCGCTTCCCCACCTTTGTACATGAAAATGCCTCAAGTTGCAAGTTTTGGGTTGCAAATAAACTTGAATTTTAGTGAGCAGGCCAACTGGCAATAGTTGAATGCCCAAAGCCTAGGGATCTCTGCGGAGAGCGCATGCTCCTCTGGACTTCTAATCCCTAGTGCCAGCAGTCAGGAGGTAACTGGCAGGTGTGCAGTACACGTGCAGAAGACAAGAAGCTCATACCTCTCCTGGCCCAGCTCGTCCCTAGGGAAGGTGCCGGCCGCCGTGCCTGCAGCTTCACCCAATGCCCTGTCCCTGTTACACCACACGTGTGGACAAGCCCGTGCTCGGCAGCACACCATCGGGCTACTCACACACCTCATGAATAGGTGCTTTTGATTGTACCCAATGTCATTTTTAAAAAAATGCCTCCATTACTAAATTGTGAAGTTTTAAAGTACAGAATCTCTATTTTACTTGTTTATTTTTAATGGACTGAAAACTTGGAACAGGGGGGTCTCTGCAACACTTTCCAATTGTTAAATTGATGATTACAAGAGGGAAAGGCAGGATGTCACCCACCAAGGGTCTCATGGGCAAATGGAACCAAACCACTCAGAAGAATTTCATGCCAATGTCCCCTGGCAAGTGTCGTAGCGCTTACTTAGTACACAGTGAACATTAATAATCTTTGTGAAGCTGACTCAGTCATGGGGACGAATGCTAAATTGTCACTCTAGCCTGTGGCAACTCTCAGGACCACAGCACATGAGCACGTAGGTACATCTGTCCTTCTTTGGGATGTGGACATGGTGGTCTGACACTCTAGCCTTGTTATGCTTCAGACACGGAGGCCGCTATGCTTTGAGAACAGTTTATCCCCTAGCAGTTCACGTGCCCGAAGCTTGGCCTCCAGGGTGGTGGCCTTGAGGTGGGGGAAACTTTTGGAGATGAGACCTCGTGGAGGAGCAGTAGGTCTCGGGGCCACTGTCCTCCAGGGACATGAATGCAGTCTTGCTTTTTACAAGAATGGCTTGTTTTCAGGATGCCTGGCACCTCCTTTGCATCTTGCAAGATCTTTCGCTACTCTCACACGGCTCCAGTGCAGAGCAGAAGCTGGGGCCGCTCTACAGCTCCCATTGTCAGCCACATAAAACTCTTTTCTTCACAGAGTGCCCCACTTCAGGTATTTTGCCATAGCAACTGAAACTGGAATAAGGCAGGAAATGTCTCAAAAGGTCAAGGAGGGATGCCACTATTTTTTTTTTTATGTTAGCAGTCTTTGAATTTGTAATTTTATTGGAAGTTCTTATGAAAGGAAAACATTTTTTTTCCCTAAGCAGCATCAAATATTTTCTTTAAAAACAAGAGAAGCAAATAAACAAAAAGGTTTCTAGCTGAAGAAAAATATATAAAATTGTTCTATGTTTGGAAAAGAGGTAGGACTAACAAAGAGAAGGTACAGAGGCCTGGTGTGGGCTGTGTGCAGAGAGGCTCACATGTGGGGTAGGAAACGGGCCCTCAGGAGGGCTGAGGCAGCAGGGGAACCAGGCAGAGGTGAGCTCCAGGGATCCCTGGGAAGCCCAGGGACCCGGAGTGGAGAATTGAGGTGCGTGATCGCAGGTACCACCTCCCTGATGATGAAGTTGCTGGAGGCACCTATTAAACAGCACAGCAGACCCCCCAACAAATCCCAAACTCAGTAGGGTTGGGAGGTTTTTTTTTTTAATGTATTTAGTACAGGGTCTTCAGGGTCTCACTACACAGATCGGACTTGTAGTGATCTTCCTGTTTTAAGCCTCCCAAGTACTGGGATTATAGGTGCACGCCACCACGCTCAGTCTCAATCACCCTGGGGGCAGGGCTGGCATGGCAGCCGTGGATTGAGCATCTGCCTAAGCAGGGACGGGAGTTTTTAAAGCAAGGAATCCAGGTGATTTTCATTTCGGGCAAATTTGGAAAGCCCTGGATTCTAGAGGCCTTTGGAGCCTGTCAGGTCTTACATCCCCAATCTAACTGTTGAGTCCCGAAGTCTGCTGATTTGACTCAGGCACAAGGCGTGAGCCTGTCCAGCAAAGTTTTACTCCCACACAGAAATGTTAGTGCCCCAGATGTCTTCTAGGAAGAACCTCACGAAACCATTTTCTTCAATAAGTCATGTTACAATTAAATAATCCAGTTATATTTATCCATTTAATTTTTATTACTGGCTTAAATGTGATGTTTTATGGACTTAGTGAGATGAAGCGTATCTGTGAGAACAGGAAGATGTCCCTGGGGACAGTCCAGTGGCTGCAGAGTGAGGGGAGAATTGTCTCTTAGGGTACCAGTTGGCTCAGCCTGAAGATGCTCTACCTTCATTGAACAGGTATGAACTCTGCCAGAGCAGCCAAGGTAGCCCAGGCACAGTGGCGAGCTCATACACCTAGCACTTACGATCAGACACTGGCTTTTGGGACCTTTCCTGCCATGAGAGAAGGGGGAGTAGGGTCTTAGTGTTTGCATATTTTGGTTTTGGGAATTAGTAGCAATATTTCCACCTACGTACTAGAAAGAGTAGAAAGCCAGCCTGCACAACTCTCTTCCTGCTAGGGGGAAGTAGATGCTCAAGCTGCTGATCCATGAACCTACCAAGCCAGCCACAGAGCTCAGCACCCCTCCCAGTGTTAGGGATGACAGGGAGGAGGGTGATAAATATGCAGTCTGGAGAAGGGGAGGCGAAGAGTGAGAGAAGAGGGACGGAGCTCCTGCAGACCTCTGACTGTGCACCTAGGGGTGGTGACGGGGCAGCAGTGAGCACGGTGGTTCTTCTGGTTGTCAACTCCACTGAATGGGGAGATGCCTAGAAAGTGGGGATTGTTTCCAGAGAGGCCTGGCCTGCGGGTCAGTGAGCTACATGAGAAGAGTTGCCCAGAACACGAGCAGCCCAGCCTGTAGGCTGGGAGACCAGAAGGATCAAACAAGCAGACGGGGAAAGCGGCGGATGTACGTGAGCAGGTGCTTTTTTTTTTTTTTTTTTCCTGCTGCCAACCCTCAACATCTGACTCAAGATTCTTTAGCCTTCGAACCAGAACTTGTACCAGCAGCTCTGCAGGACTCCCAGGCCTCTGCCCTTGGGCTGGCGCTGATCAGTTTCCCTCCTCTTGTTTCGAGGCCAGCATCTTCTTGTCCTGGGAGCCTACAGGTTTCTACAGCTCTCCTGCTTGCAGGTGGCCACTGGGGACCTGTCCCGCCGCTGGTCATCTAAGTCAATGAGCAAATCCTGTCTGGATATACGTTGTATTGCTTCTATTTCTCTGGAGAACACTAATATGTGAGCTCTAGAATTTGGCAAGGACTCAGAACACTGTGCGAAGAATCAGGTTCCCAGATCTCTATTCCAGTCCACAGGCGCTGGACCTGCCTCTACCTCCTACCCTTTGCTGCCAGACCCCATCCTCTGCATGTGACGGAGAAAGGAGTGAGCGGAACATGTGGGAGGGCAGGACGCCTGATCCTCAAAGCCGGGTCAGCTGCATAATCGTGTCACCCTTCAGCCCCATCAGACTGCACTCTAATTTATTTTGTTTCTGTCTTCCCAGGGGTGGATTTACAACTTCGATGTGACTCATCATTTCATCTTAGGTCAACCCACTTCTTGGGGACCCTGAGGCTGGAAGGAAATGGAAGAGACTCAGTAGTCTGTTAGTCTAACACTCATTTACCGGGTGTCTTCTGGATACAAAGCCCATTGCTGAATTACACAATGCAGGCTGACAGAGGCCTCATAAATCATCAGCGACCGCTGTGCTTTCAGGTAGCCCCACTTACATGGGGAGGTTAAGTGACTTGCTTCAGGTCACCCAGCAGGGCTGAGGTCAGCACCTAGATCGCCTGGCAGCAGCTCACTGGGCTTCTTCCCCACCCTGTTGCCAAAGCAAGGTGAAGATGATGGATTGGCTGATGTGGTCCTAAGAGGGAGGAAGACACGTGCATTTCTCTGAATAGGGAGCTGAGAAGAAAAAGGGCAGACACCAAGGAGCATTTAGAAAGTGCAATCAGAAAGCATGAAGGCTATCCTTTTCTTGTAAATGCTAACCACATTAGGCAAGTATAGAACATGCTTTGGAGTGTGTGTGTGTGTGTGTGTGTGTGTGTGTGTGTGTGTGTGTTTAGAGTTGTATGACAGAACACTGCAGGGGTTGCATAATTTATTGAGAAAAGGACTATTTATTTTTTATTTTTTGGCAGAACCAGGGATTGAACTCAGGCCCTTGCGCTTGCCAGGGAAGTGTTCATTTCACTGAGTCATCTCCCTGGCCCCTATTTATTTTTATTTCTATTTCTTTTTTTTCTTTGTGTTTTAGGACAGGGTCTACAGGGTCTCACTGCATAGATTAGACTCTTAGTGATCTGCCTGTTTACAGCCTCCCAAGAGCTGGGATTATAGGTGAGTACCACATGCCCAGTCCCAATGCAGTCTCAGCATGCCCCAGGGGCAGTGCTGGCATGGCAGGTCCCGGGGATTGAACTCCCAGTCCCTGCATCTGCCTAAGCAGGCACTTTTATCCTTTACTTTTATTTAGTTAACTTATTTTGAGATAGGGTCTCACTATGTAGTCTAGGCTGGCCTCAAACTCATGGTGATCCTCGGGCCTCAGCCTTTGAATGCTGGGATTAGAGGCATGCGCCTCCTTGCCTGGCTAAGAAACATTTCTTACTACAGTTCCGTAGGCTGTAAAGACTAAAGCTCGGAAGCCTGCATCTGGAACTCGCCTTCATTCAGGGCGCCCATGCCAAAAGGCAGAAGGGCAAGGGTGCTTGGGACAGCTGGAGTGACCCAGGCTGAACTCACTTCAGTAGCAAGCCCAGCCGCCCAGTAACTACACCATACCTTCGATAGTAACATGAGTCAATTCCCAGTCACCTCAGCAATCCCAACTCTCAACGCGGCTGCACTGGGGAATAAGTTTCCAGCACAACAGCATGGGGCACAGGGTGGGGGTGGGGGGGATTCAAACCACAGCAGAGAGAAGTAATCTTTATTGGTTTTTCTTTCCTGCTACATTTGTCCCTTAATTCACGCTCTTGTTGGCGCATAACATTATCCTGGGGCCATTTTTCTTTTCCTTGACAAATTCATCACCTTAGTTTCATATCTTGCTATAAACTTTGGTATACTCAGTTTTGATAGCAGCTATTTTTAATGCAAGACAACGTACCATGCTTTGAACCCTCTCATAAAATGGACTAGGGACATCTGTTACTAAAATACTTGTATTTTCTCCCGACAGAAAAGCCCATTTGTTTGCTATCTGAAAAACTAACACAGGAATGAAAATAGGTTAACATTTTTTAAACAAAACAATATTTTAAAAAAATGTTATTTCACATCCAAAGCCTTAAGATAATTCATTCGACATTGAGATATGGCATTAATAGCAATTAGCTATTTTTTATATAATTTCACTTTGACTACATGTAAATGCCAATTAGCTAATCTACTAATTTTTCCCCACAAGAAGAAAGAATGAAATGTGTCATTGGAATGTAATTCTCAAAATGCAAATGTTATAGGTTCTTTTGAAAAAGCGAAGCACTTTTGTTTCTCTGGATAACTTAATAAATAAGCATTCTCACATCTTTGCTAGAATGATTTCAGTTAAGATGCTGCTTCATGAAATCCTCGGGAAGCCTCTGCAGAGCTTGGAGGCCTCCTGGGTGTTGTCACCTCCCCTGCTTTCCAGGGGAGTGCATATGCCACAGCTGCCGCTGGGGCACTCAGCTCTTGGCCGGTTTTCACTTCCGAGGGCTGAACCACAGCTGCCGGTGGAGGGAGGGGACCCTGTGCAGCCCCCTGGTCATTCATGAAAGGTAGCATAGTTGTCTCAGGCCCCAACAGTTGCTGATCAACCCCCCCACCCACCCATTTTAGACATAAATCTGAGATTTGCACCTGTTCTCTCTTTTTAGCATTTATTATCAGTCAGAAATCTATACTTATTTGAGATGAGATTGATTTATTATCCAAAACAAGAAAGAAAAAGAAGGCTGAGTTTGGAACAGAAATAGAACTCCTTAATTTTGACCCTTGTCTGATAAAGCAGCCTGGGGACAGTCACTGGAGTGACCAGTAGCTGGCGGGTGGGGCCACCTGTCTCAGTCTTCCCGTGGCCTCCTGAGCTTTTTGGGTAGCAGGGCAGAGGCCCACGGCTATTTAGAGGAAACGGGAACGCCGCCCAAGGCACTGGGTCCTCTTGGAGCCTCCCTTGCAGGGTAACAAACACAAGTCCTAATGGCCAAGGGCCAACGAGGACTTCACCTGCTGCACCCGCAGACGCAGACGGGGGAGGGAAGGGGAGGTCAGAGAGCAAAGGTCCAGTCCAAGGCCACACAACAAGTGGCTAAACTAAGATTTGCACCCCCGTTCTCCTACTTCTCAGACAAATAATTACTTTATCAGCCACATGGCAAATACCATTTGCTTACAAGTGTTTATTAAGTGGTCTGTCGCTTCAGAAAGGCTCATACTTCTTGACTGGCATCCAGACTGTTCCAGTTTTTTTTTCACTTATGTTACACAACAACAGATTTGTGCTCGAGAACATGCCGGTATTATGCGCAGCATCAAATGAAGCAAACGCCATCCCTCTGCTCTAAACTCAGAACGTTACCTGCACTCACCCGTACTGAACAACACCCATCAGGGGACCTGCGGGGCCGATGTCAAGAGCCTGGACCACGTCAGCCAGGAACTGCTTCTGGATCCGGAAGCGACGCTTGCCGAGGCTGGAGCTCCCATCGATTAGAAACGACAGGTCAACTTTGCAGTCTGGGAAATGGAAGAAGGGCTGTTACTGCAGTCATCTCCCTTTGCGTTCACCTGCGCAGCCCCTTGCTCCCCTTTTTCTCTGCCGTCCCCTGAGATTCCGAGGAGGAAAAAGCGAGAAAGAGGAGGCAATGTTCAGGGTATGTGCACCTACTCAGACACTAATTTACACCCCAGCCACTTTGATTTTTTGAGACAAGGTCTCACTAAGGGGCCCAGGCTGCGATCCTCCTGGCTCAGTCTTCAGAGTAGCTAGGATGCAGGTGTGTGCCACTGTGCCCATGGACTGGTCATTCAGGGGCTAGCAGTTCTTCCTGTTAGCTGGCTTCCCCTGTTCTTTTCTTTGCTGCCTCCACAATTGCCTATAGCCAAGCATAATCCTTGAGATGAGGATTGATAGAAACGAACAAAATCAAGGATTGGGAGTTTACAGATTAAAGCGCCTGCAAGCAGGAGCAGGGGCCAGGGGTTCGATCCCCAGGCCTGCTGTGCCGGCCCCGCCCCCGCGGCGCGCTGAGCCGGCAATTGAGACTGGGCGCGGTGGCTCACACCTGTAATCCCAGCTCTTGGGATGCTGTAGACAGTAGTGAGACCCTGAACACCCTGTAGACCCTTTCCTAAGAGAAAAAAGAAAAGAAAAGAAAAGAAAAAAAAAAGAAAAGAAAAGAATTGGGAGTTTAGAGATGCCACAAAAGCCTGGGAAGGAGCAGAAGAGATCAGAATGCTTTCTTATGTCCGTGGCTGCTTCCGGAACTGACCAACTCGTTCTTTTCTAGGTTCGGCCTTGCAGTGTAAAGTGCTGCCAGCAGGTGGCAGTGACGTTCTTTAGGGCTCGCCACCCACCAGCACCTACTCCGCTACACGTGTGGTCTCTCAGGCTCCACTCAAACCTACAGAATTAATTTTGCAGTTTAATAGGGCGCCCGGCTGATTCACGCACACAGAAAAGTTGGAGAAGCACTCCTGAATAAGATGGGTTTCACTTCCAGGTGTCAGCAGATTAGTGTTCTATGCATTTTGAAACGGTTTTCTAGGGGCCAGGGAGATGGCTCAGTAGAATAAGCATTTGTCTGGCAAGTGCAAGGACATGAGTTCAATCCCCGGTTCTGAAAGAAAGAAACAGTTTTCTTGCACGCGGGGTAGGGGGCATATTAGAGTACAGGCTAAAGATTTTTCCTTCCTTCATTTATTTAAAGTGTAAAATAGTATAGTATATGGCTTTTGTGGCATCTATTTGGGTCTCTCTTGTGAGATAGCTTTTTTCCCTCATGTTTTATATCTTCAAACTTTTTTGTACCTTCAGGAATGGCACACTCACTTCTTAGGCTTTATAAAAGAAAGCTATTTCTCTATTTGTTCTCTTGACTCAGTGCCATGATGGCTGCTGAGATTGCCTTTGATTCTCTTTGCCGAAGGCGTTTCAAGGACAGTGGCTCCAGCTCAGGGCTCATGATGGCTGAGACTTGGAGGCTTTCTTATAATGAGATGAAAACACACCGATCTGAAGATGGCATCGACATTGATAGGCAGAATTGGGTTGTGGAATGTTCAGCATGAGACATTTCATGCAGTCATAGAAGACAGATTTGGAAGACAAAGCCCAAAAGGTAAGATATGGTGTCAAAGAGAGGCAGTCTGCCAGTTCCCTTAATAGCTTTGGTTTCCTTCAACATGGTACAATTCTGCAGATTAATGTCTCCATGTTTCAGAGTTGTGTACCTATACGAGTTGCTCATGCCACGTCCATGAATAAAGAAGCTGGGAAGTTACTCTAGGTAGCACTTCTCAAGGGGACCAAAGACTGTATTTGTAACCAATTCTCTGGTGATCCTGACGTGCTGAACCTCAGACAACATTTGGTCTAGCCGGGTCCAAGGAGACTCTGTGATACATGTGCATGTGAGGATAATGTCAGGATGTGGGCATCTTAAATTTTAAGAATGCCTTCAGGCTGGGCGTAGTGGCTGAGGCAGGAGGATTGCCATGAGCTCAAGGCTAACCTGGACTACATGGTGGGTTCAAGGCCAGCCTGAACTATATAGTGAGACCCTATCTCAAGAAATAAAACAAAAAAAAACCCAACAAGCAAAATGATTCTTTTGGTAATTCTCACATGCAGCACAGTTGAAGCTCACAGCCCATTGATGGTGGACTATAGCTACTGTCTAGGGGACTTTGCAAGTGCTTGTCTTCTGTAGTGTGCAGGTGACTACATCATTTTCATTTGCTCTCTCTCTGGTCCCTCCTTTCTGGTATCCTCAGGTACCTAGTCCTTTAGGTTTAACTCCTCTGTTTCTTCTGATTCTGCTCTATCTTGCAAGGTCATATTTTCTGTTCTCATAGACTCAATGTTGAACTGTTGTTCATTATTTTCCAACTCTGATTTTTAAGGTCATATTTTCTGTTCTCATAGACTCAATGTTGAACTGTTGTTCATTATTTTCCAACTCTAATTTTTTTCTTTTTTGGATATATTTTACTATCCAGTTAAGATTAACTTAGAGAAGGGACAGAGGACTATATGATAACCTGGTTTCCTTAGTTTATTATTATTATTATTATTATTATTATTTATTTATTTGTGTGTGTGTCCAGCTCAGCCCACCAGGGGGCGGGCCTGGCTGGCATGTGGTGCTGGGGGATTGAACCGCGGTCTCTGTGCTTTGCTAAGCTTGTTCTATGTAGGTGCTTTAGACCACTGAGCCATCTCACCAGCCCTTCCTTAGGTTTTGTGTGGGTAGTTTGGCATGCATACCTGTTCAACTAGGTGTGGTTGTAGGAAAACAGTTGTCAGGTGTGCTTTCTCAGGCACCATCTTGCTCCACAACTCCAATTTGGAGTTCCTGACTGGGCTGATCTATCTGAATATCGGACCTGAGCAGTCATCTCTTTATGCAACTAGACATCTCATGGAAGATGACCAACATGAATGTCTCACCCTGCCCCGGACCTACTCGATCCTGTGCTCCTCACTGAAGTACTATTTACCAGTGGCAGAAATCATTTTTCTGTTTCTTCTCTCATACCTCCACCCAATCCTGTAGATTCTTTCTTTTCTGTGCTTCTTGAATTTGCCTATTTCTCTCCATTTCCACTTCCACCTCCAAGCTCTGGCCACCATCACCTCCATGGGACCATTGTCCCTGATGAATAGCCCATCTGCCCCTTTCATCTGCCATTCTGTCCTCGTTCCTTCCCATTTGGTACCCTGTTGCCATAGTGATATTTAAAAATCTGATCTTTTCCTCCTCATGTACACAGTTTAAATCCTTCAAAAGTTTTCTTTTCTCCTTAGAACAATGTGACAGAAGAGAGGAGATAAATGGATCCATGGCAGGACAGAGACAGCCTTGGGTGGGAGTGAGTGGGTAGAGAAGAGAAAGAGCAGATCAGATATCAAAACCACCCTGGGTTTTTAGTTGTCAATTAACTTACTCGGATCTCCCTGGGATACTGGCTCCAAAGCTTGTGTGCTTAATTCTTCTTTTGGAACGAATCCTGGAAAGAGCAGTAAAACTTTTGGTGACTTATAAGTACAGGAAGCATCTGGCCTTGCCCCAGGGAAGGGGACCCAGCGGTATTCACACCTAGCTCAGGGGCCTGGCTTATGCCTAGCTTGTTTCTGTATCACTCCTATCCTGAGAAAAATAAGAATAAATTACAATTTACTGACAGTCTGCTAAAGATAATACTCCGTTGGGTACTCATTGCTATTTGAAATCGGGAGACTTGCATTCTCATCTTAAATTGTTTGATCTGAGCCTTAATTTCCTCCTCTGAAAGCAGTACGAACGTTGCCAGGATACACGATTCCTCTTAAAATTCTGAAGATCTTGAGGTCAGCCAGTGTGCCTGGTCACACAAGCCTTCACTGTGCCTAGCACATGTTGGTCCTCGGTCATTTCAGGCAATCTAGAAAGAGGAAGAGGACGATGGAAAGAGAGCTGGATGTAGACCTGGGAAGAAGGGCTCAGATGAAAGTAATTCAAAAGGTGGAGAGAACTTCGAGCTGGGAGAGGTTGCGTAGGGGGCGAGTTCTAGCCTGGCAGCGGTGGGGGCGGTTCTTTAGAACATTTGCACACTGAGTTCACAAGTAGGCCACTTAAGGAAATGAAGACAATAAGGGAGAATTCCTCTTGGCTGGGTAGGACCACCGGGTTTCCCCAGCAGAGCTCCACCGGAAGTGAGTCTCCAGTTTTCAGGACGACCAAAGTTCCGGAGTTTGGCAGGGTGGAGAGAGAGGTGCTGGTTGCCTCCTCACTCTGGCTGTAGTGTGTTTTCTCCTGGCGCTCCGGTGTATTTTTTTCCAGTGTGCAAAGCACATGATTTCATCTTCCCATCAAAGGTCAGCTAGCTCACCCCACTTCCTCACATCATTAAAAAATTCACTTTGGGTGTTTCATAGAGTTTCTCAGCCAGAAAGCCTCTCAGGGAAACGCCTCCGAGTTGTAGGCCATAGGGAGGGGGAGCGAAGCGAGCTGGGCCGGGGCCCCTCCATCCTCCCCTGCCACCCATCGGTTTCCCCCACCAATACAAGGCCTGTGAGGCTTGGTTTGTTGGAATTTCAAACATTCAAAGCAGCAAATAACTGGGATAAGATTTTGTAAACAAGGTAGAGAAAAGAGGAGTCAAGTGTTGCCAGATGGTGTCTAATACAACCCGTTTCTGTCTTCGTGTTTTTATTCTCTCCTTTGTTAATCTGATCATCTTACAGATCTTTCCACGTGCCGTTTGCGGGACCCGAATGTCTTGGTCATTAGACAGCGTGGACACTGTAGAGAGCCTGGCCTGCCGGGCCACCAGCTGAGTGAGGAGACCCTCTTTGGTCTCTGCTTCCCCGTGTCCTGAGCTGACAGGGACTGAGAGGTTGGCTGTGGCGTTACCTGCGTCTAAAAGGACTGGTTCCAGCTTCCACAAGGCTGTTTCTCCTGAACTTCAAAATTAAAAGGAAACTTGTTACTTACACCCACCCCGAAGAACCTCTGAAGTGAATCGCTAGAATGGTGTTTCCTAATTGTGAAAGAAAGGTCAGCAAAGGAACATGGGACCACAATTTAAATCAGTGTGATTTCCCCACCTAAAACTCTTAAAGCCAATGGCATCATTATTGTTGCCTATTGCTTTCACTAGACACCAAGGATCATGGAATCTGGGATACTCAAAGACCTCCACAACCCTAACCCAGAGCCTCACCGTCTCAGGCTGCTTTCACAGAATTGCTGTCAAATGAGAACTGGCCGGAGCTTTGATGCCTCCAGAGGCAAGGAAGTCATCGCATGCCCAACCCAAATGGCATTTATGTCTGCTCCTTCTTGGATTATTGAGACTGAAAAAATTTCATTACAGGGGTCTGGAATTTTTGACCCAATCTATCTTCATGAATTAATTCATCCATTTATCCAACCATCCACCCCACCCCATTTGTACTTCTTTAGCACTCAGTATTCATTGATAACCTCCTGTTTGGATTATCTTGTTGGGAAGCCTTACAGAACAAATCCGGCCCCTCCATGGAGCAGCAATGGAGTGGAGCTTCTACTTCCATATGCCTTAAGCAGAACAAAGCAGAGTGACACCTGGAGTCTACACAAAGGGAAATGTTTAATGTCCTTCGTTACAAACATGCTGATAGAGTGGAAAGAGGGGTAGTGAAGGGGAGATTCTCACCCAATAATTCGTGGTCTCACTGGGGAGATCATAGCTTGGAGGGCTCAGAAGTGACTCAAACATGTCAGGAAGCCTCGAAAGAACACAGAACTGGCCGCTGTCCTTTCTCCTTTCTTCTCTCTTTCCCTCTCTGCCTTCTTCCCTTTCTTAGAGATTGAGAGTATAATTAATGGTTTCATTTCATGCAGGCTTTGTGCTTTGCTATCAACAGGAATTATTTGCACACTGAAAAGCTGTGCTATTTTTTGTGTGTGATTAAGAGCCAGGCAATTTTAGAAGACAGTTCATGCTCTTGCACATCCTGGTGTAACGGGGAGAAGTGAGTTTAGTCTGGCTCAGCCATTACCCAGTTGTGTGTTAGGTAACATCTGGAGACCTTGATTTCTTAGGAAATAACTGTAGCTTGGGTGATCTCGTCTCCATGTTCAAAATATTTAGGATTTCTCTTTCAACATTTTGCTCCTTTTAGCCTTATTACTCTGTTGCCACCTACTGGTGAAAATAAGCACTTTGATCTAGTCCAAAAAAGATGACATTTTCCACTTTTTGCCCCCCATTTTTTCTTGCCTAAGCACCTTGAAAGCAGTGAAGATTAGAATGCTGTGTGCTCTAACATGTTAATAGGAGATAAACAGTTCCCTGGTGTCAGGCATTCCCAAGCCTCTTGTTTCTGTCCTGGAAGTTTGTCTTTCTATTAATGCCACTTTCATCTTTTTTTGGGACAAGTTTGAACCAATGCATTCATCGAAAAGCCAAGGGTTGAAAAATATTTGTACAGCTGAGCCCTGGTGTTTTCGGACTTGGGAGTAACGAGAAGTAAGTTTGTGAGAACGTTTTCAAGGAGGAGCAAGGGGAATGGGGAAAGGGAAGTCAGAAGATGGCTCCGGGGCTGCCAGGCCTGGGCCCAGCCTCACCCACCTGTAGCTCACCTGCTGGCTTCTCCTGTGCAGGCTGAGACCATAACGACCGTCCTTCCCTGTCTCAAACAGAAAAGCCTCAGAAGAGGTCGGTGTGTGTGATCACTCCAAAGAGTGTAAGTCACTCTTTTTAAGACAAAACAAAACAAGCCAGGGCCTCACTTTTGTGACTCTTTGCTTAGCCATCCCATGGATGCAGTCGGAGCTCCAGGAAGTACTGATTCTGAGCGATTTCCATGGCGGAAACACAGACGCCATTAACGGGTATCTGGATCTCATCTGGTTCCCACAGAAGCACTTTATAAGAAGTAAGTCACTATGACCCTGTGGACTGGGGATGACTGGGACGCTGTCTTACCAGTGAGAAAGCTGTCACCTGGGGAGCAGCAGAGCCGAGTTCCAGCGCCTGTGCCTAACCACTGCTGAGCACTGGTGAGGCGGAGCTGTCGCTTCATCATCAGGGCACTCGGTTAGGCCAGTGAAGGGCTGGGGTGGGCACGGCCACCGGCAACTCCTGTTAAGGTGGCTGTCTTCAAAAAGGTCTGCTTCCTCCAGAGCTAGTGACAGTCTTTGTATGGGTTTCATCTCCTTCTGTCTCCCTGCATGCCTGAAGTTGCCAGCTCAGGTCAGGACCCAAGTGGGAGCTATAACATCTGGTCCTTAGGGTGCTAACGTGCTATGGGACAGAAGCCCGGGGGCCCCTTCAGCCCCTGAGCGCCTCCCCATGACTGCTGGCTGTTGGGAAGGCAGTGGGCCTCTGGAGCTGGAGACTGGCCGAGCCTCCCACTTTTTCCCCCTAGTACCATGTTGCCAGAGCCCAGCAGCTGCACCCAAGGAATTGCCACATCAGCAGCCCATTGCATGGGGACTTTCAGGGAAGGCTGGGGACAATCTGAAGTCCCAGGCACCCACTGTCCTGCCAGCTATTCATCCATAGTCCTGTGCTTGTCATTGGTGACCCTCCAAGACTGTATGGGGTTCTCCAAGCCTTTTCTCATGGAAACTTTAACCCTGTGACCATGGGTTTTCAGGACCGTAAATTTTACTTGACTCAAATGGAGCTCATTGTGCATGAAGTCCCCAGCTTATGCGTGGTTCTCAGGGGTCACTAAGTTCTAATTTGACCACCAGGATCTTGCTACACCAGGGGGCTGGGACTAGTACAGGCCCTCCTGTTCTGATTCTGAGAGATCTTTGGGAGGGCTGGGGTTGGCGCTGGGAGGCTGCCCCATAGACACGAGGCTAAGACAGGGAGAGCTGGGATCTGTGAAGGTCAAACTCCAGCAGCAGAATTCTAAAATTTGGAAAAAGTTCTTCCCTATTTGTAAGACATGGGGTGAAATATATTTTTTAAATTAAGTAAGTTTTGCTGTAATGGGAATGGTGGTTTAAGTCAGGGGGTATGAAGTCACATCTGTGGGTAGGAGCACAGTAGGTTAGGGGTATGAGTTGCTCATGAGCTATAAGCTTGGGGTCCTCAGAGGAGGAGACAAAAATACCAAGGCTGGTGACAACATTGTCAGACCACGTGTAACTGCTGGTGTCTGTTCATGGATTGACCTGACACAGAGGAGGAGGTGGAGCGGGGCTTACAGTACCAAGTCCCATGGGCTATGCCTGTGTTTCTATCAGTGACTGGGATGGATTAAGGTGGAATGTTGAGCAGTTTTGCAGGGGGCACATAGGTTGGGGTGACAGTCAGCCCATTAAATGACAGCAGTGAGACTCAGGAAGATCACCCCGGTCTAAGGGAGAAAATGTATGAGTCCAACCTGGGTTACAAACTCAGCCATGCACAGAGAGGAGTGGGGCGACTTGCTTCTGTAGAAGCTCAAGGGAAAAATAATCCTGGAGATTTTAGTACTTGTAAGTGTAGTGTGAGATGAGCCAGTGGCCAGGCAGAGCTTCCTCCAAAGGTGACCTGGACTGGTTCAGGGGGACTGCGTTTTCCTGGCGCACAGCGTGGTATTCTGCTCTGGGTGCCTTGAATTACAAAGCTTAGCAAACTACAGCTGGAGCATGTGCTGCCATGTCACGCCCAGCCCATTGGAAGGACTGGAGAAACTTCTAGAAAAGATGAAACGTCAAGAAGGACATAAAGTCTAGTTTCAGGTATTATTAAGGGATTCTCAGTGCGTCAGCCTCTGTCCATTCCTAGAAAATTTACTGACGACCCCCTTTTGTTTGTGTGGCCTGCAGCTGCTGATTTTTTAGCATTTAGAAATTAAAAATTGCATTCTCTCACTTGAAATAGAATGTTAGGTAGTGATCTGTTTAGCTATCAGAAATAATACACCTTTTCTATTTTCCCATAAATCTTATTTTTAATGAAAGCTGTTTGCCAAAGCACAAAAGCTCTCTGAGAAGAGTGACAAACTCCAACATCTGTCACAATGGAAAGTAGCAGGGATCTGAAGTCTTTCTCTGCAGTCAGTTTGTTATGACGTGTTATTTTTGTTGAGATCTGTGAAGAATCAGTTCTCATGAACCCATAGTCCACAGGAGGACCTCACGGGCTCCCTGGACTGCACTTCGAGAAGCACTGGCTTAGACAAACTATAGGATGAAGTTCTAACGGGGTATATGGAACACAGCCAGCCTCCAGATGAAGGGGATGGGGGACTCCTTCCCCCATGAAATTATCAGATATGGGAAAAACTTCCATATGGCATGTCATAAGGGGTTTAGCTTTTGATAGTTAATTAGACCAGATGCATTTTATATCATTCTTCCCAATTCTGTGAAATGATAGTTTTGTAGCAGGTGAACTGGGCTATTTGCCCGAATCACATGATCCACAGTGGGAGCTGGCTGAGGAAAACCCAAGAAACCTGGTGACTGTACCTGCTTTTGCTCAGAGCGTTTGACTACAGCCCCCTTCACCTCCTGCTGGAGACCTAGTGACGAGTTGAGGTCTGAGCACCTTTGCTCTGTGAGAATCTTCCAAAGACAGGGGACTCTGAGAGTCCGAGGAAGGGTTGCAGAAGTCCAGGGCAAAGTTTCAGGGAGGAAGAGAGGAACAGCAGAAGCTGTAAGATGTGAGGGAAGCTAGGACCATCTGTGGGAGTCTGTGGGGCCAAGTGTAACTACTGGGCATACAAAAGAGATGGGAAAAGTCGTGGCTCACAGAGCTCAAGAACTGGAGGACAACGAGGTTAAATAAAAGGGAATGGGAGGTTGGGGATGTAGCTCAGTGGCACAAGAGCCTACCTGACAAGTAAAAGGTCCTGAGTTCAATTCCCGGTACCAAAGAAAAGACTGGGGATGGGACCAACTGCATTTGACAGACTATAGTTCTCAAAATAATGTTGAGATGCCCATTTAGTGGGAGATGAGAAGTGGAGATTGGGAACGTGGCTTGTGGCCTCCCACTGCGCATGCCATGTCTGACTCACACGGTGTGCTTGGGTGTGTGCTTTATCTCAGGATCCCGCAGGGGATGGGCTGCTTAGGTGGGGAACCTCTCTGGGGGACAGAAAGCAACAAGCACCTGGGGTATCTGAGCTGACAGAGATTTTCTTTTTGATGCACTGAAAACAGGCAAGGTAAAGACATCGTGGTGACCTGAACTGAGCTGCAGAGCCCCCAGTGAGGGTGAGTGGAGGCCCGCACATGCAGGCACTGAAGACCACATCGGGGTGCAAGGCATGGTAGGCAGCAGGCACCCTGCCCCCATGGGTTCTGGGAAAGCAGTGCTGGAAGAACTTTGCCTTTGGATGCTTGACAGGTTACACAGAGCCTGCTGATTTATATACAACTCAAAACTACTTTTTCCCCTTCTTCTGTGCCCTGAAGGTGACCTAGTTCACATTTTCTTTGAGATAAGCTGAGCTTTCTGTAATTGGCACTAAATTTGGGAGTTGCAAAGGTGGCACAAAACATGGCCAAGGGAGCGAGAGATGACAGTGCCCCAGGATGTGGCCTTCGGAGCAAACTTATGGGCCTTTAGCCCTACGTTGACCTTGGAGTCCGTGCTCTGGCCAGTACTGTGGTTCCTCATTCCTTCTGTCCAGGACGACTGAGGACACATTGGCAAAGGGGCCTCTGTGAAGCTCATGGTAGCTGCTAACCCTGACCAGGGGCCCCAGGCACCCCTCCTCCAATCCCAAGTCCAAATAAAACAGAACCTATACTTTCTAGGGCCCTTCTAACACAGGGGAGTGGGAGAGGCAGATAAATATTGTTCCCTGACAGGAGAAAAAACCCGAACACCTCTCCGCTGGACTCTGAGCCTTGTCCCCTGTGGCTCCTATCCAGGCAATCTGCTCAAGGAGCAGAGTTTGTGGCAGACAACCCACCTGCCTCACTTTCCATTCTAATCTCTGTAGGCCTTGGCAGTGTCTCAGAGAAGAGAATTTGCTGCATTCCCTTAGCCCATACGAGGCACACAGAAATGCAGAGGTGAACCCGCACTCAGAGGCAAAGTCCTGAAGTGGAGAGAACACGCTTCGACTCCTGTATTACCCAATTGGCTTTGCCCCTTCCTGTGAGAAGATCACCATTTTCCTCACTCTTTTAACCAAGATCTCAAAGGTAAACCCCAGAGAGTATCCCTTTGCAGGTTTCTAAGAGTCAGGTTATAAATCTTGAGGAATTTCATTCAAAACCTGCGCATAGCTGCCTCCTCACAGAAACAGAGATTGGATATAGGCCTTGCTTACTTAACGGCTTCCTTACAAATTTTTCTAAGCGTGAGCTCTGCAGCAGTATTTTATATTGGCTCAACTGGTTTAATGCTCTAACTCTAAATAAACGACAAGGATTTGGGCAATAAAAACTCCTTGAAAAGAAGCAGCGAGGCCAGTGGAGAGGCTTAACCTGGGCAGGTGCTGGGACTGTGTTGGCTGCCTGTGTAGGAGGTGGTAGACCAGAGATCCGTAATCACACTGGACTGGTCAAAGCATGAATGTTAACCTCACTGTTCTCACTCTTTCCATGATCCAACCTAGCAAGACTTTACCAAGGTCAGAACCAAGGTAAGGTGTTGTCCCTGGGCAGTCTGAACTTGCCCCGGAGGAAGCACTGAATTGGAAAAAAAGAAGTAATGGGTTCAACTCAAAACATTGACTGGAAATTCCAGGTGCTAATAACCCTTGTTATTTCACAATGGTCAATGCGAGTTTCTTTTACTAAAGTGCCATTTTTTTTTTTTTTTACACTTCATTTTCTTAAAATAATTCTTTTCAACTGTGCCGCTTGTGGGGAGGGTAGAGTAATCCTTCCATAGAAATGGCACTTAACATTTAACATTTTGCTCAAAGTGTATTAACACAGTATTGATGCAAATAGCATTAGCTTCGGCCTTTTTACAGGAACACAATGAGTTACCCTTAATTACTCTGTGAGAAAATCAAATATATTTCTGCATTCAGTACTTAGTGGAGAAATTTCTCTGAAGCAAGGTTTTAAGAGGGAAAAGGAAGAAGATGGAGGTTTCTGTGAAAAGAAATGCAAAGACCCTTTTGGGGAAAAGAGGGCCACGGAAGGACCAGCTGAGGGAAAAGACCAAGTTCCATAGAAGGCCAGGAGGTAAGAGCCGTGGAAAAATACCAGTTTCTCTTAGAGCAGGATCTATGTAGTCAATTTTGACTCTTTGGTTTTGTGGCAGTTATTTGACATAAACTCAAAGTAGTTTTATTTTCTAATTAAAAAGGCAGTACACCCTGCACCACATGCCCCGCCGGCCCCGCTACTGGGCACCCTGAACCAGCCACTGAGACCAGGCATGGTGGCGCATGCCTGTAATACCAGCCCTGGGGAGGCTGAAAACAGGAGATCTCCACGAGTCTGAGCTGCAGAGTGAGACCTTGCAACAGATACATTAATACATTCATATGCATAGTAGGAAATCGTCTTTTATCCTCCATCCAGTTTTGGTGTGTAGAGTCACATCCCTCTTTTCACACACATTTCCCTGCACAGCACACAGATAACAAGGGTGGAACTCGGCCTCACGCTGTTTTCTATAAGGAGTGATCAAAGTATACAGTTGATGTTTAAAAAATGATTACAATGTGTTAATTATTGTAACTGTCCTACTAACCTGTTTTGAAACTTTCATTGCTATTTTATTTTTTTTTTCCTCATTAAACTAAAAAAAATGATTACAGGGAAAGATACAGGACCAGTCCCCCCACTGCCCCCCGCTTTGACACACTCATTCATCACTTTTCTACTTGAAGCAGTTCTGAAGTCCTCTTTCATGAATATCTTTACAAGGTTTGATAAAAAAAAAAGCAATAAATATCCAGGCATGGTGGCACACGCCTGTCATCCCAGCACTCAGGAGGCTGAAGCAGGACAATCACCATGAACTGGGGGCCAGCCTGGGCTACACAGTGAGACCCTGTCTCAGAAAAGCTTGCAGTGAATGCAGAGTGGCATCCAACAGGAAGGCAGGCCAGTAAAAATATCACGCTGTGTGTTCACTCACTTTTTTCATTGGATTTGGTACTTTGGAACTTCTAGGTCTTTTCCAAGTCAAAAATGACCAGGAAAGGTAAATGTTTTTGCATTGGCTCACAACTTTGAGACAGCCATGACAGGGCAAGTAGAGACATTCATTCACAAAACAGGACTTTAGAAAGTGGCAAGAATGACGGGATAAGTATGTTCAGAGTGAGGAGTTCCATTTTGAGGGGGCTTAATGGCAGTGTGTCTTTTGCCGTAACAGATTTTTAAAAATTTAAATCTTTGCCATGCTTCTCAGCCACACCCTAGGGGCTGCTGCTTTGATGGGACAGTGCGCCCCACGGCAGTCACGTCACATCCGTGGGCTCACAGGCACACTGGCAGTCCACAGTGCCACGGCCACTTTATTCTCTAACGACAGACAAGCAAAGCATCCCCGTTAATGTTTCCATAGGAACAACATCTGGGCCCATCGCAGCTTTTCACCCCGGGCCAATAATTACCTTCGAATATATTTTTGAATGTGAGAATTACAGGCCAGTTCACAGACTCTGATCCAAATTGTATGAGCGCTTTGCCGTGTAAATTGGGTGGAGGTGAGATGTTGTTGTTTCATTTGCACTTATTTGATTCCCGGTGAAGTTGAACATCTTTTAAACCCTACACTTATCGGCCACTTGTAGTTCTGCTGAGGCTTGCCTGGCCATGACTTTCCCCTATTTTTCATTTGTGTTGCTTGTCCTTTTCTTACTCCACGTGAGACTAGATTTTAAGAAAACCTCACTGCAGACACCTAAAAACAGATAAACTTTCATAGGTGCAAGGTCTGGAGACAGGAGCTAGCATGTGGAACGGATGCAGTGGTAGACATGGGTGTCTTCTTCGCGTCCCAAGCTGCTATTGCTCTTTTTCCTTAAGTGCCTTTGATCACCGGTGAAGCCATGATGGTTACGCCATTGCCTTCTTTCACCACTAGGCGGCGCTTTTCCTTCCTGTCTCTGTCTGAGGTGTACATTCAATGCCAGATCAGTTGAAGCCGCTGAGGCGCTTTTTGAAACAAAACTGAGTCAGAAACGTCAAGTCCCACCACTCCTTCTAGGCCTGTGATATATTCAGCTAATCCTGTAGCTGAACCTGGAGGGATTTCCTGCGTTCCTCAAGGCTCTGTCCTAGGCCCATCTATAGGCCTGCCTGTTTAGGCTGCTCCTTCTGGATCTGGGCCACAGGTCTGTGGCAGTTTGGGTCTTGGGGACCCGTGTCACCCAGGCCTCTGCCATGAAGAGCAGCCTTACCTGTACCTCAGAACCGTTCTTGCCCTGGGCCTTGGTGCCTTGACTCCAGCCTTGCCTGTTCTTTCTGTCTTGTTTATTTTGCACAGTCATGGATCAGTGGAGGGGTCATGTGTCCAGATCACCCTCCTTAGAGTCCTTCCTTCTGCCTGTGTTTCTCCACGTGGGCTGGGAAGGCCCTGTCTCTCTCTGCCTCCAAGTTCGTACTCTGTGTTAGCTTCCTTCTAAGCATGTATTTCTAGTCTCAAAGGCAGATTTTGACCTTACCGTAGGACAAAGATGACTCATAGACCTCAAACACAGGCACCTCCTGTTCCAGTTCCACTGTGGTCAGGTGTCCCAAGGTGACCTGCAGTGCTAGCATGGTGGAAGGTGTCCACTGATGCAGCCCAAGACCACTGAACAATGCGCAACCCTCTGTAAGCATTTTACGGATGTTTCTTGAATGGAAAAGTGAATTAGGATTTGCTTAAACACCCCATCTACAACCACTTCTAGAATCTTCTGATTACCACCACATACATGGGGGGGGGGAAACCCTCTCCTTAATAAATACAATCACAACAATGCACTTGTCTAAGAGTTGTTCTCTTATTACTGGCAGAATATTTTCACCTTGTTTGAAGTAAAGGAGTTATGTGGACTAAAATATCACAACAAATATATATATTAAGAGTGGCATTTATAAAAGTACATTTGTATATATTAAAAAAAATACATTTGTGGTACCTAAAGCTGAAAGTGATGTTTGGGGAAATGGTGAGTAACTCTTCACAGGTATAGGTTTCCTTTGTGGGTGATGGAATGTCCTAGAATTGAGTATGGTGATGGTCATATACCTAGGAATAAACTGAAAACCTTTGGGTTGCACACTTTAAGTTGGTGAGTTGTATGGGATGTGATAAGTATCTCAATAAAGTTGTCATTGAAAAAGAACACAAGCATTGACATTTTTTTCTACCATCCTTTGAGTGGACAATACAAATTTTAGCCCCTGGCCCCTTTTGATTCTTGTCTTTTGAGACCTGGCCAGGCTGCATAGAAGGTCAGCATGGAAGTGGGCCGGGAGAAGAAGGAATGCTGCCAGTGTAGGAGGCTGTGGTCCAAAGCCGCTGTCCCCCAAGCCAGGAATGATGTGGTTTTGCCAGGTTGGGAGCTGCTACCTAAAGTTTCCTGAGGTTTTCCACAAGCATGGCCCAACTTGCAACAGGCTTTCTACTCTCTGGGTGTAGTCAAATAAATAGCCCACGTACTTCATTATGAGAGTTATGTAAGAAGTGATGTCTTCCAGGAGCTGATGGGAGCAACAACTTACTCAGATACATTTGGAAGAATGAAGGAGTTGGAAATCAAGAGCCTGAAACATGAAAAAGGAAACTGCGGCCTCTGGGACCAATTAGCCTTGGCTCTCAGCAACTTTTCCATCCATTTCTTTTTGCTGCCATGGTGTGTACCTGTGTTAACATTAGCCTGAGGTTAAAAACCAAAAGAATAGGATGTTTGGGGAGGGAAGTGTCTGATGTATTTCAAAGCCTCAAAAGATAATTTGACAATATTCTGATTTGGAAACTTTATATCACAGCTTTTCCCAGTCACCTGTAAAACAGAATAATATCAGTTCCTGCAGGTGTACCTTGATGCTCATTGATTGATTCTGGGAGGCTCAACTCATACCAAAGGCGACGGGTACCAAGAATGGCATCAGCTGGAAGGCAGCACCGATGAGTTCTAGCTTGCACATCGGTACCAAACAGGGTGAACACTGGGGCAACATATTTTGCTGAGAAAATTAAAATAATGCATGGAGTATGCCTGGCTAGGGATTGTATGAAGTGTATAATTCTGATATTGAATATTATTATTTTGTGTGTGTGTGTGTGCGTGCGTGTGTGTGTGTGTGTGTGTGTGTGTGTGTGGTGTTGGATATTGAATTAGGTCTCTTCAGTTAGAGACCTAATTCACATCTACAGCACTTTCTATTATTATTATTATTATTATTATTATTATTATTATTATTATTATCATCATCATTAATTTGAGACAGGGTCTTGATAAGTCACTAAGTTACCCAGGCTCAGCTTAAATTTACGATCCTCCTGCCTTAGCTTCCCAGAGTGCTGGGATCATAGGCATGTGCCACCATCCCTAGCATCTCTTATTAATCACAGGTGAAGTTTTGTGGGTCTAGCAGCTTCTAACCTCGCACCCCATGCATATCAAGGAGTGCTCTGCCTGGGCCTGGCATGCTTGTGAATGGTAGGGGTGGCCCTGGAGCCAGAGGCAGCCTCAGTGGCCCAGGTGGCCCAGGCTGGAGCCTGAATTCTTGCTCTGCTAATTTCCAGAGTGTGACCTGGGGGGAATTTTCTCTTTCCTCTCTAGCCTAGTCCTTGGTTTTCTTGACAGTATACTGGGCTATTCAAATTAGAGGTAATCTGCCTGCCTGCTGGCTCTGCCCCAGGGTGTGCTGAGATGGCATTGAGACCGGTGTGGTGGCGCGCGCCTGTAATGCCAGCTCTCGGGAGGCTGAACACAGATGGATCACTATGAGTCTGATCTACATAGTGAGACCCTGTAGACCTTGTAGACCATGTACTAAATACAGAAAAGAAAAAAAAATTGAATAGAAGTAGCCAGACACAAAGCAATCAGGAAAGAGATAAAAATTTCAATCCTTTTGACTTCTCCTAAAGGGATTGTTTTGGTGGTGTTTCTAAAACTGGAAGACTCCCAGTTACATAGTACTGGTCACTTAAACAAACACACAAGCAAACAAATAAACAAACATCAACCCTGCCAATCCAACAATGGTTTCATGGAAACCCTTTCAGCTGAGCTTCTGGAGAGATGGAGACTTTGCAATGGGAAGGTTGACAACACAGCACATCCCCGAGAATGTAGTCACAGCAGGGTTATTAAGGATTTGCAACGACACATCCTAACCTCTCTGGTGCAAGTCCCAGAAGCCCCCCACACAGCTAGCTCAATGGTGGGGGTGGGATACCACCCTCTCACGTTCACCCTGGTAGCACATGGCAGCACATGGACAGCTACTCACCCATCTCCCAGCTCCTGTGGCCCATGAGCTGTGGTCTGGGGCTGGTGCTGGCCGAGGGTGCCAATAGGGATGATTTTGTCAAGGCGGTATGGGCGGCCTCCGCTTCCAGGTTAGACAAGACCTGCATCAGCATGACCGGCTCTGCAGTTGTCTCTGGAGTAGATGGCTTTTGATAGGCTTTTGTGGTCTCATCTATAAGAAAATGGAATTATGGTTGGCTTGCAAAAGAGCCTGTGCATGGCAGTGCTAGCTGCTGTGGGCTGGATGGGGGTTAGGGAGCCCAAGAGTCCTGCTCAGAGAAGTGCACACCCCTTAAAGGGAGAAGCCAATCAATAAACCAAGGATTAAAAGAACAACAGTGTCTAAGTGACAATTCAGTACTACACCAACATGGACAAGGCAGAAAATGGTTTGTTGCCAAATACATTTGCCAGGAACCCTGAGCAATGGTTCAGGTACATACCTTTATTTTCCGTTTCAATTAGCGTTGGAGGGGGTGACTTGTACTATGACTTATTCTAAGAGAATGCATTCTAGCTGTCCTAATTTAGTGTGGTTCATGACCAGTTAACTAACTTCTCTGGCTTTGTTTCTTGTCTATAAAACAGGGCAGTGGAACTAGCGACATGGTCAGAGTCATCTTGATTCTTCTCAGTTCTGCTCCTTGGTCCTGCATGATGGTTTGGATTGCTTCCACAGTTTTAAGCACTACTCTAGTTGTCACCTCACAAAAGGAGTCTCAGTTTGTTAGTATTATGATTGTCCTGATAATATATCTGAAGATATGGGCAAGGGGATGAGTGGCTAACCACTGAGCACCAGGGACTGTCTTGAGGAACTTGGGTCTGATGGCTCCATGGAGAACAACACCTCTCTCCTGGATGGTTACACATGCTGGCCCGGCCTCAGTGGCCTTTGACAGCTCCTATAACCTGAGGACCTGGTGTCGTAGTACAGCTGCTATAACAAATCACAGAAAATGTGGTGGCATAAAAGAACATAAATTTATTCTAAGTCCAAGATCAGTATTAGTGAGCCAAACTCAAGACAACAGAACTGGAGGGCCCACAGGGTAGAAAGCCTGCTTCACCTCATCCGCCTGCACCCAGCATTCCTTGAGTGTCTTCAGTTACTTCTCTGCTCCATCTTCACACAAGCTTATCCTTTATGGGGCATGAAATAATTTCCCTCCACCTCCCTTTTGTAAGGATACATGTGGTTGCATTTATGGCCCACCCAGATAAGCCAGAAAACATTTTCCCATTATAAAACCCTTAACCCCATTGAGCAATGCCTCTCCTCCCTTTCAAATAAGGAAACTTTCACAAGTCTTAGGATGGGGAGGTATTAATGAGTCTAACATGGCATTCTGGATCTAACCTTCACTCTGCTTAGGGTTGCCGGTACTTTTGATCCATAGAACAGCAGGCCAAGGGGACAGCATCTGAGACAGAAAGGATTACCCTCTTCCTGGGAATGCCTCATATCCACTTTGACATTGTAGAGCAGTATACAGTGCCCAATGTCTCATGAAAACAGAGTCAGGACAATAGTCCTGTACACTAATGTGGTGGTGGTGGGGTGTCAGGTGCCCACCTGGCCTTGGCACCTGCTCGTGTCCCCACTTGACGCTCACTTTCTGTAGAACCCCAGCACTGACTTGGGAAGGCAGCTCAGAAAAGAATGAGCCTAGAATCGGGTTGGAATCTGGTCACTCAGCCTGTCTGGCAGCAGTAGCCAGCCAAGGGAGGAAGCTGGCCCCACCTAAGCCTGGTGCTCTCTGACAGTCAGTCACCTTTCAGTCTGTCTGTGGACTGTGCCAGACAAAGCCCTAAGGAGCTTGTGACACCGTCGGGTCTTCAGCCAGTTTTCACCCCATCCACAGGCAAAACCAAACCTACCAGATTTATAACCTCGTAATTTTAAGGGAACTGAGTTTTCATAGTGGGGCACAGGGTAGGGTCTGAGCTTTCCGAATAGTCCTTGGTATCACCCTCTGGCCAGTGCTACCAGGCATTAATTCTTCTTTAGTGAGAGGCAGGACCAGACTCAACCGATTTCATCTGGGGGAAAGCCATTTAATGGAATCTCTTGGTCATTTTTAGAAAATAGGATGCAATTATTAACATGGAGAGAAATCTGTAAGGATGATAGTACATTTTGCCAGCAAAATATTGCTTATGACATAATCTACTGAAAACAAACTTGCATGAGCAAGGTTTTGTGAACATTTTTTTTTGTTACTCTAAACTTATCACAGGGCTGGGGATGTTGCTCAGTGGCATAGCACCTGCCTAGCAAGCGCAAGGTTGTGAGTTCAATTCCCAGTACCAAACATAAAAAATAAAAATAAATGAACTTATCATATATTGGAGATCCAAATCATCTTTTCCCCACACCACTGGCTACTTCCAAGGCTCTGACTTCTCCAGTCTTTGCACATTTGCTAGGAAATGGGTAGATAGGCAGAGGGCAGCTTATGTGTCACAGGCTCAGGATGGAGATGCTCAAATACCCACTCAATCCAACCACCATGGCCAGTCTCTCTGGTCTTCTGTGGTCATTTGTGCCTGCTGTCCTTCACAGATTAGAATTTGCTAATCCAGGGTCATGCTCACAGAAATTCAGACTCACCAAATCTGAAGTATGCTTTGGAATTCAGACTTGGGAACCATAGCCACGACCAGGCTGCACCCCCAGCTCCACACTTACCAGCCTTTTCACTAAAGCTTTCTGAACCTGGCTCCCTTTTCACCCAAAAAGGTCACTCATACCTACTTCGTGGGAGCTGTGGTTACAGTCAGAAATCAGGTCCAGAAGGGGCCCATATGGAGGTTGATAGAGGCTGACATTTATCATCATGCTGTGTCCCTGGGAGACTCAGTGCTCTCTGTAGGGGTCACATGTAGAGTGCTGTGACTTGTGCCTAGATGTCCCCACAAAGCCTCATGCAGTCATAGGTGAGGGCTTTGCAGAGGTGGCTGGAGCTGGAGTGTGTGACACTGGCATCAAGGGTGTGTGATTCCTAAACGAGTCCACTGATTGGTTTGACACAGTTCTGGGTATGGGTGCTACTGGCCATGAGGACGGATAGACCAGATAGGCTGGAAAGGGACAGAAAGAAGCTGCTGTTGCCAGTTGTCTCTTGCTTGCTGTTGCTGTTTTGCCTGCTTTAAGCTGTTCCCTCCCCCCACAGCCCTTGGGCCATCCACCTTGGAGCCAGCTGAATACAGATGACACCCTCTATAAACTATGAGCGGAAATGAACCATTACGCCTTTAATTTTGGCTGTCAGGTATTTTATCCCAGAAATGAGAAAAGTAACTAAGACATAGGGTAACCTGGAGAAGATGGAAACCAGGTCAGCAGCATGTCTGGAGGGCAGAGTGACACAAAGAATTTGATTATTGGAGTACGCTTAGTAGCTTATTCCTTTCTGCTGGTGGGCACCACAGAGGAAGCATCATCAGTCTCTCTTCTGACTGCCATCATGTCTAAGTCAGAGTCTCCCAAGGAGCCCGAACAGCTACCAAAGCTCTTCATAGGACAGCTGAGCTTTGAAACAACTGATGAGAGTCTGAGGAGCCATTTTGAGCAGTGGGAAACACTCACAGACTGCGGTAATGAGAGACCTGAACACCAAGTGTTCCAGGAGCTTTGGGTTTGTCACTTATGTCACTGTGGAGGAGGTGGATGCAGCCATGAATGCAAGGCCACACAAAGTAGATGGAAGAGTTGTGGAACCAAAGAGAGCTGTCTCAAGAGAAGATTCCCAAAGACCAGGTGCCCACTTAGTGGTGAAGAAGATCTTTGTTGGTGGCATTAAAGAAGATACTGAAGAACATCACCTATGAGATTATTTTGAACAATATGGAAAAATAGAAGTGATTGAAATTATGACTGACCAAGTCAGTGGAAAAAAGAGAGGCTTTGCTTTTGTAACCTTTGATGACCATGATTCTGTGAATAAGACTGTCATTCAAAAATACCGTACTGTGAATGGCCACAACTGTGAAGTGAGGAAAGCCCTGTCCAAGCAGGAGATGGCTAGTGCTTCATCTAGCCAAAGAGGTCGAAGTGGTTCTGGAAACTTTGGTGGTGGTCATGGAGCAGGTTTTGGTGGCAATGACAGTTTTGGTCATGGAGCAAACTTCAGTGGTCGAGGTGGCTTTGGTGGCAGCCATGGTAGGGGTGGATATGGTGGCAGTGGAGATGGCTACAATGGATTTGGTAATGATGGAAGCAATTATGGAGGTGGTGGAAGCTATAACAAATCTGGCAATTACAACAGTCAGTCTTCAAATTTCGGACCCATGAAGGGAGGAAACTTTGGAGGCAGAGGCTCTGGGCCCTACGGTGGTGGAGGCCAATATTTTACAAATTATGAAATCAAGGTGGCTCTGGTGGCTCCAGCAGCAGCAGTAGCTATGGCAGTGGCAGAAGGTTTTAAACACTTCCAGGAAACAAAGCTTAGCAGGAGGGGAGAGCCAGAGAAGTGATAGGGAAGCTACAGGTTACAACAGATTTGTGAACTCAGCCAAGCACAGTGGTGGCAGGGCCCGGGTGCTACACAAAAGACATGTTTTAGACAATACTCATGTGTATGGGCAAAAAACTCGAGGACTGTATTTGTGACTAATTATATAACAGGTTATTTTAGTTTCTGTTCTGTGGAAAGTGTAAAGCATTCCAGCAAAGGGCTTTAATGTAGACCTTTTTTTGTACCCATGCTGTTGATTGCTAAATGTAATAGTCTGATCATGACGCTGAATAAATGTGTCTTTAAAAAAAAAAAGAATTTGATTCTTTCTACCACTAACTCATCCATGCCTCAAGGTTGAATATGAGGGAAACTACCAGCAGCCACTTTGAAGGCCTCTTTTACGTGCCATTCACATTCAGTATAATCATAATTTTGGAAGTTGATTCAAGTTTTCCTGTTTTTGAGATGTGGACCTGGTTTTCCAAGAAGTCAAGAAATGAACTTATGGTCATGTGGACAATAGTTATTTGAGCCCCAATTTGGACTAATGTGTATTTGATTCAAAAATCCATGCTTAATTTTTCTTTTAATGACAAGAGAATCAAGTAGAAGACAAGTCTTGAATGGCTCTGGGATTCCTGAATGTGGCTCTCAGTAAAGGATGGGGACATAGCTTAGTGGCATAAGCCCCTGCCTGGCAAGTGCGAGGACCTTAGTTCAATTCCTGATGCCAAAAAAAGTGGCGCAAGGTCTTGGGAGCTCTTACCAAGCCATTGTACTTTGAAGAGAGAGGGTGAAGATGGCATTGGCAGGTGTAGGCAGCCAGGGCAGGGGTGCCTGGTGGTCATACTGCTGTAGCTTCAGCCTGATTTTCTTCCAGAGGGAAAGCCTTCCTATGCAGCAAGGAGAGGCAGGGGGATTTTTCACAGCACTGAGATTTATCTTCTTCTCTCTTGCAGTGGTACCATGGATGTCTTGTCCCACTGGCGAACATACGTGGGCATGGGTGCACGTGTACGTGTGAATGTCTACAAATCAATACTTACCAGTTTTTCTTTACTTCCAAGTTCATGGAGGGTTGAGCCAAAATCCAGCTGCCAGCCTGATGGTTAAGTGCCCAGGGAACAGCATTGAAATCTCAGGTAAAGTCTGTTCTCAGCAGAAGCTACACAAAGCCAGGCAAGGATCCCTGTATTTTTCAGGTGAGACAATTTCCCGTGGAAATCCTGTAATGCTCTGGGGCACGGTCATCCTAACCGGATTTACCTGTTCGTTCACATTCTTGGTGAGACCAGGAAGCCTTATGTATGGGCCTGTGAAGACCTGAGCTGTGTCTGTCTCTTCTGCTTCATCCAATTGCTAAAGGGATTTAATCATTGAAGGAAAAGTAGCAACACAAGAACCACTCTTTCACCTTCTTCACTGGAATTTTTATTTGGATTGTTGACAACTACTCCGTGGCATGTGATTTTAAAGGTAGAGGCTCCTCTATCTTGAAGCTGAGTGAGACCCCTTGTCTTTCTCTTGTGTTGCATGCTTGTGGTTTAGCTCAGGCCTGACACGGAGGAGGTGCTCTGTGTGCGTCTCACATGTGAGGAATGAGTGAACAGACAAGTGAATGTTAATTCTTCTCACTCTGACAATCACGAAGGACGGAGTAATAAGGAGTCAGTAGTAATTCCTGGCGATACTGTCATAGGAAGTGAAGGGGGTTTGGCACAGCAGTCAAGTAATATCAGCAATGTTTGTGTTTTAATTGTGGCTTTTACTAATTTATGAATTTATGTAGCAGCACATTAAAAAAAAAAGTACACTGGTCCAGCTCTGCTCATCCTAGGTGTCAGAGACACCGGCAGGGGGAGCAGTGGCCAAGTGAAAGGCCATGGGGCTGGGTAGGTGGAGCGGCTTTGGAAATGATCTCTGCTGTGGAGGACACAGAAGTCAAATGGACTGTACATTCTAAGGCGAGTCTTGGTGATGGTTTCTCTCCCCTGGGCCCCTTACCCACAACCTTACCCGATTTAAGTGATATAACTGTTTTAGGCCAGTAAGGACCACTCCCTTGGTTCAGTTGCTAAATCTAAGGTCAGTTTCCTTGTCTATAGGAGGGGAGGCTATGGCAGTACTATTGGTTCATAGCAGGAGGAGGGGCCCCCACAGACAAAGCCTTGGCAGACGCCTAAGTTCACCCAAGGCTTCTTTGATGGTTCAGGTTCTGGCTGAAAGCTGGAGCCAGAAGGGCCTGTGTTCTAAGTGACAGGATGGGTTTCTGAGCAAACCATACAGGAAGCCATTCCAGTATATTTGGCAGCCAGCCCTGTCTCTCCTCAGCTAGTGAGCAGAAGGAAAGAACCAGAGAAGAGAGTGCCCAGCAGGCACACTGAGGGGAGTGAAAGCTCAGGTGAGGGGAGATCCTGCTGTACCTTCCTGCCTTGTCCTTCCCCAGCTTTGTCAAACTGCCGCTATGGTCATTCAGCAAAACCCAGGGCCTGTGGTGGGATGTGGGGAGATGGCCTTCGTCTCCTGCTGAGCTTCCCAAGGCTGAGGCTGAGGCTGAGCCTCCACACAGCCAGTCTGGAGAGATGTCCATGGAGTGTTCTGGGAGTCTAGAAGTACTCTTCTCTCTCAGGGCAAAAAGATGGGTCTCAACATGTGGTTCCTGAAGCTGGGGGTTTGTCTGCATGTGGGATCTAATTGCCCTCGGGATCTCTGAGAAGGGGAGGGGTGCAGCTGGAAGGTCACCGTCTGCAGACCCCAGCAGTCCAAGGCCAATGGGGGAGAGCAGAGGAAGGAGACCACACCTCAGCCCAGCACTCTCACGCCCAGAGGGGTCCCTAGCAGCTCCCATGGCTCCCTGCTCAGGGACTTCCCTGGGGGCTGCTGGGCCCAGGGATGAGGGTCCCATAAAAGAGGCTAGGATGAAGCCGAGCACTGCCCTGTTTATCCTCATACTTCACCTACTCAGAAATTACAGGAGCAGACATTATTGGGCTAGAGGAAATAATAGACATCTAATACTTCACAGGCCCCCTGTCACCTGTTTCTCTGCCCTGTGTCCACACCACAGGACAAGGGATAGCTCAGGAAGGGTTTATAAGATACTGCCACCCACTGCTAACTTGTGGCCTTCGTGGGGGCAGCGGGGTCCTTGCCACCAAACACACACACACACACACACACCTAGATCACTGTGCTAGTTACAAAGTCAAAAGATATAGGTGCGGCGATTGCTGAAGGCAAAAGCAAACAAACATCCCTCATTTGTACAGCAAGGTTTGTAAATTAACACTGTGCACTCTGTCATTAGCATAAGAAAAGCCAGCATGGGGATTTAGAGAGAAGTTTCTGGAACCAGACTTTAGGGTTGATTCTCAACCCTGCCACTCTCTATCCGCTTGGCAGAAGGGAGTGACAAGAAGTTACTCAACCTCTCTGTGCCTTGTTTTCTTCAAACTCTACACTAGGGCTAAGGACAGTGACTCCCCAAGGTCATCATGGTGATTACAATGATCAGGCAAGGGTCTTGGGACAGCACCCGGCACATGGCAAATGCTCCATAAATGCCAGCTTCTATGCTGTTCTTCAACCACGATCCCCTGCACTCCTGAGTACAACCCGAGGTAACAGCTAGCCCAGCAAGCTCCTGGAAACACATACCACGAGAAAGCAAGCAGCTCACGACTTCTCTGGGACTGCGGGAAATCAAAGGCCCTCCCAGGACAATAATGCACAGGCTAGTTCTACAGAAACCTAACAGGCGAACACTTCGTGGCCTGAGGTGGCTCGTGTGGAAACTGGGTTGGCACAACCCCGCAGACAGTGTATCTTGGCCTGGGTGACTCGCCTTCGCTGCTTGCTGTGATTATACAAGCCACATCGCTCCCTTTATCCCTTCGGTTCATTTGTATTAAGCAGATCCAGGCTTTTCCTCTTCTCATTGCCAGGGAACATACCCAGGCACAATGTCCTGTCATCTCCTAAAGTAACAATATGATAAATTTCAAGGCACAGTCATTCTTAATGAAAATGACACAAATATAGAGACCGTCTCAAATAGGGAAAACAAAAACATCAAGCCTTCATTCCTCAGCCATAGCTGTCAGATCCCATTGATCGCTCTGTTTCATTCCTGGCATCGGTTAAATATCACCAGGGTCAGCGGGGCTTGCCCGATGCACATGTTAATTTCTACACCATTCCCTAGAACACAGTATTTCAAGTTTACCAGCTGAGAAGGTTGAGGTCCAATCATGTATGCACACTTGCCTGCTTCGGCAGCTGGGGTCTTGGGAGATGAATACGTGAGAATTGATGGGTAGGTTACCCCCTTTTTGGGTTGGCTTTCTGAAAAAAAAAAAAAAAAAAGAGGGAAAAAAGAGATTTGTTTCTGGAGCTAGAGATTTTAGATGGCTCTGTATTGATAACTTGATTCACTCCTTCCAATTTATCTCTCCTGAGTTTGATAGGATTAGTCTCCCTCGCAATGAGTTGTTGATTGCAATAAGAAAGTCAAGTGGCACTTTGTTTTCCCATAGAGCCTGTGTTTTATTAATATTCGAGTGGAAGTGATAAAATCTGCCTGACTCTGAGTCCTTGAACATTAGCAGCCCTGCTTCACTCATGTGGCTTTGAATGTTTAATTGCTGCAGCTGAAAGCGAAACACACGCTCTGGTAGGAGACAGGGTTCTCAGGCTGGGCTGATTAAGTGAGCATAGCTACCTGTCACTTCCACAGCCCCTGCAGGATGTTTGAATTCCATAGCAGCATAGAAACCTGGAAGTGGGTCAAGAGACATCAGGGTGGAAAAGAACCATTTGTGGCTGGTCACTGCCCGGCAGGCCTCCAATCCCCGCCCTGGGGGGACTGAGGTACAAGGATTATGGCAAGTTCGAAGCCAGCTTGGGCTACACAGCTTCATCCTGTCTCAAAGAAAAGGAAGAGAAGAGAAAAGAAGAGAGCAAGAAAAAGAAAAAGGAAGTAGTCACTTGTTATCTACACTAAGACAGGTGTTAGATGCCGGCAAGGAGGGGGAATGGTAGAGTCTAGCAGGGAAACAGTGGCAACTCAGGAAAAAAAAAAAAAAAAAAAAAAAGAAATGAGGTGAGTGGAGCTAGATGAGCCAGAACATGGGCTGGCGTGACTGAAAATTGCTTGAGAGGCTGTTGCTACCTGTGAAGTTGTCTGACCAGAGGATACAACTTAAATTCCACCATCAGAGCCTCCTTCTCTAATGAAAGGGCAAGTGCCCGTGGTACACAACAAGACCCCCAGAACAAGCAATTTGTCTGGGTTGGGAGCCATCAAATTTCCAGGGTCTCAGAAAGCACCTGGCATGGCGTGCAGGGCTCAAGAAGTATTTATTCTCCAAAGAGCGAGCTTCAGACCCGGCCCAGGGTACACATTGCCCTGTTCTTGGCAGGCCTTCACTCACGGTCCAGTTTTTACATGGAGCGAGGGGACACTCTCTGAGGACAGGGCTGAGGAGGAGCTGGAGAGGATGTTGGTACAGGGTGCCGGGTGGGTGGACTCTCCACAGATCCTGTGGACACAGGGATTGCAGGGGTTGGCGCAAGGACTGGGACTGGGAGTATGGGGAGCTAGGTTCTGCTTTCTGGCTTACTTTTAATTAGCTACTGTAATCTCAAAGACATTTTTCTTCATTCAGAAAACACGAATAATGATAGGGCCTCTACTTACTACACAAAGTAATGGGAATTTGGTGAAAGAAAGGTACTTTGGAATTCTTCATGTCTATCATCAAAGGTGGGATCAAAGTAAGCATGAATATGTTAATCAAAAAATTGGTTACTGTAAAAGACACATTGCCGTTAAGCCCCTTCCAAATACTCCCGGACGCTTCAAGAGCACTTAGAACATTGTTCTTGTCATGTTTGGAATCAGGTGTGGAAGGCCTTGCTCGTGAGAGGCTCCACAAGGTGTGTCCACCAGTACGGTGAGCGCAGGGTGGGCGCGGGCGCGCGAAAGCATTCCCCAGTGCCCTCCCCTCCCCAGGTCGAGCGCTGTGTGACGCCTGGCTCTTCCCCAAAGTCAAAATGAGAGGCAGACATTGTCCTGTAGTAAGGACACGGAGGCAGCCACCCCAGCACAATTACAGACACAAAAGTGGACTTCCAGAATGGCTTCTGGGAGTGGCAAGAAAGACAGCAGCAGCGTGTTTGGAGCGAAGGTCAGTCAGTATTCAATGTAACAAAAAATTAAAAAAAGTCACTATACTTTTCGGGTATGCCTTATATATCCAAAAAGATACAAAATGTCATAGTGTATTCTGGTTTTATCTAAAAATGCTACTCGAAGACAAAAGGAGGGAAAAAATTTGACTTATTGGTGTTTGCTATTCCAGCTCTGGAAAATCATACAGGAGACAAAACTGGGCATTTCCAAGTCCTCAGGCAAGTGTAGGCCTACTCCGAGTAACAGGGTTGAGACCGTTTCGGCCCTGTGGGGCCCTGTGGCTGAGGGTCACACTCTACCAATAGAAATTGGGGAAGATGCCCATCTCTCTTTATTTCATATTTGGCTCACAACTAACACCCAATAGTTTTTTCTGTTCCTATTCAGAAGGAAAGCTCAGTTTTCTGCAGTGTGGATCACAGAGTGCAGCGGTGGGGGGGTGGTGTGAGGGGTCCCCGCCAGCTCTGCTCCCCTGTACTGCCCAGTGACCACGTGACCATAAAGGTCCATCTCTCTCCAGCCATTCCCAGTTCCCCAACACAGATTAACTGAAGGAGCACAGCGACCTGGAAAACTTAGAAATAAAAGCCTAGACAAAGGTCATGGAGGCAGTCTGGCCTTCAGAAGACGACCATAACATCATCCTGTTAAACTTGTTGGCCGCGAACCTGGTAATAATGGAGTCTTTCTGGGCTGCAGCCCGTTGCAGCGGTGTGATCTCTAACTCATCTATTTAGAAGGGCGCTCCCAGCCACAGCAGAAGCACAAATGTTTATTCTCCTTGGCAAAATGTATTTGCAGTCAAATGTCACAAGGTAGAATGAGCGGAGGTGGCAGTTGAGATTTATAGGATATAAACTCAGCAGATTGACTTTCATTTAAAAACCCAACACATATCCACTCTTTTTTTTTTTTTTTCATATCCACTCTTATGGAATTAATCTTTCTATTTAAAGCTTTAGTGAGATTCTTGGGTTGCATGTGGAGACTGTGAGGTTGAAATGCTCTTTGCTAGCCAGGAGTTGCTTGGTGAAGAGCTACGTGGGGATTACACGTCTAGCTCTGTGCAATCTAGGCACTTGCGTTTTCATGTAGCACCTGTTCTGGATTCTTCCTTACAAAGCAGAGACCTGCCGTCTGGTGGTGGGTGGCTGTCCATTATCTGATAAAAAAAAAAACAAATCTAAGTTGAACCTGAGGTGGACAGTATGTGGCTGGGCCAAGAAAACAGGGACTGCTGAATTGAAGAAGAATCCTCAAAGGTCTGTTTTTAGTTTTGTTACAACTCTGATGGATAGAGGACAGCAGAAGTTTGGAGCCTGATGCCAAACCATGCCAGAGAACTGCCCAGCTTGGAAGAGCCACTGTGTCATAAAGCATTTCTTGTTCGCTTTCTGTAGGTGCCTACATCTCAGCGAAGTCTTACAGCATCCGGTCTTGCCGAGACGTCAGGAAGTTTTGCCCTAATCTAGTTTAAAATTCCTTGGAAACTCCTCTGTTTCCTTAGAGAATATGGAAGTTCATAATCAAAGCAGTGGAAGTTCAAGGTGTACAAAGGACACAAACATCACTGTGGGCCTGTCAAAGTCTTATTTGAGGACCAACAAGGACAATAAGGACAGTGATGATAATGTAACATAGTTTTAAAAATGGGCCACTAGTCCATTGACCACATTTACAAAGTTATCAGTGGGAGAAAGAAAACTCATCTTACGTAAGACTACCAGCTACTAAAATGTGGAAGGAAGGCATAACTGGGAAAAATTAGAACTTTACAATTATAGCCAGTCCTCTGTTTTCATGGCTTCCGACTCTCTTCATCCAACTAACTAGATTGAAAATATTTGGATAAAATCATGTCTGTGCTGCAGATGCACATCGCTTTCCATCACTACACTGCAACAGCTGTGTGCCTAACATTGCCTTTGTGCTGGGCATTAGAAGTACTCTAGAGATGGAAGCATAGGAGAGGATGCATGAAAGTTTTAAGTAAATACTAAATCGCAGCATTCGAGACTTGAACATCCTGAAGACTTTGACATTCAGAAGGGTCTGCCCGGTCCCTCGTGATTCCAAGGGACTACTGTACTACTGTACTATTTGCCACTGCAAAGATGAGCAAAGGCTGCTAATGTGTTGAGTGACATTTACTGGGGAACAAGGTACACATTTGTTTTGAAGCATCATCCTACCGATTACTTATTGACACAAGTATTCTTAACCTTTGGAGGCATAGGAAAATATCCAGGTGACCAGATTTAGTATCAGCAACAATGAGACAAACTACTTTACGCCTCTTGCTATGGCCACTATGGTATAACACGTTGCGTGTGCTATGATGCCACCTATCCTTTTCAAAATATTTGATCTGAATTTAATCAGAAGGGTACAGATTGGCATGTTTTTGGTTCAGATTATAAGAAATAGCACTAGACAAATGTCGTGGTCATCATAGATGTCAGTACCATTTGTAATCAAAAGAAGCAGTGTAGGTCATACTTTATCCTGGTCTTAACCATCAAGCAGAAAAGTATGAAAATGAAGTATAAAAAGTAAAGCCACATTAATAGGTTGAGCTGTAAAAAGCTCAAGTCAGCAACTTTGGACAGTGCCAGTCTTATGGAAAACCCACTACTATTATGGACTACTGGACTCTATTGGGAGATTCTGCTGAATTCAAGCACTACAATATTTAAATGACAATGGAATGCCCTTCTCTGACAAAACTAACCAAAAAAGTGGGTTAGAAATGAACAACCCTTTATACTGAAAATAGTTGGGATAGATACACAGCTCCACTCTCTTAATTCAATGAATAGAGAGGTTTGTTAAAATAGTGTTCAAGACAGGATATCATGTTGCATCTTGTACAATGAATAACCACTAAGACAATAATATGCAATGTATTAATTACTGTAAATGTGCCAGTAATCAGTTTTGAAACTGTCTCATTGATATTTGTTTCTCAATAAAATTATTATTTTTTTCAATTTTTTAAAAGTTTATTTATTTAGTGTGTGTGTGTGTGTGTGTGTGTGTGTGTGTGTGTGTGGCCAGCTCAGCCCACCAGGGGGTGGGGCTGGCTGGCATGTGGTGCTGGGGGATTGAACCGCGGTCCCTGTGCTTTGCTAAGCTTATTCTAAGTAGGTGCTTTAGACCACTGAGCCATCTCACCAGCCCCTGTTTCTCAATAAAATTATTTTAAAAATAGTGTAGTGGGGGAGTTAAAGAAGACTAAACAGATATGATAACTAAAATGCAATTTATAATCTTTTATCAGATTATAATCAAACAAAAATTAAAAGAAATTATTATAAAGAATGTTTTGGAGATGAGTACAATTTTTTTCCTGCCACTGGGAGGTTGAATTTAGGGGCACTGTATTACTAAGCTACATCCACAATCATTTTTCCTTAAAATGTTTTTTATTTGTTTTTTGAGACAGGGTCTCATTATGTAACTCAAGCTGACCTTAAATTCACTATGTAGCCCAGGCTGGCCTTCAGCTTGAAGCAACCCTCCTGCCTCAGCCTCTCCAGAGCTGGGATTATAAGCATGCTCCACCATGCCTGATCTCAGTGTGCCCAGGGGCAGGGCTGGCGCAGCATGTGGTACTAGGGATCAAACCCCATCCTTGCGCTTGCCTAAGCCGGTGCTTAGTCTGCTGAGCTATCTTGCTGGCCCTGGACTGTTCTTTAATTTTTCAATAATATAAAAATTTCAAAATAGATTGGGCTGGGGAAATTCACCAAAGCAGAAACAAGTGGGAAGGAAAGTGGGTAGTAATGGTATGAAAATACCTGGTTATCTTTTAAGCATGAAAATATGCTATGGTGGTCTTAGGTCATGAAAAGGGGAAAGGATGTGAGGCAGCAAAGACTGAAAATGATTATCTACAAAAAAATGTCATCAAGCTAGCCAGAGAGAACTGAGAAAACATCAAAGCAACTAAAAATTTAAAATAGCTAAAAAAAAAAAAAACAACCTGTGGCTCAGTTCTCTAAGGATTTGTACCAGCTATTAATTTGTCACAAATCACAGAGGATGCATTTCTAGACTTGGGACATATTTGGTCCAGCTAAAGGACCAGTTAAAAACTCCAGTTATTAAAGTTAATTATTTTCATTGAAAGTTTGATATGACTTAGAGGTAGGTACAAGTGTCTTTGAAATGAATAGTTGGAGCTTTTTAATATTTCACTTTGTAGTGATTTACCATGTAGTTACATTCATTGTTTCATGATCCTAATTATCAGAAGAATTAATGCTTCATGTATTTATGAAGATATAAATAAAAACTAACAGTACCCCTCCCCCTAAAGAAACCCCACTTTTCATCCTGAGATGCCCCCCAGGCGCCTGCCAATGTGGCCATACCTGAGACGATGAAGGATTCTCTCCATCGTGGTAGAGACAGTGACTGGACGCCATTGGAGTAGCTCCCTTTGTAACCAGACTGTCCCGCCACTTTCTGAACAAGTATTTTCCCTCCTGAATTATCGAGCACACCACTATGAAAAAGAAAAAGGGTTTTAAAGAAAGGACAGAGATACTACTTAAGGCCAACAGGTGATCAAACCATCCTCTACTTTTATTTAAACATACGAGTGTGCTGAGGAAAAAGATTACCCCCAAAAATGGTTCCTCTGGCTCTCCGCCTGACCTCTGACCTCCCCCGTCAGACATCCTCTTCCTTCCTCCAAGAACTGCTTGTTTAATTAGTCAGGAATCTTGCTTTGTCACTGCGCCTTAGACTTCCACGTCCCTGGCTTTCGCCTCCCCAGCTCCCTATGTTGCCCCAGCTGGCCCTGGACGCCTGATCTCAAGTGAGCCTCCTGTCTGTTCCCTGAGCAGCTGGTACTGCAAGTGTGTGCCATCGCTCCTCGCTTCCCACTTGTTTTTTCTCTCTCTCTTCCTCTTCCTCTTCCTTCCCTCTCCCTCCCTCTCCTCTTCTTTTTCTCCTTCTTCCCTTTTTAAATAATTATTAGTGTGAATGGATCATACAAAGGCAAAGGTTCATTGTGACGTTTCCATGTGTACATACACTGTGCTTTTATCATATCTGTCTTCCTTACTCTCCTTCCTCGCCCTCCACCCCTGTGTAGTCCTACCCATTCCCTATCAGTCCCTCTCCCACTTTTGTGTCATCTTTTTTCTCTCTAGAGTCCACACATAAAAGAAAACATATGACACATGTCTTTCTGAGTCTGGCTTATTTTGCTTAACATGAGGGTCTCTAGTTCCATCTTTTTTTCTACAAATCACAAATGACACAATCTATGCATTACTTTCTTTATCCGTTAATCTGTTGTTGGGCATCTAGGCCGACTCTCAAAAGGCTAAAACCAGAACTACCATAAGGCCCAGGGCTACCACTCCTGGGTATATATATACTCAAGGGAATGTAAGTCAGCACCCAATAGAGGTACCTGTATACTGCTTATTGGGGTGCTATTCACAGTAGCCAAGGTGTGGAATCTGCCCACTGGTTCCATTAAGAAATATTTTTCCCCTGACAATTTTCAACTTGGTTTTATGACATTGCAGAACAAATCCAGTTGGTTAAAAGGGTTGTATGGAATTATTCAAATTATTTATTTTATTTTAGGCCAGTGATGAGAGATGATGAGAGAGACAGAGACAGAGACAGAGACAGAGACAGAGGCAGAGAGAGAGAGAGAGAGAGAGAGAGAGAGAGAGAGAGAGAGAGAGATTCCCAAAGACTGGCAATGATTTCTTTAATCACTAGGATTCTGTCAGGCAAAGTCCTAATGTAAAAGTGATGGACGTGTCATACTTTTTCTTCTGTTAGGCAGGGGGTCCTTTCTGGTTCCTAAATAGCACTTTTCCTCTGTCATTTCCTTGTCCCAGAGTCTCACATGGCTCTTTTGGTATCTGTAATTTATGGGGTGGGGAATAAAAATGAACGTGGATCTGTTCCCATCAGCACCCCTGCTTCCCTCCAGGAACGAGAGCCGCCATTTCCTGCCTTCCCAACTTTGTGATGACTTAACAGTTTTCACCACTCAGCTTTCCAATGGCCCAGAAGGAAAGAAAGTGATAGTAATACCTGACACACAAAGCACTTGACTGCTTTAAAATCATCTCATATGTGGCATTTCTCTGGGCTCTCCCAGAAAACCTCCGAGGCCTGGTGTGGAGGGAATGTCGTTACTTCCATTCTGTAGAAACAGGCCCTTCCTGGGAGTGGTTCATTCAGGATTTTGCACCCAGTGAACTGCCGGAGAGATCGGAACCCAGATCTAGGTGACCTCCCACCTGGGGCTTGTTTGCTTCGTCGTGGTGACCTCTGAGGACCCAAGGGCACGGAGCTCCCAGCTGCCTCCTCCCTCCCTGAGTCTCTGCCACGCTCTCTCCACCATCAGTGACCCTCTTCTCCAGCTGTGGTGAAGCTTTTGTGGCACACCTGTTCCCAACACCTCCTCTCTTTAGGGAAGATGCTGGCCCTACTGTACCAGCCCCTTAGATTCTTGTTCTCACACTGTGGACTCTGGCTTTGTCACACCCTGTACTACTTTCTAAACATATTTTGAATTAATTTTGTCTCTCACCTAAAGCAGAAATTTGCGTATTTCAAGGACAGTGTCCCAGGCCTGCATGGAAAAAGTCCCACCGGTGCTGCTTGGTTGGCACTGAGACCCACCTTTCAGGGTCTGATTGCTAAGCTTTCTGGATTTTCAGAGCTGGCTGCCTTGACTTGGTAGCTTGAAATCAGCCAAGGTGAGACTATTTATATGTGGAAATTGGCAAATCAGGCCACCCCTTTTGGAGAGCTGATTTTTAAGCATTTACCAGTACATTGCTGACTTAGGCTGAAAATTCTAATTAGTAAAAAAAATGACACCATGCTTTCTTTACTTATAATTAATGAGACAAATGATATAACAGTTATATTTTGCTTTTTCTCCAGAGAAATTATTCTGCCCTTGAGCTTACACCGCATTGCCCCATGTACTGCTCGTTGAGGAGCTGTATGCTCACATCCCTGCTCGGGTGTAGGAGTCAGAAGTCCCATGCTGCTGTCCCCATGAGGGTTACACAGGACTGGAGACCCAGACTTCGGGGTGCTGCACACAGGAGGTATTGCTTTCTTATGGGACTTTCTTCTTGGGGTAGCAAAGGAAGCCTCGTCTTGCGGGTGGACTGAGAACGCCAGTATTTCGCAGCAGGGAGACTTACTAGTGTAGCAGATGCCCAATTATTGTTTGGGTAAGATCTATACCCCCTCAAATCCTTACTTAGTAACTGAGTAGTGCTGGGCCTCCACAATTTTTTTAAAAAAATTATTATTTTTTTATTTATTTGGTACAGGTTATCATTACCCAGCTCAGACTCATAGTGTTCCTCTTGTCTCAGCCTCCTAAGATTTGGGATTACAGGTGTATGCCCAGTTTTGGTGGCCAGCCCAGCTCCCCGTGGGTTCCAGGGCCAGCAGGGCATGTGGTACTGGGGAATCAAACCTGGGTCCTTGCACTTGTCAGACAGGTACTTAGACTACTGAGATATCTCCCCAGTCCCCAATTTTGTATGAATGTATCACTTGGCATCTGGGCTGGAAGTCAGGGGACACAAGTTTTAATCTTCAATGTGCAACTAATTAGCAGTTTAATTATTTATCTTCCCTATGCCCAAATTCCTCCTCTGCAAGTGAAGATGCTCATGACAGCCTTACTGGATTGAGATAAGTCTAGGAGGGCATCATCGTATGAAGGATTATTGGTCAACAACCTTCCTGGTGAGGTCAGATTTACTATGGTGGCTCTATTCTGTCTAAGAACTGTAGGAGAGCAGGGGAGAGACAGAAAATGCCAGAAACAAGGAGTCAACCACCTAGGGACACAACTGGAAAAGTACAGGCAGCCTTAAGCCTGGTGCAGCACCCGCAGCAGATGTCTTTGGAGCATCTGCACAGATATACACTGGAGGGGGCGTGCAGGCATGAACATGTGTGTAAAGATGTGTGTGTGTGAGAACAGGCACACACATACATCCACACGTGAGGTAGACCAGCACTAATGTATAAGCACATGGGTAGGGATAGGATGTGGAGGAAATAACCGTAGGCATACATGTGTGTTCGGGGCATGTGTGTGTACATGTGTGTACTTTTTTGCATGAAATTGATTTCAGGGGAAAACAAAACTATTTTTATTCTACAATTTTCAGTTATATAACTGTGCTTGGTGTTCTTTTCTTTTAAGGTCTACTACTTAGCCTGAAGAGAGCTTCCATTATTCTTCTCCTGTTGAAGAGCCAGGGAGTTCATCACTCCTCCAGAGCCATGAGGAAAAGGGAATCATGCCTAGCGCAAGCTACTAATAATTTTTTTTTTTTGGTCAGGCCAGCCAAATAGCTCAGCGGATTAAAGCGCCTGCAAGCAGGTGCTAGGGTGGGGGTTTTGATCCATAGGCCTGCTGTGCCAGGCCCTGCCCCCAGGGTGCGCTGAGATGGCAATTGAGATTGGGCATGGTGGCATGGTGTGTGCCTGTAATTCCAGCTCTTGGGAGGCTGTAAACAGGTAGATCACTGAGTCTGATCTACTAGTGAAATCCTGAACATCCTGTAGACCCTTCCCTAAACTTCCAAAAAAATTTTTGTTTTTTTTGGTACTAGGGATCGAACTCAGGACCTTGTGCTTGCCAGGCAGGCACTTGTGCCACTGAGCTAATTCCCCAGCCCTCTAGTAATAATTCTTAAACTTGACCTTATGTGTGTTTTTTCTAACTGTTCCTTCCAAATTTCAGAGTGTCTACTGACCAGCCACCTTGAGGAGGAATGGATTTTATACCATCTCCTCTTACTTTGCAGAGCTATGATGGGGCAACAGCTGTGGTTTGTGTCTACCTGTCCTCCCAAAGCTTCCTGCATTTTATATGGGGCTTTTCAGAGGGCGCTGAATCAAGAGGATGTGATTGATTCATGGATTAAGGGTGTGAGTGCTACACCTGTCCTCGGGCGGTAGCCTGCATGTAACAACCTAAGGGACAGAAAGAGGCTTCCCATTCGCTGTCCCTCCTCTCTTGATGCTGTTGGTATCTTCTGCCACCGTGAACACTGCCCTTCTGCCATGTGCCACCCTGCTTTAGAGACAGCTTACTATAGACTGAAACTTCTACAAACTGTGAGCTAAATAAACCTTTCCTCCTTTAACCTTGGGTGCCGGGTATTTTGTCTCAGTAATGACAGAAAAGTAACTAGCATAGCAACTAACAGGCTTTCCTTCCAACAGAGAAAATTGGCACCAGAAGCCTAAAAAGTTCAGAGACTTCCCTCATCACCGAGGAGCTGAGCCCCGACTTGAGAGCCCCACCAGAGCTGTGTTGGCAGCGGTCAGGAGTACGGGCTCTGCAGTTAGCACGAACTTAGGTATAGTCCCCACCCTGCTACTTTCTAATTGTGTGGCTTTAGGGAAAGCTTTGCCTAATGTGGCCTAACTTTGCTTTTCAGTCCCACGCAGGAGCAGCAGACACAACATAGGGGGCCTGATGTAAAGACTCAGCACAAGGTGGGTGAAGTGTTGGTCACACGCCCTTAGCCTTATCATCAAAAATATCAACTTACGCGTTTCCTTGTCTTTGGACCCCAAACAAACACAACATCTGAGAATTCTGTGAAGGTCACCCGTGCCTCTCCTCACTTGGGCAGAGACTTAGTCCGAAGGGAAACATTCCTCCTGCCCACCCTCCTGGATCTCAGACCAGCGGCCGGGTGAGCGGTGCCCCCTGTGGCCCTCCTCCTCACATTTTCTTATCCCATCTACCTTCAGGCCATCACCACCACTTTGATGTCTTTCTCCAAATTTCTGGATAGTTCCCGACGACTCGCTCATCATTTCCATGCTGAGCCCGTGGGGGAGGGGTGGCGGGAGATGCTTTGTAACATCAAGAACTCTGATTTCCTCGTCAGGGCTATGAAGAATAGCATTCTTTCCTTTCCCACCGCGGTGTATGAAGCTGTCCTTTCTAAGAGTGCCATGGAAAGAGATGTAGGGCCACGTGCGATCTCTGGTTATTGCTTCCCGGCAAGGCTGCGGGATATGACGCAGGACTCAGTGTGGTGTGTACGTGTTCCACTACATACAGCAACGGTGCAGCAGGTGCTCCGCCCCTCTGTGCTAATTATTAAGGAGCTCAGCACCACCCACCTGTGCACTGCAGCACCACAGACGCTGGAGTACGATGCGTAGATGCCGGTGCCATAGACGTGGTACTTGGGATCCTGGCAGCCTGCTGGACATTTCGCGATGAACTCAAGATTGATGATCTTTCCAGCTTTGACATCACAGTTGATCTGAGGCACAGCTGGGAATACGAGGTGAAGTCAAAATTACCCTTGGGGAGACCCGTCAGGTTAGGCATATTCATTTACTTAATCTCTAAAAGTCAGAACCTGAGTTAAGCCTGCATCCCTTCCTGGTGTGAAAGCAAAGCCGTAATAGGACATTCCTTAGACCCAAAGAACAAGGGGCACCCACAGCACTTAACCTGCAGAAATTGAAAACAAAAAGCTGATTCTGTGCTTATTTGGATGATGAATTAAGGAAGAGAACTCTGGGAAAAGATCTACCTGCAGTGACCTGGAACAATCTTGAGGTAACAGCAGGAGGTTACTGTTTTTTCAGATGCTCTGTTCCTAACCCGGGAAGAGAAAACTCTCAGACAAGTTTATAGGAGGGAAATCTGTGGTAGAAAGATCAAGAAATGGAGGTGCAGATCTTGGAGTCAGAGGTGATTGGGAAAAAGTGACCTGCTGGCCAAAAGCACCGGGCCCGAGCCTGTGGGAGGGCAGCGTGATGCCAGGCTGAGCCTGGTTCAGGCGGCTGGAGCGCTTGTGCTTTGTGCAGGAGGTGGGGACGATGGGAGGTTTTTGGATGGGGAAATTTAATGAATGTGACGGGTGTCCTGGTCCTACAGGATCCTCTAGGCCAGCGATGGTGAACCTTTTAGAGCTTTCAAAGATAACAGACAACTGGCTGCAGCACTTGGGCCATAGCTTTGCTGCCTCTGCTCTAGCCCCGGGCACTGTCAGAGCTGTACTTGGTAGAAGGCCACGAACTCCCCTGCCAAGCATCCGGGAAGTTTGTCAACTCTTTTCTCCCTCCTCTCTTTCTTTCTTGCTTTCTTACTGCCCGTGTAGGTTATTTCTACCCAATAGGCAGGTTTTCTGGAGCTGACAGTTTGCTTGGGGTTAAGGTAGAGTATATGCTATATGACAGCACTTATGAAAGGGTGGGCAGGGCACAACTTCTTTGCAAATATTTTCCCTCAAAAACTCCTGAAGGAGAAGGTTCCCTAGATGACAGTCCTGGGACCTTGCAGCTGGGAATGTGCTCAGCTCTGAGCCCCCCTCTCCAGAAGGGACTCAGAGCTGTGAGCAGAGTCCAGAGCAGCAGCTCAGGGAGGGAATGGGAACCACGAAATGGGAGTAGTGGTCAGCAGAAATGGCTGATTTAGCCATAGGAGAGCTACAAGTTGCAGGTGAGGGTCAGTTGTCTTCATATGTAGGGCTGCCGTGTGCCAAAGGGCTGAACTAGAACCTAAAAGGTAAGTTTCCCAAGGAGACAAATTCTGCCAAGAACTTTCTAGGAATTGACATCCTTGGAGGAATGAGCTGCCTCATGGAGCCGTGAATGGGCTGTCAGTGGAAGTGTGCAAGAATAGCTGAAGAGAGGGTCTCTACTCAGGGTGGGAGGTAGAAAATAAAACCCTTCCTAGGGCTAAGAATCTCTGATTACACACACAAATCCAGGAGCTCTGCCAGGCCACCCACTCTCTGAGTTACCAAGATGGTTTCAGAGTTGTTAATGGTTTCCAGCTGTAGTCAAACACACACGCGCCCGCGCACATACGCACACACGTACACAGGCACGCACACCCTCTCTCTTTAACCCTTGTATATCTGAATGGACAGAGTTACATTTTATTCTGGTTGGAGAGGGAACAGAAGTTAGAATTGTTCCTTTCTAACACATCTCTCCCATACAAGCTCTACCACTGGGGCAAGGCCACTGTGCTTCTACTCCTGAGGCGGAGCTGGACCACAGGCTCCAACAACCTGAGGTCAAGTAGAACACTGTGCTTGGAGTTGGTTCGTTCTCTTTACCAAGGATTGCCTCCTCACCCAAGTTATTTTGAATCTCAAAGTATACTTTTAAAGGCAATGTTTGACTTTTCTCAAATTTCTGTTCTGACCTCAAATTAGCTAATTGTTTGATCCCCGGATGTAACTGAGTATGCTCAGTTCTCCTTTCTTCCTTAAATCACTTGCCCGTTTCCAAAGACATCTCCTCCCTTAGATGCAAAGAAGATAAAACACTTCTCTTTGGTTCTCAGTACTTGGAAACAAGAAGTGATAAGCACTCTCTGAACTGGGGTTAATTTTTGGTAAGACTTCAGCACTCTGAGATTTTGGATCTCCTGGCAGACCAACCAAATCTTTTGGTAGAGTCAAGGAGGCTAAATCTAGAAGTTTATTACATGTGCGTTACATAGTGACCAAACCTGCTGCAACACTTCAGGTACATATAGTATGTGCAGGAGGATTTTCTGTGAAATAGTTGATTGAAAAGAAACGGAAAATGACCCATGGAGATAGTTTCCATTCTTCTAATCAATGTTTTCCTTTCTCTTTGAGGGGGGATTTGGATTTTGTTTTCTTCCTTGTCTTGTTGATGTTATTGTTGTTTCAAGGCCAAGGAAATACTTTCAGTAACATCTGCTTTATCTCCACCCAACTGGATTAGCAAAATTGGTGGATTAGCTCATTAATTTGTCCCACAGGGTGAAACAAATGAAATCAAACACATATGCTCATGAACTTTGGAAAAGCAACAAGCAACAACCAAGTGTGGGTAAAAGTCAAATATTTGTTAAATTTCTACAGAAAATTGAGCCGGAGAGAGTGAACTGATTAAATTTAGCAGAGTAATTGCCAAAAGCACTGGAAAGCTTAGCTGTGTCCAGCCTGGAAAAAGTAGCCATTTGTATCTTTCTGGCAGCTTTCCTTTAAGTGCTATATATGAAAAGCACTGGGCTTCTTTTTCCCTTACTTGTGAGGTAGTTTGTAACCATTAAAGAATCCTGGAACACTATTCAGGCACAGATGAAATGACTTATTTTTAAATTTCCTCTGAATGTTTTTGAGCTACTCAATGTTTACAGACTAGGTTTTCCTTCTTAGCTTCCTTTTGTTGTTTAGGTTCTTTTTCTTATTTTCCTTCCCCCTTCTCTAGATCTTATCCACCAAATAGAGAAAGCCAACATCTTTAAGAAGACGAGTTGGGCCAGCCAAATAGCTCAGCAGATTAAAGTGCCTACAAGCAGGTGAAGGGGTCTGGGGTTCCATCCCAGGGCCTGCTGTGCTGGCGCCGCCCCCAGGGTGCGCTGAGATGGCAATTGCGACTGGGCGTGGTAGCATGCACCTGTAATCCCAGCTCTTGGGAGCCTGTAAAAAGGCAGATCACTACGAGTCTGACCTACTAGTGAGACACTGAACACCCTGTAGACCCTTCCCTAAAATACAAAGAGGACAAGTAGAAGGTATGGCTGCTCAAAAAGCATCTCTTCCAGGCATGACGCTTGGCAAATGCCCAGCAGCATTCAGACAGAAAGTCATGTCTCCACTGTTCAACTCAGGTAAGGATATATATATATATATATATATAGAGAGAGAGAGAGAGAGAGAAAAGTTCTAGAAAAGTTTAATCCTCCCAAAACACTAGAAGAAAGAAAGACAAAAATCTCTACTGTTCCTCCCTGTGTGGACCTTCCTGCGTGGACACCGGCTGGTGGCAGTGTGGAAGTTCCTGAGTTAATGGCTCCGAGGACCCGCATCGGTGGAACCTTTGCAGAACTCTGCACTTGGCTTCCCTCCAGCTGGATCCCCACAGTTACCTCACCTGTCACTTTTGAGTCACACTCACACCACAGTGCCTCAGTGTCTGCCAAGGGCTCCTCCCCAAGGCCTTGGGAATCAGTCACAGGGAGACAAGAACAACCACTTGCGAACCAGATGGTTAGACCTGTGGGATTTCCTTAGATGTTGGCCTCTGAACGCATGTGTCAGCTGTATTGATCTCACAGTGTTCTTGGGCAAAAGGTCTCAGCTCAGAACAGAAAACTGATATTGGCTAAGCCACTATTTTAATGCACAATTAGAATCTCAAGGGCAAAACTACAAATGTTTCTGCTGTGGGTTGGGTTTCCTGCCTAGGACAGTAAAAGTGATTATTGGGTGATGTCATATTCAACAAGCCAGATGTGTAGCAGGCCAAATCAAACTATATACTTCCTATTCTTATTCTGCCATGAATAGTTGCAGTGATCTTAGGCAAGCTACACTGCTTCTGGGAACATTTTTTCTTCATTAATTAGAGGAGGCTCTTGTAAGCTTGCCTGGTGGTTATTAATGAGAAAGAATTATTTTATCATGAAGGCATGAAAAGTTTTGATATTAAACTTGATTTATTGCACTGTGATATTCAACTAGTGTAAAATCCTATGTTAAGGGAATTACGCAAAATTTGTTAATTTAGTTGAATAAAAATGACTGTTTGAACATGAATATATCGTTCTTACTGACTGTGACCCTCAGGGAATAGTTCACATCAACTCTTCCTTTGTAATGCTTTTTTTTTTTTTTTTTTCTGTATTTAGCACAGGTCTACAGGGTCTCACTACTCAGATCGGACTCGTAGTGATTCTCCCATTTTCAGCCTCTCAAGCGCTGGGATTACAGGTGCATGCCACCACACCCAGTCTCAGTCACTGTCTCAGCATGCCCATAGGACAGGGCTGGCGTGGCAGACAAGGGACTGAACTCTGGTTCCTATGTCTGCCTAAGCAGGCGCTTCAATCCGCTGAGATATCTGGCCGGCCCTGTAATGACTTTTTATTTAACAAAGCATTTCTTCAATTTTTAAAAAACTCTCTTTGATCATGTTTTTTTTTTTCCTCAAAAACTATCAATAGCTTATTGGTGCTTTTATGAAAAGTTCAAAAAATCCTTAAGAACTTTCCAGAGTCCCTGCTATAAAATTGGGCTTGTCCTACAGTCTTCACTACTTCCTAGATACAAAAGGCCTTGAAATTTGGCTTGAGTCTCTGCTCATGCCTGAAACTCTTTTTCTCTCCAGTTGTTTAAATGCTACTAATTTTCCAAAGACCTAGTTCTAGTAACATCTTCATTCATCTAGCAGAATATAAATGACACAAGGGCAGAGATTTTTCTGTTTTGTTCATTGATGTTCAATAAAATGCTGAATGAATGAATGAATGAAACCAACCCACTAGAAATTCCTACCATTTTTATATCTAAATATGCTATGTCTCTCTACCCCCACTTTGATTAAATCACTGACATTTTCTGCCTGGACAGTTAATACCATCCCCTCTAGCCTTGGTGTATTCCTTTATGCATGGCCATTGCTTGCCCCAGGCTTTTTACTATCAAAGTAGAAAGGGTGCTGCTTACAAAAAAAAAAAAAATCAGATTTCATCATCCTCCGAACCCAAATTCTTCATTGGCTTCCTACCACCCTTAGAATAATGTCCTCACTCTTTAAGATGGTCTAAAGAATTTGGTCCCTCTACTCTTGTCTACTAAATCATCTACCACTGCCAAATGGATCACCATAAGGTGTTAGTCAGAAAAGTCTTGGGAGAAGGAATGACCAGGACAAAACCTGTGATGTAGAAATGGGCTTAGGTTTGAAGACCATTTAAAAAAGTATGTATGCCTGGAACAGAGTGAGTGTGGGAGAGAGAGGTCCAGGATGAGGTCTGGGAGCTCAGCAGGGGTCAAGCTGTAGCAGGAAGTGCCCCCTCCCCTGCCCTGGGAAGTATACTTCAGTTTGTTGGTTGCCCAGGTAATAGCTCCAGCTCCAGCTATTACTTTAGTTTCTTAGAAATGGCTGGTCACTGTGATACATATTGTCTGAACCAATCAAAGATAGTCAAGTACTCTACCTCTGTACCTCCCGTTTACAGACCATAAAGTCTTTGGGGCCTGGCATTTTGGGGGCAGTTGATGCCCTGTCAGTGCCAGTCAACAGAAAATAAATGTGCCTCTGAATCCTGGGTGTCATTTCCGTGTTTCTGTTTGCCACCGCGTCAGGTGCATTGGAAGGAAGACCAACCGTGATGATCTCTCTGGTCCTCTGTTGTGGCTCTCACAGATGAAGCAAGGAGCTCTCCAGGTCCTGACAGAAAGGTGCCCTTGTGGTTTCTCAAGTCCCTTCAGAGGTCTGGAAGATTCCTGGCTCCCCTCTCTAGTAGCTCCTATTGGACCCCCAAAAGGAGGAGGACACAGTCTGTCTGCCTGCCTGTCTGCTTAACACCTTGCTTGATTCCAGTAAGACCTCTGGGGGCGCCCCAGGTTGTGTGTCTGTCAGTCCTGCTCAGCTTGAGCAGAAGGTAGAGTCTGATCAGCTCTTGTTAGTCAGAACCACTTTCCAGGGATGAGAGTTGGAATGTTTAGTCTCTGAGTGCTGAATAAATGTGTGAGCGAGTGCAGTGGACAGTGTAAGCCTTAGGCTGCCCCATCTCTGCACCAAGACTGGGAAGCACTGGTCATGGTGGCTGACTTGGCCTTGACCTGCAGCTCTGTGGTGATCGACATCACACCCTTCCTAGCTAAGTATCACCCAAGACCCTAAGAAGTATGTGGCTAAGAGGGCATCTCAATGGCCTCTCTCTTTGAAGAGCACCCACCCTTTGTCTGTTGTACCACTGTTCAAATGTATACAACATATACCATAGGGAGATAAAATGGGAACTAATTAGTTGAAACCAATAGTCCCTGACTGCGGGGAAAATGGGCTTTATACAGTTAAAAATGAAACCAAACTGCTCCTGCATCTCAAAGAAAAAAATTAAAAAAGATATACATTGTTCCTGAGCATTCCACCGTGGCATCCTCATTGGCCACCACAGTTGCTGCCAACACCTAGAGCTTCACTCCCCACTCCTGGCTTGTCTACTTCCAGCCAACTGAGCGGGTTCCAGCCAGCTGGTGCCTGCATTCAGCCACAGAGCCCCAGCCTCTTCCAGAGCCTCTGCTTCCTATCCTGGACAGATGGTGTTGTCCAATGCCCACCTGAAATGACTGTCAACAATTCCGTCTGAGTTCTACATTTTGACTGAGGAAAAATTGGATTGTCAGCCCTGATGAATGAGCTGCTGGGGCCTTTCCCAAAGGTCACCCTGCTTGGAAACAACCCAATTGAGTGCTTCTCAAAGATGTCAAAGAGGGGGTCAAAAAGCCTGACAATTTGTCAAAAGTTCTTACTAGTACTCAGAAGACTGATATAAGGACTATGGACACTAAGAAAATAAATGCCCCTTCAGATTAAAAGAGAAGGACTCTCAAAAGCTTCCATATCTGTATTGGAGACCAATCTGTGACCTTCCTGATAGACAGTGGAACTGAACTCTTTGCTTTCAAAATTTTCTTTCTGCCAGGCGGGAACCTGCAGCCTGGGAGGACATCTCACCAAACATGAGTTTCTGCGTAAACCAGTCCACATACTGGGAAGAGACAGCCTCCTCAGAAGCAACGGTCTCCTCAGCAGCAAGCCAGTCGGCCTCCCTCTCATTAAACTCTGCACTTCCAACTCTGACTGTTCCCTGAGAGGAAGATGATGCCTGCATCCACCTGGGACAGAACCACAGTCTTGAAGTTCTGAAAATGGTCCTTCCAGGGGTACAGGCCAAAGACTAGCCTCGGGCCTGGCCATCGACCTTGTTGCCACATCCTACGTCATGGGGAAGCACAAATAGCTATCCAGCTACACATTGCAAGTCTAAAGCAACAGGATCCTGACAGTGTTAATCTGCGGTTCCCAACCCACACACCCTTTTTAGACTGCCACCTCCAGATGCCACCTGGTTTACGTGTCTAGATTTAAAAGATGCCTTTCCCTGCTTGCAAGTTGCTCCCATAAGCACCTTCAACTGGGAAGACCTGAAGACAGGGCACAGCTGTCCCTGTAGACACTCTGGTGCACACATATGTCTCAGTGGCGTATTAACTCCCTCTAGAGCTCTTGAAGTTTCAGAAATCCGGCTTTAGACCCACCGTTCTGGAGTTAAAAGAACCCATCCAGTGATTGCTGGGGAGTTCACCTGTACAGCCGCTCTCAGGGTCACTCTGAAGAGACAATGTACACAAAGAGCTGCTCTGGTCACTGCAGAAGCTGACCAGTCCATGCACGGCTCAGGCTTGAGGACACCGTTCACAGGATAGCTCCATACCTATCCCTCCTTGATTTTTGTGCCTTTTCAGGGTGCTTACCCTGGTCCTTGCTTCCCTGTCCCACTGACAGCTGTGGGTTTTGCTTTAGCTCTACAGACAATTAGTCAAACACTTGGCCAAGTTTTGAGAAATGTCCAAATCACATTGGACACTTATATTAACTCCTTCAGTCCCTTGTCAGAGGAATGTTACAAAACAGACGGGCCTAAATTGTGTATCTTCCTAAAAGCAACTCAGGGAAACAAACCTCAGACTCCTGAGTGGAAAACTTTTAGTCTTGGGCACCCTGGCTAGGTAGGGCCCATTTTAGGACCCCCAGAAGCCCTAATGTTACTGCTCCTAAGCTGGACCTTAGCTCAAAAGATTGTAATATTCCCAGCAAAGATTTGTTGGGGAAAATGATCTTTTATTTATTTATTTGGTACAGGATCTCACTATACAGTTTGGACTCTTTGTGATCTGGTGGCCAGCATGGTGTGCCCAGGGTTCTGGGGCCAGCATGGCATGCGGTACTGGGGATCAAATCCGGGTCCTTGTGCTTGCCAGGCAGACGCTTAGATCACTGACCTATCTCCCCTTGCCAGGGAAAATAAAAGAGGGAGAAATGTAGCAGAAGATTCCACAGACAATGCACTTCAGTTTGTTAATTGCCCAGATAATAGCCCCAGTTACAGTTCCTGTGACTTTGTCTCATAGAGACGGCTGGTTACTGTGATGCATGTTGTCAGAACCAATCAAAGATAGCCAAGTACTCTACTTCTGTACCTCCCCTTTATAGACCATAGAATCCTGCTCCCTAAGCCTTTGGGGCCTGACATTTTGGGGGATAATTAATTCCCTGTCAGGGATCATGAATGTAAAATAAATGTTATGTCAAACCCTGGGTGTCACTTCAGTGTTTCTGTTTGCCACTGCAAAGTTGCATGGGAACTAGGCAAATTCATAAGCCCACCATGACAGATAGGTCAGCGATTGTTTTCACTAGAATTCTTTCCAGGCCTGGGGCGATAGCCAGCAGCACAAGCCCTTGCCTGGCAAATGCAAGGTCCTGAGTTCAATCCTTGGCACTGGGGGAAAAAAAAGTAAATCTATATAAAAAAAAGAACTCTTTCCAGGACAAGTCTTTCCAGCAATGGTCTTTCCAGAATTAATGTCTTGATAAATATCCTGAGCTTCCAAGAGCCAGTGGGTGGGTTAAACTGTTCAGAGAGGTGACACAGAGTCTGCCTGTGGAATTGTCCTTTGTTTGGAAGAAGGAGGGTGGAGTATGAGATGGGAGTGAGAGAGGGAGAAGGGACTGAGGAGTTGGCTAAGGATCATGAACTAACTCCAGGAGTGGCTCCTTCTAATGGCTCTTGAAAATCTGCAGCAAAGGATCTAGAATAAGATAAAATAGGAGCCGGGGAGATAGCTCAGTAGAATAAGTGCTTGCCTGGCAAGCGCAAGGGCCTGAGTTCAATCCCTGGTTCCTAAAAAAAAAAAAAAGATAAAATGTCAGGTATAGGGAACTTTCTTATAGGAGCTGATAAAGAAGCTGAGGCACAGGATAGAACAAGACAGGAGGGCCTTGGAAACACAGGCAGGCTAGACAGAGAAAACCATGTGGACATAAATTACAGATTCTCCAGGAGTTGTGGGGTGAGCTCCAAACTTTTGCAAAAGGTGACAGAGTTGGTTTTCCCACAGGTTTAAACTAACATCTAAGAAGTCATGGAGGCAGCCTCAGCATGACCTAAAGTATTACATCATAGCTTTGGCCAGGGTTTAGGGCCAGTTTATCACGGTCCAATGCCATAGCACATGAGCCAAGTCTACTCCAAGAAAATGTGCAGTATTGTACATTAAAGAAACCTTTCCTATGGTCAAAAAAGATTTCTCAAGAATCTATGCAAACAACAGTTGTGGAAAGCATAGGACATGCAATGGAAATAGTTTCATGAAGATGCATGTCGTAAAAGGCACTTGTCTTAACAGGTATAAGCTCTTCAAAAAATCCAAGAAAATTGAACCTTCTAATGATTGTTTCTTACCAGGCTTGAGAAAATGCCTTTATACAAACTCCATGGAAGGATAGAGACAGAGAGCAACTTCTCTGCTGCAACTGAGCTTTGGGAAATTGCAGAATTTTGTACCTCAGGAAAAAAAAAAAAGGAGCAGGGGCGATAGCTCCGAGGTTTAAGTGCGTGCCTGGCAAGCATGAGGACCCTGGTTTGATTCCTGGTATTGTGTGCTGTACCAGCCCTGAAAACCCTGAGCATGCCGTGCTGGCCTCCGAAACCAGGCATGGTAGTGCACGCTTGTAATCCTAGCACTGGGGAGGCCAGTGCAGGAGGAATACCATAAATCTGAGCTGTGTATGAGACCCTGAATCAAATTAAGAAAAGAAAAGAAAAGAAAAGAAAAGAAAAGAAAAGAAAAGAAAAGAAAAGAAAAGAAAAGATCTATAGCCAGGTGTGGTGCCATATACTTGTTTTTTTTTTTTTTTTTTTTTTGGCAGAACTGGGGATTGGACTCAGGCCCTTGCGCTTGCCAGGCAAGTGCTTATTCTACTGAGCCATCTCTCCAGCCCCTGTGCCATATACTTGTAATCCCAGAACTCAGCAGGCAGAGGCAAGAGGTTCCGTCTCTAGTTCGAGGCCAGCCTGGCCTACATAGTGAGTTCAAGTCTAGCCTGAAATACATAGCAAGAACCTGTTTCAGTTTACAAAGGATCTCAACACACTTTCTTGCACTTAATCCTTATAAAACCCTAAAAGACAATATTGTCTCCATTTTCCAGAGCAGTAAGTTGACTTGTTTAAGCTCAGATGCCAGTAAGTGGCAGAGCAAGGTCCTGGATTCAGGTCTTCTGCCTGTAAACCTGAAGCTTTGCCAGCTCTGCCTGGCTGCCTCTTCAATAACAGAAGAGAAGATGCAATCTCTCCTTCTCTACTCCATTCTTTTTTTTTTAAATTTTTATTTATGTGTGTGTGTGTGTGTGTGTGTGTGTGTGTGGCCAGCTCAGCCCACCAGGAGGCGGGGCTGGCTGGCATGTGGTGCTGGGGGATTGAACCGCGGTCCCTCTGTTTTGCTATGCTTGTTCTAAGTAGGTGTTTTAGACCACTGAGCCATCTCACCAGCCCCTCTACTCCATTCTTATAGGGCTTTTCTGAACTCAAGGATTGCTGACAATCACAGGGGTGATGCAGGATAAATAAGAGGGAGAGAGAGAGAGAGAGAGAGAGAGAGAGAGAGAGAGAGAGAGAGAGAGAGAGAGAGATTGCATGTGTGTGTGTGGATATGCATGCATCCGTATATTCACCCCCAAATGCCTGCAAAGTAACTTTTCTAGTGCAAATTTCCTTGCACTGTTTTCCTATTACTTCTAAGAATTAGCCATGGTAGAGTTTCCTCAATTGAAAACCTGGAACACAGAAATGGTCTGATTGGCTTATGTCTAGTTGTCCCCACAAAGCCTCGTGCAGTCAAGGGGTGAGGACCTTTAGAGTTTGTTATTAACTCATGATCCACTGGAATTATGGGTGAGCCAAGGGTGGGATTATGGGGTTTTAGTACTGCTGGGATTATGGGTGTGTGTACAATCCCCAGCGTGGGGCACAGAGCCTGAATGCAACTGAAGAGAGACAGACTTGCTCTCTGCTGCCATTGTTGCTGCTACTCCTCCCATTTGCTCTCTGTTCTTTGCCGCCGCCATGAATGGCTGCCCTCTGCCATGTGCCGCTCTGCCTTGGAGCCAGCTGAGTATGGACTGAAGCCTCCACTAACTGTGAGCTAAATAAACCTTTTCTTCCTTCATTTTGGGTGTTGGGTATTTGTCCCAGCAACAAGAGAAGAGTAGTTGAGACGTGGTCTGATTGGTTTCCTCCTTACATATCAGAAGGAGGGCTATGCGCTTGCCTTCCTCCTTTTCCAGAACCTGAGGAACGGCACACACATACATTTATGAGGGGGCCCCACTAGTGTTAGCAGGGTGTTTAAATGAGTAAACACTGGTGATTATTTACAGATCACTACATGGGAAACTGCTTAAGAAACCACACGCATGCTACACCAAATTCTTCAATCATAGACACGTCTTTTTCTTCATCAGTGTCCAATGCACTAACAAGTCCCAGAACAGTAACCTCTTCATGCTCACCGCAATATGTCTGGGAGTCATCCACCCTCTCAAAGGTTGATTACAAAATCTTTCCATGCTGTACAAAGTATTAAGATTAACATATTTGAGAGAACTGTGTAAATTAAAACTTGTACATTTCACCTCTGAATCAGCCTGTTTCGACAGACCCCAGTGTAATGGAAATGTTTCAGAATGTAGCTTCTCTGTTTGTGTGAATATCTTATTGTTCAGCTTGCCCATTGTTGTCTTCTTTAACTAAATTTTCTTCTCTGGAAACTCTTAGCAGCCCCTGCCCTGCGAACGTGGCAAAAGAAACCAGCTTCTCAGATTAGCATTACCTGGTGGATCCTCACCCACTTTTCCACTTGTGTCTCCCTGGGCTTCCCTACGCCAAATCCCCACCATCCCACTCTCTGACTACCTCTCCCTGCCCGTACTCACCATGATAGCTGGGCCTGGTCCAGCTAGATGGCCTCTCTCTCTTTGCCTATAGAATTCAACTTCTTTTCCATGTTTCATTGAAGGGTCATTCGTGAAACCAATATACACACTATTGTAGACTCCTTATTTAAAAAATTTTTCATATTCATATGTAGCATCTAGCACATTTTGCTTCTTTCTTTCTTTCTTTCTTTCTTTCTTTCTTTCTTTCTTTCTTTCTTTCTTTCTTTCTTTCTTTCTTTCTCTTGTGGTACGGGGGATTGAATTCAGGACCCTGCACTTGCCAAGCAAGCACTTATTCTACTGAGCTATCTCCCTAGCCCAGAAAGCTTCAGATTTTTTTTTTTTTTGTATTTTTTAGGGAAGGGTCTACAGGGTGTTCAGGGTCTCATTACTAGATCGGACTTGTAGTGATCTGCCTGTTTACAGCCTCCCAAGAGCTGGGATTACAGGCATTTGCCACCAGACCCAGTCTCAATTGCCATCTCAGCTTACCCCAGGGGCAGGGCCAGCATGGAAAGCCCAGGGATTGAACCCTTGGCCCCTGTGCCTGCTTGCAGGCTCTTTAATCTGCTGGGCTATTTGGCCAGTCCCACATTTTGCTTTATTTCACAGTGGTTGAGCATTGTTCATTTGCCCGTTTATCCAAAAATGACCTAATGAGCACCAACCATATCTTCATGGCTCCCTTGGTCTTGCCAGGAAGACAGGCTGTACAGAAGGTATGAGGTGAGCACTTAGAGGAAGCGCCACACCCAGGAGGCACGGAACGTAGCTCTGTGTGCATTGGGGGATGCTCAAGGAAATCAGAGCTTTTCCGGCTGGGCAGCCAGTAAACGTGTGGGGCATCAATAATCACGGCTTTTCCCCGTGAGATTCTGACTTCCGACACCTCTTGGGTTAAAGCCATTCCTTCTGGAACTCTTCTGAGGCTTTTTGTAGGTAGAAAAGCTATTGATGAGGTATTTAATTCATTTTTTTATTCCATGTTTGCAGTCCCTGTTTACATTCTCTGTGTGGAGTTGGTCCATGTACATAACTCATCTTAATTTCTTCTTTCACCCCTTTTCCTCTCCTCTCACCACTCCCTCCATCTTGATTCCCTCCCATTTTTTTTCCTCTTTATTTGTTTGGGTTTCTCACATAAGAGAAGTCAAGCAGTATCCGAGCCGATGTGTTTGCTTCTTGCACTTAATATTGTGATCTCAGTGCAGCCACTTTCTTCCAGGTGAGTCATTTATCTTTCTTCATGGCAGAGTAGTGCTCCATTGTGCGGACATGGCACACGATCTTTATCCACTTATCTGCTGATGAGCATAGAAGCTGTTGCCCAGCACCAGCATTATGACTTGGGCCCCTGTAGACAGTGGGTGTGTAGCACTGTACTGTTAGTACAGTTAGAAACAGTGGAGCTGAGGAAGCCGCTACCTTCCATCCATTTATTTATTTGTTTTAAAATTTACTGTATTTATTTATTTGGTAAAAGTCTAAAGATTTATGCAGTCTGAAGAGAAATCTAAGTGTACTTATTTATTTGGTACAAGGTCTTACTATGGAGCTCAGACTCGTAGTGATCCTCCTGCCTCAGCCTCCCCAGTGCTGGGATTATAGGTGTGCACTACCATGCCTGGTCTCGGTGCCCTGCAGGGAGTGCCCGGGGTTCTGGGGCTGGCGTTGCATGTGGTACCAGGGATTCAACCAGGGTCCTTGCTCTTGCCAGGCAGGCGCTTAGGCTGCTGAGCTATCTCCCTAGCCAATCTGTTTATGTTTTTATTTTTGAGACAAAGTCTTGCTATGCAATTCAGGCTGGCCTTGAACTCGTGGCTGTCCTCCTGCATCAGCCCCTTGGGTGCTGGGATTACAGGTGTGCCACCACATATCCGATTACTTTTAAATAGCACCCTAGTGCCATACCTCCGCCCACTGTCCTACAGAGGTAGAAAATCACGTAACAGTAACTCCGGAGAGTTCCGCTGCTCATGAGGGAGCACAGGCCTGTTACATCCCAAGGCCTGAACTTAGTCCCCTTCACCGGACTCAAACCTCTGAGAGGGTTCCTAAGTGCGTTCTCCACATCACATATGTCATTAAGATCCAAGTGAGGGGCAGGGGAGATAGCTCAACAGTCTAAGCGCCTACCTGGCAAGATCAAGGCCCTGGGTTTGATCCCTGGTACAGCATGCTGTGCGGCTGTGCCAGCACCGAAACTGGGCATGGTGGCACACACCTGTAATCCCAGCACTGTGGAGGCTGAGACAGGAGGATCACTACGAGTCCCAGCTGCATAGTGAGACCCTGTACCAAATACATAAATAAAAAGTTTTTTAAAAATAAAAGAAAAAAGAAAAAGAAAAAAAAAGAAAAAAAGATCCAAGTGAATTCTGGGATGAACATGCGTGTTGGGAGTCGCTGCAGTGACTCACACCCTGCCACTCATTCCTGCCAGTCTCACCTAGGGACTGTGGGGAAGCAGTTGGCTGAGCCACAAACCCTCTGAATTCCGAAAGCCTGATTTACTGGGGCTGTCCCTGCAGCTGCGTGCTGTTTGCTGGGTGCTATCCTTTCACTCGCCTGTCACCCCGGCACCACTTTTTGTCGATGCCGGATCCTTTGTTGGCACAGATTTGCGCTGAGCACAGCTTCCCATGATCTCCATAAATGAATCTGCTTCTCACTTGCTGTTTGTGCTGCACACTTGCAATTCTGTGCTCGTCATACACAGGAGCCTGGAATCTATCTGCTAAGTTCATTATGCAGGAACGCTGCTATGCCTTCTTCCTCTTTTGGGGCCAGTGGGTGCACTGTCTCTAGCACGACAGTCTGTCAAGTGCAGACCTTTCTAAAATAAAACATAAGATGTGCCTGATGGAGGCTTTTTTTAAAAAAAATGTATTTGGTACAGGGCCTCACTGTGCAGCTGAGACTCATAATGATCCTCCTGTCTCAGCCTCCCCAGTGCTAGAATTACAGGTGTGCACCACCACACTGTGTCTCAATGGCTGGCTCAGCACATTCAGGGTCGGGCTGGCGCGGCATGTGGTGCTGGGGATCAAACCCCAGTCCCTGCACTTGCCTAAGCAGGTGCTTAATCTGCTGAGCTATCTTGCCGGCCCTGGGGGCCTATGTTGAGTGCGTAACATATACATGAATCTAGTCCTTAATGATAGGTTTCAGCCCAAGTATAAATTACTGAATTATTATGGTGGTCATCTAACAGGGCTGAATCCCCACAACAACAGCTTATGTTCCTAGTGGCCACTGCCTCCTTCTACCTCACCCTAGTCCTGGATACCTTTCCCATGCACACAAGGGAGACCCCACTCAGCTCCTTGAACACAACTGACGCTGCCCCTTGAATTCTGCCCTTAGCAAAAGTCCATGAAAGCGTTGGCTTTCTTTTGTCTCAGGTCAGAGGATCCTCCATCTCCCTCAGATTCTCTCCATGTTTTCAAAGTCAATTAAGGTCTCTTTTATCTTTCCTGTCTCTTTGTACTGCTAAAAAAAATCTAACGCTTAAAATTCATAGCCCTTTTATCATTATCTGCAGCCTTAAAGAGTTAAGAATGCAGCCGTGTTTTGGTAATTTGCTGGAAACTGGATGATGAGATTTATGCTGATTAAACCCACCGCTAAGGTTCTTTTGAGTAGGGTTAGATTTATGGCTCCCAACCATCAGGACAGTAAGTGCCTTGCAAAAATCACCTCTAAAATAAGTGATGAAATGCCCATTAGCACAGTCAGGTAGATTTTATCTTGGGCTACACAGCAGGTGAATTTATTAAGTCACTACTATGTTAATTTTCATGACATGTTTTCTTTACTCGTTACTCTGAGAAAAGTGGTCGGGCTTTTGTATTTTCCTGTTGCAGGAAATGGCAGAATTGCTCAAAGACAGCATCCCCTCTGGGACTTGGAAAAGAGTCTTCACATTCCCCTTTCTTGAGGAGATTAGGTTTGTTCAGCACAAAAAGCGGTGGCAAGGTAGGAGTGGGCGGGTAGTTCCAGTGGAAAAATGTCCCCACTTGCTAGCAGCTGTCTCAGAGGAGCACGACCTCAGAGCAGCATCCAGCAGGATACCTCTCAGGATGCAGCCCTAGGTGTGGGGTTTCCCTACCTCTGAAAAGACCCCACGGTCCAGGAAACAACATGCCCAGCAGAAAAAGCATAGACTTGGTCACTAAGTCACTTAGAGGATCTTCCTGAATTGTCTAGCCAGCACAAACCATCCAGGGGCTGGAGCAGAGAGGGAGGAAGCCCTCATAAGTAAAGAGCTTAAATTCTATACCACCTATCCCTGAAAAATGGCAGTTTAGAGTCGAACTTCATTTGATTTAGAAAGTAAGTGTGATAGCATAGAATTTAATCAAATGTAACTAGTCATGTGAAAGTAAAATATCGAGTTGGAAATGGTCTCCTTTAAGCCTGGGGAGTATCTGTGAAAAGCCCTTCCATTGCTTTTCCCATTGTGGCTTTTATCCCTTTGTAAAACCCGCATGCCAGATTATAATCCACATACTTGTAAGTATCACCATCTGGGTCGAAAAAGTATCAAATGGGGCTAAGCAGTGTCCAGGAGGGTCTTCGGGGTTCACAGTTAGACAAAGTAAGTAGAGGGAAAAGGAAAATGAGAAGAAAAGATGAAAAAGAAGGAAAAGGAAGGAGGCAAGAAGGGGCTAACTACCTAGAGCAACGATCACCCTGTGATTACGGAAATAGATGCACTGTTATGCACTCGCGCCAAGCCAAAGGCTGACGCAATCGGACTCTGCCTCTCAAGACTTTAGGATGGCAAGAGAAAGAGATACACAGATGTGCAGAGAAAAACAGAGGTGTTGATTCCTTCAGCTTCTCCATCTGGGGACCAGTCAAAGAGTCCAGCTGTCCTTCCTGCCCTGGGTTCTGTGAACCACCTCATGTCCTGTCCAAATCCCCTTTTCTACTTACGCAAATCTGGCTTGGATTTCTGCTAATTGCAACCAAAATAATCTACACGGAGATGCTCCCCAAAGCCGCATGATGAAGTCCAGACTCCCAAGCCCAGTAGGAAAGCCCTTCCCAAGCGGGGGCCTGCTTACTCTCCATCTTTCCTGTCAGCACCCTCGACTCCATTTCAGCCAAAGTGAAGTACTCTTCTGGTCTCTCTACTCTCTAGTCCGGGTACAGATCTGTCTTCTGTGTGGTGCCACTTGGCAGTTGTCCTGCTTACTTCGTCAGTGGAGGTGTATCATTTCCTCCCAGAAACCTCCTTTAGAGGCTTCTTCTCTTTACTGTCACAGAATTGCCTCTTTATTCTGCTTACATATGACATAATGGTCACCTGTTGGCTTTTAGTCCCCCCTGGACGGTGAGCTCTGGGACAGAAGGAGGAGTCCTGGTCACCTGTTGTTATATGTGGGTATCTAAAATACCCTGGTGCTTGGCTGCACCCAGTAAATACTTGCTGGATGAATGAATGCCATGCCTTCCTTGCCACCGGTTATCTACACCAGCTGCAGACACTGCTGAAGAGGAAAAATGAAAATGAGTTTGGCCTCAAGCTATGGACTATGATTCTTCCCAGGGCAAGAATCAGTTACTCCCACGATTTGGGAATATCCTGTTACCTTCATTGCATCTCCTTTCTTCTTTATTTAATGATTTGCCAGTTTCTAATTAAAGAAGAGACTTCAGGCATTTATTGATTTAAATAGGTTGCATCGCAAGGAAGGTTTTGAGACTAAAACTAGAATTTAGCATATCAGAAATTCAATCCATCTGAGCTCTCTCAGAAATGTTTGCCCTTGGGTTGTTTTGCACAGACTTTCACAGTCACTGAAAACTGTTGTCATGGTAATCATGGAACCTTTCATGATTTTTGCTCAGGAGTTAATGAAGATACTAGAAATAAGCCAAAGGAATTCACACTTGGGTATGCATTTGTGTCCGTATTAACCCAATCATTGTTTGGATCACACATCTGCCCCAGGGTGGGTCCTCTTGGCTAGTGGTGCTGGTAGGAATAAACAACTGATTCCTTTTCAGTATTTCATTTTAGGAGGCTATGGATGACTGCCCTTTTGGTCTCATTTCAGCAGGAAATCCTACATGCAATGTTTAAAGGAGTAGAAAAAAAGAGCAGTTGTATGAAACAAATCTCTTTTATTACCAGTTATCAATGTTGCCGATTTCAAGGCACTTCACACCTATAAAGTTTCAGTTTTGGAACATGGAACGCAGAACATTGACTATATCTAAAGCTTTCGTTTTAGGGTCCTTTATAAAATTAAAAAAAAATTTTATTTATTTAGTACGGGGTCTCTTGGACTCATAGTGATCCTCCCATCTGAGGCTCCCCAGCCCTGGGATTACAGCTGTGTGCCACGACACCAGGTTTCAGGGGCCAGCTCAGCGTGTGCACCCCGTGTTCTGAGGCTGACATGGCATGCAGTACCGGGGATCATACCTGGGTCCTTGCGCTTGCCAGGCAGGCACTTAGACCGCCGAGCTATCTCCCGGGGCCTATGGTCCTTTATAAGCTGACACATTTTGTTGGAAACTTCCATTAAGCCTACAAATACAGATCTAAATATCCCAGAGCACTCACCACATGTGAGATTCTGAGATTTCCCTTTTGTGTTCTGTCCTGCTGGTGACATCCCAGTGTCTGCTGGTCTCTCCTTTCTTAGTAACAGAACGCCTCATTTTTAGTGAAGGGTGTGGGTGTTTGAAATCAAGATGTTTCCCACTCCTCCTTACTGCTGCCCAGTGGTATGTAAGTAGAAGGGTTCATTTACTTTTCTTAATTTTCTGTAGGAGGGGGATTTGCGTGTGGGTTCTTCATCCCTTTGTTACTGACTGGAATGATGGATAGTGGGCTGAGAGCCATGCGGATAATGACAGAATTGCAAGACAGAAGTCTGAGTCCCTGAGGATTGTGGAGTGTCCATGAGATCATACACAGACTATGTTGACAGAAAAGAGAAAAGAGACTGTTAGGGGACAATTATTTTGTATTTCTATCATCTACACCTAATCAGTGTGTCACTCCTTCCATCCACTGACAGTAAAGGCTCATGTAAAATTTATTTTCTGATACCAGGGCTTGCTGGAAGATGGGTGAAATTGCCAGACCTTTGCATTAGCCAGATTGGGATTGAAAAAACACAAATTTTTCTAGTCCAGAAGAGCCACAACCTTTTTACTCTAAGTCAGAACTTTTACCTCAAATGCTTTTTGAAATGAGGTAGATGATGAATAAGACCGATCACCGTTTAGTCTAGGTGTAACACAAGCAAGACAGAGGAAAAAACCCAAACCAAACCAAAGCAAAATCTCCCCAATAGTCTCTAAAATGAATGGGCACCCAGAGTAAGTGTGCACCACAGTGTGTAGGGGTGTGTGTGTGTGTGTGTGTGAGAGAGAGAGAGAGAGAGAGAGAGAGAGAGAGAGAGATAGATATGGCTGAATGGACAGGTAATAAGCGTTAGGAGTGGTTGTCAGGAAAGTAAATACTCTAGGAGAACAGTATTAGGGAGCTAGGGGAAGACGAGGTGTGGGAGAGCTTCTGGCTACCCTGCGCCAGTAGGACCTGCCGGTCCCAGCCCAGGTGCAGCGTGGGTGAGACCCTCTTCCATCCCCTTGGGACGCCCCCCACCACTCCACAGCACCCTCCCCCTGCCTGCCTAGTAGGAATTTCTGCCACGTTCTGGGGACCCCCCAGATCCAGTCCTAGCCCAGGCTCGGTGACTGTGTGGGAGAGCTGCCTCTCCCCATTATTTCACCTTGTCCCCTCCAGACTCAGCTCAGGCCTGGCATACAGGCCTGAGGTGAAATCCTGCAGCCGCAATCCCTGCAGAGAGAGAGTAGGGGACATAACCACCAGCTAGTCCAGGAGCAGAACATCTTGCCAGAGGGGCACAACAGGTTCACGCCCAAGGGCAGCAGCAGAAAGGAGCTGAGCACAGCAGCCAGACCCAAGCCAGGCACAGCTGGATAAATCCAAACTTTGTAGATCTGCACCTGAACTTCAGTAGGTGCTAAGGTTATACTGCACCAAAGCTCTACAACAAAGATCAGAAGACAGTGCTACACAAAATGACAACGAGAAGGAGCAAAATGCAATCTCAGATGCCAAGCTCACCCATAACAAATGCAGAGGACAATAACACAGAACAAATTGGGAATCACACAGCTGAAATCAATGAATCAACAGCTTCTGAAATAAGGGGAAGACGAATCACAGGTGTTCCGGCTTAGACCTAGAATGACTTTCCCAGTGGGAGACACAAGCCTGATACCAATGAGGAATTGTGATTTTACTTACTGAACTTGGGCCTTTTACTCTTCTTTGCCATTTCTTTATTTGAATATATTCCAGTTACCAGCAGAACTGCACAAAGAAAATAAAAATTGAAAAATGTAATCAGTATTATTTCACTCAAATGTTGCTCTCTCAAATTCTCACCGATGGAACTTATTTTCCTACACATTAGGATTGGGAGGCTGAGATGCACGGCTGCAGAGCGCAGGGTGGAAGGTTCTTTCAACATTACCTCTTGGATACTTTTCCTTTGCGTTGCCTCCTTTACATCTCACCATATGGGTCTTACCATCTCTGTTTTATGGGGAGGATGTAGGCCTGGGGAGCTGGACTGATTTTGCTCAGAGCCAGGAACAAAGATGGGCACCCAGAGTAAGTGTGTACCACAGTGTGTACTTGTGTGTGTGTGTGTGAGAGAGAGAGAGAGAGAGAGAGAGAGAGA